>NC_143206.1:4157500-4507500 GCF_051530095.1 Phoenix dactylifera | reverse complement strand
GCTTTAAGCTTTGTAGGATTTCGACGACGCTCAAAAGTATCAACTAATCTGGATTTCTTTCGACGTTATCAAAAAACGTCGGCAAATTTTGACATGATGCCCAAATTGCTGATGTTTCTTTTTTGCATTGGCCGGTCGAAAAAATTCATTTTTGTTGTAGGGCGCGCGCGGACACGACCTTATGGGAGGTTGAAGGGCAAACGCTAGATCACCGTCGTCCCAATCCAAAAAATCCATTTTTTGTTTAGATCTACATGTATGTCTCTTGTGGGGCACGATGAGGATAGACTGGCGACTAACGTTCCCTTTGGTGGACAAAAGTTTTATATTGACGAAAAGAAAGGACACAGTCAAACGCATGATCCGCATAGCATATCTCGGAAGTCAAAAACCACTGCACGCCATTATAGCTGTCACCATGATTGGCTTCGATATTAGTAATATAAGTAATGGCATGGCCCTTTCTTGATCCCGTGGCTCTTGAGCCTGCTCGTTGCGTAGGAGTTAGGACATGTAGGTATCTTGACCTTGTGTTTAGCGGAGAAATTATATTCAATACTATATGCAACATATGACTCTATACCATATTAATTACAAATATTTATTTTTTAGATTAATCATCCGGATGACAGATTGATGGATGGGATCTTTTGAAGCAAATGTTTACAATTGGCATGATGCCGAATGGTGCACATGGTGTAATTTAATTTCTCGAGCTGGAGACCATCATGAAGATATGGAATCAAATTAGAAGCTTTAGAGACAAAGGAGATCTAGCTTGTTGTTTAGTCTTTGATTGTGGCGTAAGTAATAATAGTTTTTTTTTTGATAAAAATATGTAATGGTATTTCATACTTGCTAGTTCCATGTAGCAAGTATTTTTATGTGTTTTGATCATGGGGGGCATTAAAATAAATATAACTAAAAGCCCCCAAGGAAGATTTAAGATCAGATGGGTGGCTAGTGCAGGAGAACTCAAATTGAAAGAGTCAAATATAATATGGACAAGATTCTATCTCTTCCTTTTGATAAGTCTTGAGAATTTGGGAATGTCATTGCATAGTGAAATCATAGCATCTAGTGAGAATGCTATAATATTAATGAGAATTGAGGAGGCTGCTTTGTAAAAATTGTATACATTTGTGTTCGATGTACTGAGGTTGAATCCAGCTGTTGTAGCGGGAATGGCGAACAAGTTGATGCAAGTGGTCACACCTAGGTCATCCATGAGGAGGAGGTTCCGTATTTCGTGTCTTGAATGTGCATCCAATGTTGTTTGGATTTTTTTTAAAAAATACATTAATAGTTTTGCCTCCCGGCCTTTTAGGGGAAAAAAAATGAAACACTGGATTGCAAAGATGAGACTCAAATCGATGCAATATACCCAAAAATTGCTATTTGTGCTTTGAAAAATAAATTGAAATAAAATTATATATCCACAAAATTTTGAAAATTAATTAGTTAAAAGCTTTCCTGGATTGAGATGTGTGACAAACACTGCCCTAAAAATATGATTTACTCCTTATGTGCCGGTCTGCAGTGATCTCGTCCCTCAAGTACATAATCCAGCTTAGCTCGATCCTCCTCTAACAAGTACGATCGTTGAGAGGCTTGATCCGAATGACTCCTTCAGATGTCCATAAAGAAAAAAGAAACAGAAATTTAAAGATAAAGAGAGAGGAAGTCTCTCTCCAAGAGTGGAAGAATTTTTCAGAAAATAGAGCACCAATGAGTGAGTGTGCGTAGTAGTTTTTTGGTGATTCCAAGATGTTAGACTTAGAGCCTATTTTTAAACTCTATCTAGGTGATTGAGGAGATGTTACGGTTTCGAGGTATGCAATATTTCAAAGATATCGTAACCTTTCGAAAACCAACATTCTCTTCTAAATAGGTGTAACATGGTACACGACACACCCACACATTGACACGCTCGCACCCTGCCCCTCCATGAGATGTGCACAGCACAGTTGGCTGAGTCGAATCTAGCGCATGCGCACGTAGTCACCAGCCCACTCCCTCAAAGCCCAACTAGGGCTTCTTGAAAAAAATTCCTTTAAGCAAGAAGACTTGCTTACACATATCCGATGTGGGACTGAAAAATGAAAGAGTTTTAAAACTTTTGAAATACTTAACAAATAGGGGATAAGATTGGTTTTGTTTTAAAATTTGAATCTTTTTATATATTAAAACTCCAACAATTTCTCACAAAAGATTTAGATTTAAGAAAGACATAAAAAAAAATCTAGTTAACTTATACTGTCCAATGAGTGAGGTGTCCTATGAACTTGAACTCACATAGTGTTAATAGTATCCCTCTAAGGGAACTATAATGGATTAGAACCTAAACTAAATCCTTTATCTCAGATTTCGACTTATTACATATAGTACGGATCAACTAAGTCTTTTTGTTGTCAGCACCATTTAAAGGTCTTGCGCTTAATACCTTGATTGTAGGGTTAGCTCGAAACCCCTAGTTGCAACCTATACAACAATTCTCACATAGGTAAGTCCTCCAAGGATGTTTGTGATCTAATGCCCTACAATTTTCTTGTCTGAGACTCATAAAGAGCATAACTCAACCTTTTTAAATTATTTTGTTGCTAATATGAGCAATCATCATAAGGATGGAAGGGATATACTCCAAGAATGTACTCCGACACAATCATTCAATTAGCTTCATTTCTACCACATTTAACCTCTTTCATAAGATCTCTAATTATAGAGGTTTGGTATCTACTATCCGTGACCAAGTAGTGAGTTTAAGCCTTATCCCTCTTGATGAATCTAGGACTCCACTTCCAGACAAACCTTTAATTAATTGATCTATCAAGTTTTTCTCAGACTTGACAAATTTTAAGAATATAACATTACTCTTAAGTTGTCTTACAAATGTATGATGAATCCAGATATGCTGGCTCATCATTTAGTAGTACTAAACATAGTATTATTATAACAATGGGTTAATATAGTTGAAACTAGCTTACGTACTCAATGTAGCTTTGAGATGAGATTTTTAATCCATTTTGCCTTAGTATAAGTGGTATCCAAAGCAATCAACTCAATGTTTATGGTGCTCCAAGATTAATAGTTTGTCTAGAAGATCTCCAAGCTATAGCAACACCATTGAGAAGAAAAAGATATCTGATGGTTGATTTAAAATTAAGAAAATCAGTAATCCAATATGCATCACTGTAATCCTCAATCATCTTAGGGTATCAGTGTACAAGAGAGATAGATTAAGAGTTTTCTTAAGATATCAAAATGCCCTTTTAACAACTGACCAATGACATTGATTTAGATTTTGTGTATATTTACTTAGTCTTCTTAGAACATAGGCAATATTAGGTCTTGTCCTATTTGCCACATATAGGAGAAAATCTATGATTTGAGAGTGTCAGATTTGATTAATTAGTTCATCTAAATTCTTTTTGAGATGAATACTTGGATCATAAGGAGTAGATATAAATTTCTAATGAAAGTATCCAAACTTTTGAATCATTTTCTTAATGGAATGAACAAGGGAGTGAGCTATCCCTTCAAGAGATTTGATGAGCTTCATCCCTAGTATAACATTAGCTTCACCTAAATCTTTCATATCAAAGTGATTTGACTAAAATTATTTGATTTTAGATATGATTTTAAGAGATGTTTTCGAAGATCAAAATATCATTGACGTATAAATAAAGGATCACATAATCATCGTCAATGATTTTTGAATAGACACACTTATCTTGATCATTGATGGAGAAACAAAAAAAAAGCATGATTTTATCAAACTTTTCCTGTCATTGTTTAAGCGTCTGTTTTAGACCACTTTGTCCTCTTATCCTTTACGATGAATTTTTCAAGCTGTTCCCCATAGATCTCTTTATCTAGATCAATCTCCATGTAGGAACACAATCTTCCCATCCGTTTAATGAATGATCAACTTATGGATTGATGTTAGGACAAGAAGAGTTCTAAGAGTAAAGATTCTAGCTACATGAGAGTAGGTATCAAAATAATTTAAACTCTTTTTTTGGTTATATCCGTTAGCCACTAATCTAGCTTTATACTTTTCTATTGATCCATCAGGTATAAGCTTTCTTTGGAAAAATACAATTATAACCTAATGGTTTACTGCTTGGAGAAAGATCAGTTAGGATCCAAAGAATTCAAAGTTTATGTCTTCCTTCTAGAAAGAGGCACTAGGTCAAATTTTATGACTTCCTTCTAGAAAGAGGCATTAGGTGACGACATTGCCTTAGCATATGGGAAGATTCACCTTCAACAAGAAACGTAAAGATTCCTTTACCAAGGTCATTTTCCTTCCTAGTCCATATGCTTCTTCTAGATTTAGAACATCCATGATCAGAGTAAGACGTCTTCCTCTTTCTCGAATCATAAAGAACCTCTGATTCAACAAGGCTAGGGTTAGAGGATAGATCATATTGAATTTGTTATTTGGTTTTTAAAAGAGAGAATATTTTCAAATAAGTAGCATCTTTAGCCTCGATGAGAATATTATTCGCGATATCACTTATCTCAGAATTTAATACAACAAACCCGTTGGTGCTTCTATCTAAAGAATACCTTATAAAGATTGCATCTATGGTTTTAGGGCCAATTTTCTTTTCTTAGGTTTAGGTATACCTACTTAGCTAGGCACTTCCACACTTAGGTAATCTAATCCTTTCAAAGTTTAAAAGGTATCTTATTACTATCCTTAAAAGGTATTTTGTTTAAGATATAACAGGCTACTAAAAGGACTCCCCCTCCCCCCCCCCCCAAGTTCTCGGATGCACTTGAACTTATTAACATTAAATTAACCATATCCATTAAGGCATCATTAAACTACGGGGAATAAGGAGGTGATATCTCCTGAATGGTTCTATGTTCTTGACAGAATAGGGCGATTTTATTCGAGGTATATTCTCCATCTTGATCAGACGTAAGTCTGTTAAGTATTTTTTCAATTTAGATTTTAGCCTTAGCCTTAAAGTTTTTAAACTTATGGAAGACTTTATGTTTGGATCTGATTAGATATGTGTAATAATATCGGAAGAAATTATCAATGAGTGTTATAATGTAATAGTTTTCTCCCCGAGTTGGAATTTTGGTAGTGTCATACACATTACTATGAACTAGATTAAGAAGGTTTCTATGAATATATTTGAAAGGTTTTGCAGTACTTTTGGCTTGAACACAAATTTCACATTTAATCCTTTTTTCCAGATGGATCTTAGGGATCAAGTTCAAGTTAGTCATATGATGGATCCGATCAAAATTCATATGACCAAGCCTACCATGCCAAATATTAGAAGATCCAAAATTTAGAACAAAGAAATGATTTTTCTTAGAATCTTTAGGATTTATACTCAATTTGAATAGGCCTTCAGATACAAAGCCTTTTCCAACAAACTCGTTATTACAAGTGACTACAAGCTTATTAGATTGTAAAACAGACATCATTCTCTCTCTATCTTTCTTTCTCTCATTATTTCTCTCAATATTGTAAGATGTGATACTCAAGTGATGCTTTAGATCATAATGTTCTCTGATAAATGCGTGCATTTTCCCTAATTAACTTGCAGAAAAGACTGTGCATGTGAAGAGAGAGAGACCATTAACTTTATTTTATAGAGCTATTAAAATAAAATTGCAATCTCTACTCAAAACATAAGCATCCATTGATACCTTTATCTGATTTATAACTTTTGCAAATCCAATAAAAAATCCTGAAAAAAAGTTGAAAATAAATTCGCTCACAATTAATTCATAATCAATCCCATATAACAAAATGCCAAACCAACAAAGCTTTATTGCACCTTATGTAAAATAGCTTCAAAAGTCAATCAAACCCATAAATTCAGATCAGCTCAAATTCAAACTTAATGGCAAATTGATTGGGTTCTTCACATTCTGACTGACTCAGTTGTCCACATACTCAACAAAGAAGAAATTTAGGTGGAACTGGATTACATAATATCTCCTTTTCTACATGGGAAACTCCTGCACATCCATGCAGAATTTATATGCTTTCTTTATGCATGTGTCATCATATGATTGAAAATGATTTTTAAACTATTTTATTTTAAAAAAATTCAATTGCAATAACATACTGCCATGTCAGCTTGTAAATAAGTAATTCCTTTTATGTCCCCAATGAGAAAGGCAGTCCAAGCTGCTCTTTGGTGTCTTTATAGCATAGAGGCTAGATTTGGTAGCATTGCTACCGAGATTCCATGAAGAGGAGAGTAAAGATATGTTAATGAAGTGTTTCAGAAGTCGTATAATTCTTGCAATATTTACCTTAATTAATTTTCTGAATGAGGCAAATTAGTGTAGGAAAGAAAAGAAAAAGATTGAGATCTATGCTCTAGTTTATTGGTTGTGGCAATAATCAAGTGCATTTGCCTAAAATTCTTGAAGCACTCAATCATTAGACCATGACTAATATTGTATTGTATAAACAACTATTTGATAATGACATGCCCAAGCTTGCAATCGTTGAGCCATGTTTGGATTAGTTTTTATATTCATAACATGACTTGTATACTTGGCCCTAAGCTTTGAGGATTAAACAATTGGTCATCGTTACTGTCAAAGCATTACCAACAGTGAGCAATCATACACGAAGAAAAGTTGGATAATCTTTTAATTAAGTTGATCTAGATCCCACTAGGGGCTCATTTGGTTTGCGAGAAGCATTTTTCCTCCTAGGAATATGATTTCTGGGAAGTAGATTTCTATGAAGAGGATGCCTAGGAAAGTACTTTTGGCATGTTTGGTTGACCATGGAAAAGTGACAGATTTCTGGAGTCCTAATGTTTGGTTGACCATCTACTTTTCTAGAAAAGTTATATATAATTCCTATTATACCCTTAATAAAAATTAGGTTTTTAATGCCTCTTTAATGCTTCTTTAATGCTGAAGGGCTTTTTTGGGAAAAAATAAAAATGAAGTGATTCCCGCCTTATGGGAAAGTAACTTTTCCATAAAATGTGGAAACCATATTCTCATGGGAATACAACTTTCCCATCTTTCTCCTTTGAAAACTCCAACCAAACAAGAGGCATCTCATTACTTTCCCGTTGACCACACTTTTCTCCCTTCTTTTTCTGCGAACCAAACGAGCCCTAGGGTGCAATATAGCTAACGGTGCAAAGTCTTGGAAGTAGTAGAGAGAAAAGGAAGATGCTTGGGAAATCAGTTTCTAATCATTCTAAACTAGATTGGAATTTAAGGGAAATCTCTAGAAATAACATACTATATACCTGTGTAAGTGATATCTGGGTTCTCTTATTGGCAAGGAAGTCTTTGCATCATTAGCTCCCCCACCATTTAGTACATTTTTTTCCCCACAAGAAGTCAATCAATTTGTGAACTTGATTGTCTACTTTAAGGAGTTTGTGTTCCGTAATTATTGCTTGCAAAAAATTTTGCCAAACTGCATGAAATCTCCAACTTAATTCACAATATACGTTACTCATCTCTTACATGTGCCAAGGCATGTTAGATAACTGGATGTTTGCCATTAGAGGACGCTCCCTAAACACTCACCATGCCATATTTCACAAACAATAAAACATGGAAACTGGTGGTCTCAGCATGCATATTGTCCTATGCAAATACTTCAAAGATATTATACACATTGGCCTTATTTGGACCACTTATTTATTTATTTATTTATTTTTTGTACAACGGTCGCTCACGTTAATCTGGTGTGAGTGCAACCAAGTCAAGATACAATACGTGGTATAAAAATAGGGGTACAATCTCAGTCCATGTCCATGAGACCTCTTTGGAGTAATGGGCAGCAAAGGAAGCAACTCAATCAGCCGTCCTGTTCATCTTCCGGTACACATGAGCAACCTGAAAGGAGTTACAATCTCTCACCATCCACTGTATATCGCTAAGGAGAGAATAACTATCGACATGTTGCTCAGCGTCTCGAATCCAATCGATCACCATAGTGGAGTTCCTTCCAAGGTGATCTTGCCAGCCCTTAGGACCATATCTGGACACCTTCAACTAATGCCGCTTGACCTGTGGCGAATCACTTGGCTTTGGCCGTTGGGACTCGTGTTGGGTAGAAGTCTCAATAAAAAGCATTCTCTGGACAAATGGAATCAGAGTTAGAAACACAAGAAACAAAAGAGATCTCTTTGTTTATTCTTTCATTGCGGCATAGACAATGGTGTTTAGTAGCCAACAGCTCCATTGACGCATGGTCCAGAGAAATAAACTATCTAAAACCGGATCATGCAAGGTATCAAAACGATATCATTTAAAACTAAGACATGAGCGTAGTATGTGGAAAGTCAAATATAACATTGATAAAGTCCTCGGTTACCCTTTGATGAGTCTCTAGAACTTGGGAGTGTCATTGCTTAGCATAAATAAAGTCATATCATTTAGGGAGAAATTATAGTTTAATGAGGTCTATCTCAGAAAAACGTAAGCTTGGTGCTTGAGTCACGCATGCAATCTTTGAATTCTATAGAATGGATGAGTACTGCGTTTTTTGCCTTTTTTTTTTTTTTTTTTTTTCTTTTGGCAGAGAAAAAGGAGGATTCTGGTTGCGGGGGATCATTTTGGAAGCCAAATTGTAACATTGTGATTTTGGGGTTGGAGATAACAAAAATGATTGAATTAACTTTCTAAGGTCATGATGAAAACATGTCAGGTATTGATCTCCAGATCTTTTCTTAATTCCTTATTGGTGTGAATAACATTTTAGGAATGATGGCATGATGAAAACAGGAAATTAGCATCATGTATAAGGAAAACTATGGAGCTTGGAGCTGGAGAAGGTTGTAGCTAGGGGTGGCAATCGGGTCGGGTTGGACATAAACGGGTCGGGTCAGATGTAAATCGGGTCAAAAAATCATAAACCTGAACCCGACCTGTTTATTAAACATGTCAGAAAATTACAACCTAACCTGACCTGTTTATTAAACGGGTAACCCGACTCGACCCGTTTAACCCGTTTAATAAACAGGTAACCCATTTAACTCAACCCGACCCGTTTAACCCAACCCGACCCGTTTAACTGTTAGACTTAAATTAGATACTTAGCAGTTAGCAGTGTGTAAGCCAATATAATTTACCATAAATCCACCAATATTAACACGGTCAAGCAATTTTTTTTAAAAAATAAATTTAACCAGAAATTAAAAAAAAACACAGAGAGGAACAACCGAACAAGGGGAAGAGAGAAATTAACAGATTACAATTTTCTTATTGGAAAAAATAAAAGAAAATGGAAACGAGAGCCCTCAAAATCTCTGATCTAGGATTCTAGGCGCCATCCCCAAATTTTTTTCTCTCCGGAAATCATCGACGGCTTCGATTCGGGTGGGGGAAAAAAATCTGGAAGCCCTAGCTTTCGCCATGAATCAAACCATAAAAATCAAACCATTTTCCTCCACCGGCATACCTGCTGCTGGACTCCCCAGTACTCGCCGCTTTGAGGAAAAGATAGAGCATGCTCTTGTCCTCCGCCGCCGCCGCCTTGGGCTCCGTCTCCGCCACCGCCTCCAGCTTCATTTTGGCGGCTTCCTCCTTAATTTTCTTCGCTTCTTTGCCGCTTGCCGTGGGGTTGCCTCTGGTAAGAGAGAGAGCAAGATGGGAGGGTGGTAGCCGTGGGGGCGTCGACGGGGTGATGTAGCCACGATGATCTCGACCCGCGTGAACCGATCGGGGGGCGTGATGTAGCTGCGGTCGCCGTCGATGGGGAGGTGGAAGTAGTCGGGCGGCGGCGTGGAGGTGGAGGAGAGGAGAGGAGAGGAGAGGAGAGGGGAGAGGGACACTGAGGGAAGAGTAGAGAGCAGAGAGCTCGGGCGGCGGCGCGGCGCTTTGGATGAACCTTAACACAGTAACCCTAAGGAAAATCTCGCAGCTCGCGAGTCGCGGTGAAAAGTTGAAGCCCGAGTGCGGTGCGGGCTGTGGGCCTGTGGCCCATGCGGCGGGAGGTTGGGCCGGCCTTGGGCGGCTGAGCCTTATGGGCTGTGGCCCTTATATTCTATCAGCCCAACAGTTAAACATATTAAACGGGTTAAACGGGTTAAACATCTAAAACCCGTATCCGACCCAATTAATAAACAGGTTAAATGGGTCAACCTGTTTACGACCCGAACCTGTTTAGGCCAAACCCAAACCTGTTTATGGCGGGTCGAACACGGGTCGGGTTGGCGGGTCGGGTCATATTTTGCCACCCCTAGTTGTAGCCTCAACTTGAATGTGCCAAGATGGCACTCACGGAATTTGTCGGGCTCAATTAGCCCATTAAGCCGAAGAGTGATCCATTCCCTAATAAATTGGGTTTTCGGCGTTAATTAGTTCGTTGGCATAGTCTCAAACTCTGAGCATTGGGCTATCATCCCATGCACTCTGATACAAACTCTCATTTACATCCCTACATAAACTTTGTATATACTCATTTTATCACTCCTACTCCTATATACTAGTTAAATGTTTCCATGACAGCTCTCATCAGTGCTAACTTGAACATTTTATTTTGCTTAAGAAACTTTACAAAGAAGTTAAACTAGGTCATGCTGATACCTATTGCAACCAATGATTAATATAATCATAGATCTAATTCTTCAACCAAATACACCTGCCACCCCACCCTCTCTCCTCTCATATTTACAAGACCTGTTGTAGCTCAGAAAGCCAATCTGGAACATCAATCCAAGTACACTCAAATTTGCACTTACCAAGTATCTTAGCTGCATGTCTGCGTCCTACAACAAGAGCCAAATCAGTTAGGGACGACACTTATGCCTTCTTACGTTCTCAAAGAGTGCAGGAGACCGCGTGACATTATAGCTATAGGCTTCTTAAAGGTGCCAACCTTCCCTATATCAAGGTAAGTTGGGCTTGGGAAAGAAAAAGCACAGGTTGAGAACTACATATATTAATTTATTAGCAAGTGACAATAATTAAGTGCTTTAGCTCGAAGTCTTGAAGCCCTCAATTATAAGACACGGCTAATATTATAAACGTATAACCAATTGTAATTGACTTAAACCTATACACTCGGTTAAGCTGAGCTCGTTGTTTTGTATGGCCACAGCATGACTAGCGTTGATTGCAAACCAGAATGATTGCATGGACAGCTATAAAATACTATCAAAACGATTTCCAATAGTAAGTAGTGATGCAAGAAAACAAGGTAATAGTTTTAACAAAGTAAAAAGATGTAGATCCCTCTAGGATATGATTGCTGACTGGCTGGAAAAATCATAAAAGGAGGTAAGATCGAATAGGAAGGAAAACATGAAAGGAGGTGTCATGGAAACAATATAAAATGAAGCATTTGAATTGTTGAAGCAAAATTTGTCTCATAATTCTACTTGATGTTTAGGTGCTTTTGGATGTATGTATTAGTAAATAGAAGAGAAAAATTAAAGAAAACAAAAAACTCAAGGATCTCATGGTGGAACGAGGAGAGAATTAAATAACTTTTAAGAACAGAATGTTGAAGGAAGAAAAATGATATCTAGATGGAGAAATCAATACCATGTAAAAATAGACCGGTAACAATATTGAAATAGAGAATCATGATGTTCCTAAGATTGATCATTTTCAGTATCTAGTGTTGCTCAGCTATGCAACTCAAGAAGGAGGGGTGAATTGGGCTTTTCAACATTTTAAACTACAAGTATAGCGAAATGATAACTTACTAATGTGTATGTGATGTACAATGTGATGTGTAGTGTTGTTCACAAACGATTACAATGTCTGATACAACCGACCAAACAACCCTAGATAACCAAGCTAGCCACTCATTTCTCGAGCACGAGCAAGCCTCACCCACTCTATGTGAAGGTACAGATCAACCTCTCCAATTTTCAGCTCAACTGAAACTTGTCCCACAAATACAATGAAATACAATGTAACAATGATCAATATACAATGAATACAATCAAAGCTCCTTAGTGAGCAGAAGTAAACCAATTAAAAGCTCTTTTAAAATGATGAGAGAAACCTCTTGATGTCCACTTCAGTTGGGGATGGTCTATAAATGAGCTTGAAGTGGTTGGTGAAGTTGGATTGAACGCTCCTCACTCAATGATGCCTTTCTTGCTTTGAATGCTCTTCTTACTTAATTTTCTTTAATTCTTTTTGATTTGCTCTTGAGTTCACTACTTGTTTTCCACCTTTTGGAAGCCTATTTATGGAGAGAAGCTGCCGGAGAGTGATTACTAGCCGTTGAAGTTCATTGGAGAAAGGTTAGAGGTCATTTAATATACTTTATTCATGCTGAAAACTAGCTTTACAGCCTGCCAGTGCAGAGGGGTCAACCCTTGGTTTAGGGGTCGACCCTAGAGGGAACCTAAAATACCACCTCTCCATTTTTCGCCTGTGGCACATCTGGAACCGACTTGGAGGTCGACATTTGATTTGTGCCAAGCGTGTCGCTCGTCCCCAGCATGCTGGAGTCGACGTGCGGGTCGACCTGGAGGTCGACACCTAATGTTCAACATGATTAGTCTTCATCGTTTCATCCGATGGACACCACAAAGTCAACTCTTGGCCATGTAGGGTCTTCTTGCAAGCTTTAGAAGTCTCCAAACCCCATCAAACTTGTCTCCAGCTAGAAATTTAATCTCTTCAGTTTTTTCATACTCCTCTAGACATTCAAGCTTCTAAGGCTTTCCTAAAATATAACTTAAGCTACTTCAAAACATATAATTATTAGTAACTTACTCAATTATTTTGTAATCATCAAAATCAATCCTTGGGTCAACATCTAGAATTAATTATTTATAAAGAAAGAAAGATTGAAGAGCATTATTATTTTAAAATTAAAGAACATTAGACAAAATGGAAAAGTGCAACTGGGATATTATATGATCGTAGGATACTTCCAAATTGAAGAAAATTTTTTTAGGACAACTATAAGGCCATTTATGCTTTAGGGTATAGAATATTAGACAGTCAGAAAATCAAATATGTATATAAGGTTGAAAATAAATTAGATATTGGTATAATTGTTGACCCTAAAGGGTCGATTTTGATGGTGCAAAATAGTTGAGTCATAAGTTGACTAACCCATTGCTTTGAGTTTAAGTTGATTAATTTCAGAAAATAAGAAGAAAGTGTTGTCCCTAAAGGGTTAATTTTGATGATACAAAATAGTTGAGTTACAAGTTAATTAATCTATTGCTTTGAGTCTAATTGATTAATTTTAGAAAGTAAGAAGAAAGCCTTTAGTTACTCTCAGAAGAAGATATTTTATCTAAAGTTCCACATCAAGAAGCTGAACCCCAAAAGGCCGTTCTTTAGAAGCTCACATACAAACACAGAAAATTTTATCTGGAGCTACCTCAACAAGTCAACCCAAAGCTGTTAGAAATTATATCCTAAGAGTCAATCATCAGTGTGCTGATGATTAAATTTTATAAATGAATTGACAAATTAATAAAATGTTATTTGGCATTGTCCATCATTTCATTGTACATCTTCAAATGAACTCTTATATGATGAAGTCCATAGGACTTGTTTTATGATAAAGGAGGATTTATCTTCAAGTCCTTAAAACTGTTCGCGATCAAATGATATGCTGTTACTAGGACGACAGCATTATCGAGATTAGGTCGTTGTGTGACATATACGTTGGTTGTCCTCTTAACCAAAGAGTGTGGAGACACTGATATGTCACACAGGTGAAGTGTAGGAGTATATTTCACTAAACGTGACCAATTCCGGAACGCTCTACTGTTAAGAGATGTTTCGAGTGGATATGGGTATAAGTTTGGCCCTCTGACTTGAGACTGCAACCTGTGACTAGCAAGCAACTCACTGTACTTTGGTACCAGACTACCTGAATTTCTAATTCAGTGACGGAAGGTCATTGGTATAGTCAAGTACTTGCGTAGTCAGTTGCGAGTCAAGATGGAATTGACCCCTCCTGGAAACAGGAGATAATGCCTTGTGTTCAATTTAGCAAAACCTTGGCCAGGATAATCCTTGTGAGAAATCACAGAATTTCTAAAGTTGAATCACATCATGGATGCACTTATTACAGAGTTGACAGAATTCTGAAGTCATCCTGGCATTTAGGAGTCATAGGGATAAATTATACAGTAACCATAGTCCAAGGATTCTTGAATGTTGTTTTGCGATCATTCGGCCTATCCGGCCGTCGGGTACCATTGCTAGATGGTCATTTCGATTAGTACAAGAAGTTGTTCTTGTGCTACCAGCTTAGGTTCGAACCTATGGGGTCACATGAATAGAAGTTTCTAGGTTGATCAAATGGCTGATTAATGATTAAGAATCATTCAGGGGTAATTTGGTCATTTCGATTGATAAATTATCCTAAGCAAAAGTTGCAATAAAATAATTATTGAATTATTGGAGGGTTAATTAGTAATTGGATTACTAATAAATTCAATTTGATTGAATTATTGGACTTTAATTAAGCCAAATTGAATTAGATTCAATTTGGGCTAAATTAGGATTTGACTTAATTCGATCGGGTTCGATCCGAGCCGATTGGGCATAACCTAATTGATCGGACTTAATCCAATTGGATTGGAATTGACTCTGGTCAATTAAGAGTTATTATTATAAAGAATTAAGTGAAATTAATTGCAATTGGATTGCAATTGGGCTGATTTAATGAGCCAAATTAAATTGGGTTCGATCCAAATTAATTTGGGTTCATGATTGGGTCAATTTGATTAAACCAAGGTTTGTGCCGATTTTAAAAACCACATGTCGTCGTAGGATGAATATGACTTAAGTCATGCTCACACTTTACGGACTTTAAAGTCCACATGGCGTCGTAGGATGCATGCTCCCAAATCAATTAATTCTCTTAATGAGATTAGGAATCCTAATGTGATTAGAAAATTAATCAATTGATTAAGTGGACACATGTCATGCATCTATGAGCGCAAGGATTGGACACTTGACATTAATCCAAGGGTGAGTTATAGTCCCATACTCTTAATAAGATTAGGAGAAGCCCTAAACCCAATCTATAAAAGGGTAGCAAGAGAGACATTTTGAATTAATTCTCTCCTCTTCCTCTCCACGCCAAGGGTTTAGTGATTATGATTTTTTTAAGAACTTAGAGTTATGAAAAATTCAGAAAGGGTCACTTTATTACTTCCCCTCTTCTCCTTCTTCATCTTCTTCCTTCATCTCATAAGATCAATCAAAGATTGATTGATTTTAGGAAGAACAAAATCAGCCACAGCAGGGTTCCGCGCAAGCTATCACTTCCGCGGGATCATATCAACCCGGAGCTTCGCGTGGATCATTCGTAGAGGCCAGACATGTGTGTGGCTACGAGGCTCGACTTTCACATCTTCAAATCTAACCTCTTCATCATAAGGTATGAGATTTATTTTATCTTAGTTAGGTTTAGAACTTAACAACGATTGCTGATTTTCTAATTCTATGATTAATCATGCTTATAGTTATTTTTACATAAATAGTTTAAACGTTTCTGTAATTTATTTTTGAGATATGATCTCCCTTGCATGCTTGGAATTAAAGAGTTTAATTCTATCTTTCCGCTGCATTTTTTTGAAAATTTTTAAAATTACATACATGCAAAAACCGACTTTTTCCTTCAAAAGCTTGCAACGAGTCGACCCAAATCTTGCAACAAGTCAACCCCGGCACACTATCGCCGATTGATATGCCTTCACGAACTAATTTCGCAGATCGCGAGTCGACACCAGAACAGTTTAGAGGACAGACAGAAATCCAAAAAATTCATCACATTGATGAGTTGACCCATGAAGTACGACCCTAGTTTAGCAAGAGTCGACCTCCTGAATAGCTAGAGAGAAAAGATATAGAGCTAAAAAAATCATAACATTAGCAAGTCGACCTATGAAATTCATGAGCTAACTCTGGTCATACAAGAGATGACCCCAAAAATAGATGAGTCGACTCCAAAACAGCCACAATAAAAAGACAGAAAGTAGTGAAACTTAGTTTGTTAAAGAGTCAACCTCCGAAAACAATAAGTCGATCCCAATCATCTGACGAGTTGACCCTAAAACTAAGAGAGCTGACTCTACAAATGTTGCGGAAGAAAGATAGAGTGCAAAAAATATAAAAACAAGTTCGAGCGACTCATGAAGATTACAAGTCAACTCTGAAAAATCTTGAGTCAACCCTAGAAAACGGCAAGTCGATCCCTTTGCGCCTGACACAGTAACAACTAGTTTTTCTGTGAATTAGAACAGTTGTTTTTATCTCAAAACAACTCTATTACCTTCTAATGGCTAGAAAAGTGTTCCAGTTTTCTCTAAAGAGTATAAATACATGGGAACACGAAAAAAATAATTATTATTGTGGCTCCTGGAACCTTGATCTTAGCATCTTGGGCGCGGAATTCATCGGTAGGGTTCGACAGGTCTCATGAATTGCATAACCCATTCAACATCATATTAGGAACATCCATGGCTTGCCGTCATGAAGCAGACATAGCTGCAATGATCAACGGTGCAAGGCCGGACTGGAGCCTTGCGGCTATTTGATCTGCGCTGGTGACCACCGCTAACAATTTGGACAACACCACACATGGGGGATGCTGATCGGCCGGCGGCGACTCCGCTGGCTATCGGGTCCGGTCACATTGAGCCTAATAGGGCACTCGATCCTGGTCTTGTCTATGATGCTAGCATCGACGACTATGTGAGATTCTTATGTGCCATGAAATATATCAGCAAGCAGATAAAGATGATCACCAAGACCTATTCTTTCGATTGCTCGCATGCATCTCTAGATCTCAATTATCCATCATTCATTGCATTCTTCAATCGTAACAAGACTGTTGCTAGTGACAAGTTTGTCTAAGAGTTCCGAAGGATGGTGACGAATGTGGGACATTTGATGGTGAGTTACAATGCCAAGGTGGTGGCTATGAAGGGGTTTGCAATCAGGGTCATGCAGGAGACGTTAGTTTTTCACGAGAAGTATGAGAAGAAAAGTTTCTCTCTCATTCTGGTGGGCCAAGAGCCACAATAATAATTAGTTTTGGATATTTTATTTGGTTTGAACAATAATAATTGGTGGGAATATTATGACACTTGTTACTTTTAGATATTTACTTATCAGAATGATTTGATTGGATTTTTATTAAATTAATTTTTTGAAGATTGATGAATTATTATTATTGCTTTTTGATCAATAGGGTTGCACGCTTGTATGGTCTTTGTGGAGTGATTGGTTATACCCCTATTTGATTTTGATGAGCTCAAAGCATTTGAGTATATTTCATGTTGTACTAATGATTCAATCTAGTGTTTCAGGCAAATATATGTGAATTTATCTTTAAGAGCATCGAGCTTTTGTTCAAAGTCATTTGGCTAAGTGTTGAACTCAATTAAGCCAAAGTCTCAAGCTCGAGTTGACTCCGTAAGATTACGAGTCGACTCCAAGTGTTTCAGAGGTTCTGGCATAAGCTCGAGTCGACTCCGATACACTACGAGTCGACTCTGACTGAGAACAGACAGAAGAACAGAAAGATGAATTTCAGACCCTGTCATCGAGTTGACTCCGACGATTTCGAGTCGACTCCGATGCTTGCCGAGTCGACTCCCGACAGTTTCGAGCCGACTCCAAGGAGTAACAGACAGAAAGACAGAGAAGTATTTTTTAGACCTTGTTACCGAGTCGACTCCAAAAGGATTCGAGTCGACTCCTAATCATGCCAGAGTCGACTCTCAGAGGAAAGCAGACTGAAAGGCAGAAAACCAAACAAAATGACTTTGTGAACGAGTCGACTCCGAGAATACGAGAGTCGACCCCAAGTTAGCCGAGTCGATCCCAACAAAGTGCGAGTCAACTCCGAGGCAGTTCAACTCGAAAGACAGAGGATCAGTTTTCGGGCTCTGAGAGCCGAGTCGACTTCAAGATAATTCGAGTCGACTCCGAGGCAGTTCAACTCGAAAGATAGAGGATCAGTTTTCGGGCTCTGAGAGCCGAGTCGACTCCAAGATGATCCGAGTCGACTCGAGAGAGTGTTGCCCAGAGATGGTCACCCAAGAGGGGGGTGAATTGGGTGTTTTAAAACTTTTTGACTAATTAAAAATAAAGCACGCAAATGTATGAACTAAAGTAAAGATAGAGAGATGAGAACAGTCAATCGCAAACACAATGTTTTATAGTGGTTCGGAGCTTCCACTGCTCCTACATCCACTCCCCAAAGCACCTTTGGGAATTTTCACTATAATCCAAGATTACAGTCCGGTAGTTTTGCGAGTGCACTACCCAACTCGTTGTTTTACACCGGGCTAACAACGAACCCTAAAACCCCCAATTTCACCTAGGCTTGGGACGCCTTTCCCTTGTTCCAAGTCCCTTGACTGGAACAAGCACAATATTGAAAGAGTTTTACAAAAGATTTGAAAGCTCTAAATAAGCAAATATAACAATGATAAACAATGAAACCCGGAAGAACCCTTTTAGCCGTTGGAAGCGTGGGAAATGGTGGTTCTTCCGATGTGGATTGCGTTGGCTTGAATGTGAGCTTTGAATGCCTAGCGGAAGAGAGTAGTTGAGCACGAAATCACTTGGGAAGCTTGAAGGCACTTGATTTCTTCACTTGAATGCACTAACTCCCTTGAACCTCTTTTTCTTTCTTCTCTCTTGAATGATCTTGTGTTGGGTTGGTGATTAGTTGTTGGAAAGCACTTAAGAGCTCCCTTTTATAGACCAAAAAGCAAATATAGCCGTTAGAGATAAAGTTAAAGAGATTTGAAATTCAAACCAAACCTGCAAAAGTTGTCAGTCGCGTCCCAGGCGCTCCGGAGACGTCTCCGCTTCATCGCGAGACGTCTCGGCTGTAAGATTTTACTTTTGACGATGTTTGGGGTCGACTCGGCGCTTTACGGGGGCGACTCCGATGATGAACGGTTTGAATCCTTGTTTTTCTGTTTTTCTGAGAGGGTCGCCTCGGCGCTTTACGGGGACGTCTCGGCTTGTTTGCGCTTTTTGCATGGGGACGACTCCGCTGCCTTGGGGACGACTCCGCCGTTATATCTCCGAAAAACATGTCTTCTGGAATTCTCTGAGAGAGTCGACTCCGCTCTTTCAGGGGACGTCTCCACTGCCTTATCACCGAAAAAGACATCCTCTGGAATACCCTGAGAGAGTCGACTCCGCTACCTTGGGGACGACTCGGGCAGTCTGCTTTTTACTCGCGGGGACGACTCCGCGTACTGTGGAGACGACTCGCGCGTATCACTTGAAATCAGCCTTTCTGCCGCCACTGAGAGAGTCGACTCCGCTTCTGAGAGAGTCGACTCCGACCCTGCGAGACGCCTCGCCAGGTGCCGGGGACGTCTCCAAACGTGCCAGTTCTTCCTGTTTGTGCCAGAGACGTCTCTGGAACAAACCGGAGACGTCTCGGCTGCCCCTGATCTGTTTTCTTCATCTCAAAAATTCTTCAATAAATTCATAAAAATTATGGAAACTTGCCTAGACATTTCTTAACAATATTCTTAATTAAACACATGAAATCCTCAAGTAAATTGTTAAGATTAATGGAGTTATACTCTAGTGTTTTGTATTCATCAAAATCCATTAGGGGGTCAACAATCTCCCCCTTTTTGATGATGACAAAACACTGAGTATATGCAAAATTCGAAATTTAAACATATACACAGTATTTGATCAGATGTACAAGTATAATGTTTTGATTAGAGCTAGATACAGTGTGCATAATTCAAAATAGTCAATTTTCAGTTCTATCCTTATGCATAAGATTGATCTTAATAGCTCTTAAGCAATTTTAGCATATCAACTGAATTTGAATCAAGTTAAAATGAGATATTGATGCTAAAGATAATTGAAAGCTAAGTTCTTTTTGACTCCCCCTTTCTTTTCTAGAAAGGCAATTATCTTAAAGCCAATATTCTTCAATTTTATATTTTCTAATTCAACTTTAAGTATGAGTGTTAAATTTTGCATTCCATATTGCATTCCATATTTAGGTTCTAGTTCTATATATCTACTCCCCCTTTTTGTCATCAACAATGAAGGGGACAAATTATACGTAGGTACTTAAAACACAATTCCCAGGGGAATTCAGCATATTACAATGAACCACTCAAGGATATTCAAGTTATGCTCCCTCTGTCTATTGTTTTATTAATGAATTCAGAATTCATTTCACTCCCCCTTTGATATTCAGGTTGTGCTCCCCCTGTAAAAGTAATTCATTTCAGACCTTTGTAAGAGTAATTGTGCTCCCCCTGTTTTATATGCATTGAACACTTAAGGTATGTGATAAGATTTTTATGGCACATCACAGAAACACATACACAATCACAGAATCACATACACAGAGTTAGCAATGTACACAAGGTTTCAAAAGAAATTGTATGTCATTCATGTATCATCGTAAACCTTTGAAGTCATTACAAAATTAAAAGAGGAAATCATTACAAGTATTGATTTCTAATACAAAAAGTGTTTCAAAATGAGCCTAGGGTTTACAAAAAGAAGAACCCTAGATGTCTACAAAGTGTCCCTCATCGGCGACGTTGCTCATAAATCCTAGCAGCTGCATCTATAAATGCATTAATTGAATCTAGTAATGTTCTGAACTGTTCTCCCTGGGACTGATGAAAGGCTGCCACTAGTGCTTCAAATTCAATGCTTGCCCTTTCAATTCTTCCTCGAAGTTGGGCAACCACAGTGCCCACATTACCTCCAGGGCTTGTCAGTTCTTGAAGGCTATTTGAAATGGTCCTCAAGCTGTCTTGTAGCTCAATTGATCTGAAGGCTTGGGTGGCATTCACACTAACTAGTTCTTGCGCTGTAGCTTCTATCTGAGCTCTAATTTCCTTCAGCTCTTGTAGAATCCCTTCATGTGAGGCTCTGATGGGGGCCAACTCAGTAGAGATCATCGATCTCATCTCCTCCCTCATCTGCTGGCAAATTACAGATGCTAAAGTGCGCATCTGGTCTTCTGATAGGGAGTAGGGCCCACTGACTGGAGGAGGTGGTGGCATGTATGTGGAAGGTCCAGCTGAGCTGGAGGGTACATCAGGAAAGTCCATGTGGCTATGTGGAGGAGAGTGGTGGTCAGGCTCCTGAAGTGGGATCTCAGGCTCTAGGGTTTGAGCTTTTCTCTTTGGTACCTTGACCCATGACCCATCTACCTTGTGAAACTCCATTCTTCGCATTGTGCTCTCATTATAATAGTCGGTGTTTCTCAAGGGTTTTGCAGGCTCATTTTCTGGAATGGGTACTTTGAAATGTTTGAAGAGTAGGGTAAGGATCATCCCATAAGGTATGCTAAACCTAGAATACCTATGACATGTAGCAATGTAGTTCAACATAAGTCTAGGGAGGTTTAGGGGAATCCCTAGTAGGATGTGGTGCATGATAACTAGGTCTCGCTCCGAAACAAAATCGAAGCGGCCGGTTTTAGGAAATAAGACTCGGTTGACAATACTCAAAAGGAGTCTCATCTCGGCATTCAGGTCTTGGGAGTTAACCACATCGAGAGGGCCGCAGTCCTCTCGTCCTAAAAGCAAGTTTAGGGCTATTTCTCTTTGGGGATGTGAGGTTGGAGCCTCACCGTCCTTAGGGATTTGCAAAACGCTAGATAGGACATCTTCATTAATCTCTACCAACGTCCCCCGGACATATGCAGTGTACCCTAAGTCCCCTAAGGCCATATTACTAAACATTTCTCTAACTAGGCCGGGGTAGGTCGATGTATTGAGGGTACAAAGGTATTCCCACCCTTGGGCACGGAGTCTCTCTCCAATAGAGAACCCCTCACTATCTAGAAAATGAAGATCTATGTACCTCCCAGTGGTTACTGTGCGATTCGCACAGGAAATGATCGCGGTTGGCAGAGCAACCGGAGGAGACGGCGCGGAAGGCTCTTCCCTCCGTTCCTCACCATCGGCCGCTACCCTAGGACGCCTCCCACCAGTCCTCCTAGCTCTTTTAGGTGCCATTGAATGGAAAACCTAGGGAAATGAGGAGAAAGAGGCTAGGGTTTGTGTTGGAGAGAAAATGGAGGCTAGGGTTTTTGTTTTTGTCGGGGATGAAAGGGATAGCTCGGGTCGGCTCGAGCTGTTTCGACCTATTTTAAAAACCCTCGTTCGATCCCCGAGACGTCTCCGCGACTAAGGCGAGACGTCTCGCCGGGGGGACGTCTCTGCGATTTGCCAGAGACGTCTCCGGCACTGAAAAATTTCAGACTGATTTTTATCTTTTCCCAATTTGTTTCATTTAATCACACTAATCAATATGATTTCTTTTGGTGAATACAGAATGAGTTTGTTTGTGATCCTCCCCCTTAATAATACATCCTATAGAGGTTTGATAATGATTTTTGAATTATTAATGTTGAAATGAGGAATGTTTGACCAAATTTCGAATACCTATGAAATAGGCTCTGAAAATATCTCTATGAAGAGTCCAAGGGAGGGTAACCATCCTCCGGAAAGTCAAACAGTTCGTCATTTAGCTTAGATGGATTCATGCTTTCACTTATGGACCTTGAGGTGGATTACTAGTTTGAGTAGCCAAGCATTGCAATACAAGTTGAATTTATTTGCTAGGATCATACAAGCTCAAAGCATTCCTTAAGAAGTTGAACCTATCTTTACAAAGGGGCTTTGTAAAGATATCGGCCAATTGATTTTCAGTACATACATATTCAATCATCACATCATTTTTCAGCACATGATCCCTAATAAAGTGATGCCTAATCTCTATGTGCTTTGATTTAGAGTGTTGGACAGGATTTTTTGTTAAATTAATTGCACTTGTATTATCACATTTAATTAGTATATTATCCATTTTGATACCGAAGTCTTCAAGTTGTTGCTTAATCCAAAGAACTTGGGCACAACAGCTTCCAGCTGCAATGTACTCAGCCTCAGCTGTGGACAAGGCAACTGAATTTTGTTTTTTGCTAAACCAAGAAACCAAATTAGCACCCAAGAATTGACATGTGCCACTTGTGTTTTTTCTGTCGAGTTTGCACCCGGCAAAATCAGCATCGGAATAAGCAATTAAATTTATGTCAGATTGTTTAGAATACCATAAGCCTACATTAGATGTCCCTACTAGATATCTAAAAATTCTTTTAACAGCTTGCAGGTGTGATTCCTTAGGACATGCTTGGTATCTAGCACACATACAAACACTGAATAATATATCTGGTCTACTAGCAGTAAGGTAAAGTAAAGAGCCTATCATACCTCTGTACAATTTGCAGTCTATACTTTTACCTTTTTCATCTTTGTCAAGCTTGCAACTTGAGCCCATGGGTGTGTTGATTTCCTTTGCATCCTTCATCTTGAATTTTTCCAACATTTTCTTGATATATTTGGACTGACTGATGAAGATGCCTTCCTCTGATTGTTTTATTTGTAGCCCAAGGAAGAAGTTAAGCTCACCCATCATGCTCATTTCAAATTCTCCCTGCATAAGCTTGGCAAACTCTTGACAAAGGCTATCATTAGTAGCACCAAAAATTATATCATCCACATAAATTTGTACAAGCAATAAGTCATTTCCTTTTCTTTTAATGAAGAGGGTTTTGTCTACATTTCCTCTCTTAAATTTATTTTCAATTAGGAAATTACTTAATCTTTCATACCATGCTCTAGGGGCTTGCTTAAGTCCATACAATGCTTTATGCAATTTATAAACGTAATCTGGATGTAAGTGGTTTTCAAAGCCTGGAGGTTGTCCTACATAAACTTCCTCCATTATATAACCATTTAAAAATGCACTTTTTACATCCATTTGATAGAGTTTAAAATCCATGAAGCATGCATATGCCAAAAGTAGTCTAATAGCCTCTAACCTAGCAACGGAGCAAAAGTTTCATCAAAATCTATTCCTTCCTCCTGATTATATCCTTTGGCCACTAGCCTAGCTTTGTTTCTTATTACTATTCCATCTTCATCTAGTTTATTTCTATATACCCATTTGGTGCCTATAATTGAAACATTAGGGGGTCTTTTCATTAGAGTCCAAACTTCATTTCTTTCAAATTGGTTTAATTCCTCTTGCATAGCATTCACCCAATTATCATCTTTTTCGGCTTCTTCTAGTGATTTAGGCTCTATTTGTGAAACGAAAGCAAGATAATTACTAGTATTTCTTAGAGAGGATCTTGTCCTTACCCCTTGCGAAGGATCACCAAGGATTAGATCCCTTGAATGACCATGTGCATACCTCCATTCCTTAGGAAGATCTTGATTTCTTGCTTGGGGTTGATCTTCTTCATCTTGCTGAATTGTATCTTCTTTGACTTCATCTTTAAGTTGCTTGTCTTGTATGGAGAATTCCTTCATTCTGTCTTCAAGTATACCTGCATCACTATCTTCTTCTTTTCTAGAAGAATCTCCATTAGTTTCATCAAAAACAACATGAATGGATTCTTCAACAACGAGAGTTCTCTTGTTGAAGACCCTGTATGCTCTACTAGATGAGGAATAACCTAAGAAGATCTCCTCATCTGATTTAGCACTAAATTTGCTTAGATTGTCCTTTCCATTGTTTAAAATAAAGCATCGATAACCGAAAACATGAAAATAGCTTATGTTTGGTTTCTTACCTTTTATCAACTCATAAGGTGTTTTCTTTAAGATGGATCTAATTAAAGCACGGTTTAAAATATGACATGAAGTATTTATTGCTTCAGCCCAAAAGTACTTTGGTAGATCCGATTCGCACAACATGGTACGAGCCATATCTGCTAGTGTGCGATTCTTCCTTTCTACCACCCCATTTTGTTGGGGTGTCCTAGGTGCCGAGAAATTGTGATTGATACCATTTTCGTCACAAAACTTTTCAAAGTACTGATTTTCAAACTCGGTACCATGATCACTCCTAATTGCTTTTAGTTTAAGATTGAGTTCATTTGAAACTTTATTATGAAACTTGATAAAAGCAGGAAAGGACTCATCTTTATGTGCAAGAAATGAAACCCATGTAAAACGTGAAAAATCATCAACAATTACAAGACCAAATTTCTTACCCCCTAGACTAGCAGTTCTAGTGGGTCCAAACAAATCCATGTGAATTAGTTCTAGGGGTTTTGATGTTGAGACTATGTTCTTAGACTTGAAAGAACTTCTTGTTTGTTTCCCTAATTGACATGCAGCACAAATTTTATTCTTTTCAAAGTCAATTTTTGGTAATCCTTTGACTAGATCTTTTGTAATCAATTTAGAAATTAAATCCATGCTAGCATGTCCTAACCTATGATGCCATAACCAACTAGTCTCATTGACTTTGGGATCCATGGCTACAAGACATTGGCCATCCTTCATGGTGAGATCATCAAGATCTACCATGTAAACATTTCCATGCCTATGTCCTGTGAGTATGATCTCATTGTCAATTGGACTACTAATTATGCATAGTGATGATTCAAATGACACTTTAAAGCCCTTGTCACAAAATTGACTTATACTTAATAAATTATGTTTTAGTCCATTAACTAACAATACATTGTCAATAAAAGAGGAGGGTGATATGGAGATTTTACCAACACCAATTATTTGACCTTTAGCATTGTCTCCAAATGTGACTACTCCTCCTTCTTTTGATTTCAAGGTGACGAAGAGACTCTTGTCACCGGTCATATGCCTTGAGCAACCACTATCAAGATACCACATTCTCTTTTTATTCCCGGCTGCAAGGCATACCTGCAAAATGATCATGTGAAGCTCTTAGGTACCCAAGTTTTCTTGGGTCCTTTGTGGTTAGTGTAGTTGGTTCCCTTAGGCACCCATACTTTAGTTATGTTTTTAGCTTTTACAAATGTACTCTTGTTAGTTTGGATCTTTCTTTGAATACAAGAGTAGGCTTTATGTCCACTTTTTCCACAATGAAAGCATGTAGGTTTTTCAGTTTTGACATCTTTTGCTTTCACAAAGAAATTCTTTAGATACTTTTGTTGCTTGTTAGTTTTATATCCTAATCCGGCTTTATTAAAAATAGCTCTTTGATTTGAAAGAATAAGATTTAATTTTTCAGAGCTTTGTGTAAATTTTTCAACAATTGGTTTGTACTTATGTACCTCATTCTTAAGATTCAAATTTTCTTTAACTAGTTCTTCCTTATCCTTTTTAAGGGATTCAACATTTTGTGCAAGTGAGATATTATTATTGAGTAGAGATTTAACTTTTAGATTCAATTCCTTAATTAGTGTTTTTGCCGTTTCATTTTCAATGCTAAGTTTTGAATTTTTATTTTCTAGATCAATGGTGTTAACATTTTCAACGCTCTCTTTCTCAATCAATAGTTTTTTAATATCATCCTTTAGTTTTAGATTGGAGGCTTTTAATTCTTTATTCTTTGCTCCTAACATACTACAATCACTCATAAGTTCTTGAAAAGCTTCATACAATTCTTCTAAAGTAAAATTTATAGTTGAGTTTTGACATACCTCGTCGTCTTCGAACGCCATGAAGCACAAATTGGCCGTCTCTTCCTTCTCTTCCTCGGAGGAGGATGTGTCACTATCGTCCCAAGTTGCCTTTAATGCCTTCTTCTTCTTCTTCCCAAAGTACTTCTTTTGTTGAGGGCATTCGGAACGAATGTGTCCCGGTCTCTTGCAATCATAGCATATGATTGGGTCTCTTTCTTTTTCTTTTTCTTTTTCCCAATCATTTCTCCCTCCAAACTTTTTTCTTGGGAAGGGTTTCTTTCTTCTCATGAATTTCTTAAACTTCCTCACTATCAAACCCAAATCCTCATCTTCGCTTTCTTCTTCGCTCTCACTACTTTCTTCTTCACACACACTCGAAGTGGCCTTGAGTGCGATTGTCCTTTTCTTTGGCAACTCTTCTTCATGTTGCTTCATTGTGAGCTCATGCGTCATCAATGAGCCCAATAGTTGTTCTAGTCCCAAAGTGTTGAGGTCTTTGGCTTCTACGATCGCCGTGACCTTTGCTTCCCATGCTTTCGGCAAAGACCTGAGAATTTTACTCACAAGTTCCGGATTAGTATAAGATTTACCCAAACTCTTTAGACCATTAATTATATCGGTGAAGCGTGTAAACATGCATGTGATGGTTTCATTAGGTTCCATCTTAAATAGCTCATATTTGTGAACTAGAATGTTCACTTTAGATTCTTTGACTTGATTTGTACCCTCGTGGGTAACTTCAAGTCTATCCCATATTTCCTTGGCGGAAGTACAGGTTGAAACTCTATTGAACTCATTCACATCTAGAGCACAAAATAATGAGTTCATGGCTCTAGAGTTGAGTTGAACCATCCTATTATCATTCTCATCCCAATCCTCCTCAGGTTTGGGAACTTGAATGCCATTCACCATGTGTGATGGTTCTTGTGGTCCCTTAACTATAACCCTCCACAAGGCATAATCTTGTGCTTGAATAAAGATCCTCATCCAAGTCTTCCAATAGGTATAATTTGTCCCATTGAAGAGTGGAGGTCTATTAGTTGCCTGCCCCTCAGCAGGAACATTGTTGAAGGGTGTTGCCATCTAGATCTTTAGCTAAGACGGTTAGGTCTTCAAGAAATATACAGAGCACCAGCTCTGATACCACTTGTTGCCCAGAGATGGTCACCCAAGAGGGGGGTGAATTGGGTGTTTTAAAACTTTTTGACTAATTAAAAATAAAGCACGCAAATGTATGAACTAAAGTAAAGATAGAGAGATGAGAACAGTCAATCGCAAACACAATGTTTTATAGTGGTTCAGAGCTTCCACTGCTCCTACATCCACTCCCCAAAGCACCTTTGGGAATTTCCACTATAATCCAAGATTACAGTCCGGTAGTTTTGCGAGTGCACTACCCAACTCGTTGTTTTACACCGGGCTAACAACGAACCCTAAAACCCCCAATTTCACCTAGGCTTGGGACGCCTTTCCCTTGTTCCAAGTCCCTTGACTGGAACAAGCACAATATTGAAAGAGTTTTACAAAAGATTTGAAAGCTCTAAATAAGCAAATATAACAATGATAAACAATGAAATCCGGAAGAACCCTTTTAGCCGTTGGAAGCGTGGGAAATGGTGGTTCTTCCGATGTGGATTGCGTTGGCTTGAATGTGAGCTTTGAATGCCTAGTGGAAGAGAGTAGTTGAGCACAAAATCACTTGGGAAGCTTGAAGGCACTTGATTTCTTCACTTGAATGCACTAACTCCCTTGAACCTCTTTTTCTTTCTTCTCTCTTGAATGATCTTGTGTTGGGTTGGTGATTAGTTGTTGGAAAGCACTTAAGAGCTCCCTTTTATAGACCAAAAAGCAAATATAGCCGTTAGAGATAAAGTTAAAGAGATTTGAAATTCAAACCAAACCTGCAAAAGTTGTCAGTCGCGTCCCAGGCGCTCCGGAGACGTCTCCGCTTCATCGCGAGACGTCTCGGCTGTAAGATTTTACTTTTGACGATGTTTGGGGTCGACTCGGCGCTTTACGGGGGCGACTCCGATGATGAACGGTTTGAATCCTTGTTTTTCTGTTTTTCTGAGAGGGTCGCCTCGGCGCTTTACGGGGACGTCTCGGCTTGTTTGCGCTTTTTGCATGGGGACGACTCCGCCGCCTTGGGGACGACTCCGCCGTTATATCTCCGAAAAACATGTCTTCTGGAATTCTCTGAGAGAGTCGACTCCGCTCTTTCAGGAGACGTCTCCGCTGCCTTATCACCGAAAAAGACATCCTCTGGAATACCCTGAGAGAGTCGACTCCGCTACCTTGGGGACGACTCGGGCAGTCTGCTTTTTACTCGCGGGGACGACTCCGCGTACTGTGGAGACGACTCGCGCGTATCACTTGATATCAGCCTTTCTGCCGCCACTGAGAGAGTCGACTCCGCTTCTGAGAGAGTCGACTCCGACCCTGCGAGACGCCTCGCCAGGTGCCGGGGACGTCTCCAAACGTGCCAGTTCTTCCTGTTTGTGCCAGAGACGTCTCTGGAACAAACCGGAGACGTCTCGGCTGCCCCTGATCTGTTTTCTTCATCTCAAAAATTCTTCAATAAATTCATAAAAATTATGGGAACTTGCCTAGACATTTCTTAACAATATTCTTAATTAAACACATGAAATCCTCAAGTAAATTGTTAAGATTAATGGAGTTATACTCTAGTGTTTTGTATTCATCAAAATCCATTAGGGGGTCAACAGAGAGAAATGCAGAAAAATAGATCTCTGGAATCCTGAGAACGAGTCATCTCCAAAATGCCAAGTTATCTCCAGATCTTGGCGAGTCGACTCCAGGTTTGGCCCGAGTCGACTCCAGGACGGGACAACACTTTAATTCAAATCCTGAACAGGTGGCGAGTCGTCTCCAGTAAAGCATGAGTCGACTCCACCAACAGCCGAGTCGACTCCAGATCGAGCGAGTCGACTCCGACCCCAACGGATACATTGTCAGAAGGTGCAGACTGTGCAGAACGGCCACAAATCAGTGTCTAACGGCTATTTTTCAAGTGGGACTGTTTAAATAGCCAGATTGAACCGTAGTAGATATTAAGAGAGTTACTCCATCTGTGCATTAAGTGTTTTCCAACTACCAAGAGTCTATTGGGAGAAAAGACAAGCAAAAGAAGAAAGAAACGCATTCAATACATTCCTAGAAGTCTTTCCTTCGCATTCAAGGCTCTTCCTCTGATATCAAATCTTCAGTGCACTCAAAGAGGAGACTCAGAGCTCGAGAATCCCTTCTCTTCCTCTTCCGAAATCTGTTTGAGGGCTTCTAACTTTACTCTATTCATATTGATTCATATTTGCTTGTTAAGAAGCTTTCCTTATATCTTTTCCCAAACTGTTTTCGTACTTGATTCAATCAGGGGATTGAATCAAGGGTTGTAAGGTTTGTTGGTGAGCCGAAGTTAAAACCAACGGTGTAAGGGTTCGATTGTGATCCCGGAAAAACAATCGGATGGTTCTAGTCGGTGAGCTTGTGAAAACCGACCGAGTTCATTGTGATCTCGCGAAAACAACAAGTTGGGTTGTGAACTTGTAAAACAACCGGCTGTGATCCAAGGGATTATAGTGAACTCCCAAGTGAAGCTTGGGGAGTGGACGTAAGAGCAAGGGTTAGCTCTGAACCACTATAAATTGGTTTGTGTTTGTATTGGCTGCTGTCCTCTCTCTCTCTCTTCATTCACTTCATCTAGTAACTTAACTAATTTGCTTGCAATCGATTTAGTTAATTACTAATCATAGTTTTTAATTGGTTGAAAATTAATCCAAACCCAATTCACCCCCCCTCTTGGGTTGTTTTCTTGGGCAACAAGTGGTATCAGAGCCAGAGCTCTTATATTAAAAGAGTAAAAGATCAAAATGACAACCCCTTTTGGATCTTCTCTTAGTGAGGGGCAATCCACCAATAGGCCTCCATTCTTCAATGGAACCAACTACACCTATTGGAAGGCTAGGATGAGGATATTTATCCAAATCTAAGACTATGATGTTGGGAGCATCATAGTTAATGGACCATACATTCCTTCTATTTATGTAGATAACATTACTATACCCAAGTTTGAAAAAGATTGAGATGACAATGATAGAAGGAAGGCACAACTAAATGCCAAAGCAATGAATGCACTTTATTGTGCCTTAGACTATAATGAATTAAATAGAATTACTACTTGCAATTCTGCAAAAGAGATATGAGACAGACTTGAAGTGACCCACGAGGGTACGAATCAAGTCAAGAAATTCAAAATAAACATGCTAGTTCATAAGTATGAACTATTTAAAATGGAATCTAATGAAACTATCACTTTCATGTTTACTAGATTTACTGATATTGTCAATGGCCTAAAAAGCCTTGGCAAACGTTATACTAACAGTGACCTTGTCAGGAAAGTTCTTCGATCTTTACCAAGGTCATGGAAAGCTAAGGTAACGGCGATCCAAGAAGCCAGAGACTTGAATAAGCTGGCACTCGAGGAGCTCCTTGGATCCTTGATGACATATGAGCTCACAATGAAGCAACACAGTGAAGAAGAGTCCTGCCACAAGAAAAAGGTAATTGCCCTTAAGTCTACTTCTTCTAACAAGGATCCCTCTTGCAGTAGCTGCAGTGAAGAAGAAGACAATAAGGGAGATGAAGATGAGGCTCTTCTCGTGCGAAAGTTCAGAAAATTCATCAACCGGAAGAAGTCCTTTCATCAGAGGAGAGGTTCCTCAAGTTCCTACAACAAGGACAAAGGTAAGGAAAAGAAAAGTGAGGGAATCGGTTGCTATGAATGCAAGAAGCCGGGACATTTCAGAATCGATTGTCCCTTGCTGAAGAAGGGCAGCAAATACAAGAAGAAGAAAGCTCTTGTCTCCACTTTGACAGACTCCGATCAATCATCATCATCATCGGATGAGGAACAAGAAGAAAAAGCAAATTTTTGCTTCATGGCAAATGGTAATGAGGTAATATCTGAAACACATTTAGATTTTACCTTTGATGAATTATATGATGTTTTTAATGAACTAATGGATGAATATAAGACAATAAACCTTAAAAATAAAGAATTGAAAGTAACTAATCAATATTACACTCTTAAGTACGATAAATTAATTAAGGACAAGGACTCTATCATCAAAAAAAACTTAGAACTTAAAACAAGCAACCAATTGCTAACTCAAAAAACTAATACCTTAATTAAAGATAACGAAAGACTAACTAAGGAAGTTTTAGAACTTAAAAACAGTAACCAAACTATAAAAGATAATCTCACAAAAGACTTAAACTTACTAAAAACAGAAAAACTAAAGTTAACAAAAGAACTTGAAAAATACAAACCTATTGTAGAAAAGTTTACATATAGTTCTGAAAAATTGGAGATGATTCTTAATAGTTAACGAGCTGTGTTTAATAGAGCTGGTTTAGGGTATAAGCCTAAGAATAAACAAAAGTTTCTTAAAAACTTTTTTGTAAAAGCTGGAGAAAGTAAAACTAAAAATATAACATGTTTTTGCTGTAGAAAAGAAGGACGTAAAGCTAATGTGTGTGACCATAGAAAAATAGAAGCTAAAAGAAAAATTAAAAAGGTTTGGGTTCCAAAAGGAACCAACATAGCAAACCTTGAAGGACCCAAGAAAACTTGGGTACCTAAAATTGTATGATTTTTTTGTGTAGGAGTGTCTTGCAGCCAAGGTCGACAAAAATTGTTGATACTTGGATAGTGGCTGCTCAAGACATATGACGGGTGACAAGGAGCAATTCTTCACCCTAGAGCATAAAAAGGAAGATGCTGTGACTTTTGGAGACGATAACCAAGGTCACATCGTTGGCATAGGTAAAGTACAAATCACCTCTTCAACCTTCGTTGATAATGTACGATTTGTAGATGGTCTTAAGCATAACTTACTTAGCGTTAGTCAATTATGTGATAAAGGTTTTGATGTTCTGTTTAAGCCATCTCTATGTATCATAACCAACTCAATTGACAATAGCTTAGTATTCAAAGAAATAAGACGTGGCAATGTTTATGTAGTAGATCTTGAAGATCTCGCCAATAATAGCCGTTGCCTAGTAGCTAGTGATTCTAAAGTCAATGATGCAAGTTGGTTATGGCACCGTAAATTAGGTCATGCAAGTATGGATACAATATCAAAATTAGTTAAAAGATATTCTGTGATTGGTTTGCCAAAGCTAAAATTTGAGAAAAATAAAATTTGTGAAGCATGTTAATATGGCAAACAATCTAGAAGTTCCTTTAAATCCATAAATTGTGTCTCCACTGCTAGACCCCTTGAACTACTTCACATGGATCTTTTTGGACCAACTAGAACCACAAGCCTTAGTGGAAACAAATATGGTCTTGTCATTGTAGATGATTTTTCTAGATACACATGGGTCATATTTTTAGCTCATAAAGATGAAGCATTTTCAGTATTTAAGAAATTTCATAAGGAAGTAACTAACTCAAGAAATGCTTCAATTATAGCTATTAGGAGTGATCATGGAACGGAATTTGAAAATCATCTATTTGATGAATTCTGTAGTAAAAAGGGAATAAATCATAATTTCTCTGCACCTAGGACACCACAACAAAATGGAGTTGTGGAAAGAAAGAATAGAACCCTAGAGAAAATGGCTAGAACCATGTTGTGTGAAAGTAACCTCCCTAAGTATTTGTGGGGAGAAGCTATTAACACATCATGTCATATATTAAATAGAGTTTTATTGAGACCAATTATAAAGAAAACACCTTATGAACTTTGGAGAGATAGAAAGCCCAAAATAAATTACTTTCATGTTTTTGGGTGTAGGTGTTTCATTCATAATAATGGCAAAGATATCTTAGGCAAATTTGATTCCAAATCTGATGAAGGTATCTTTTTGTAATATTCTACATCAAGTAAAGCTTATGAAGTCTTCAACAAAAGAACCCTTGTTATTGAAGAGTCTATACATGTTGTTTTTGATGATACTAATGATGTCTCTTCTAGCAAGAGAGTAGCTCTTGATGATGATGCAGGAATACTTGAGGAAAAGATGAATGACATGATATTACAAGAAAATGAACCGAAGTAGATTGGAGATACATCAACAAACCAAGAGGTAATTGTTGATCATGGGCTTACTAAGGCTTGGAGGTATGCTCATGGTCACCCTAAAGAATTAATCTTAGATGATCCATCTCAACCTGTTAGAACTAGAGCCTCTCGTAGGAACATAAATAATCATCTTGCATTTGTTTCACATTTAGAACCTAAAAATATAGAAGAAGCTGAAAGTGATGTAAATTGGATAAATGCTATGCAAGAGGAACTTAACCAATTTACAAGAAATAAAGTATGGAACTTAGTTGAAAGATCCGCTGAATACTCAATAATAGAAACTAAATGGATATACAAAAATAAACTTGATGAAAATGGAATTGTGATTAGGAACAAGGTTAGACTAGTAGCAAAGGGCTAAAATCAAGAAGAAGGTATAGATTTTGATGAGACTTTTGCTCCTGTAACTAGACTTGAGGCAATTAGATTATTACTAGCATTTGCATGCAATAAAGATTTCAAATTATTCCAAATGGATGTAAAAAGTGCCTTCTTGAATGGGTATATTAATGAGGAGGTTTATGTAGAACAACCTCCTGGTTTTGAGAATTATCAATACCCCAATCATGTTTATAAACTAAACAAAGCACTTTATGGTCTGAAACAAGCCCCTAGAGCATGGTATAAAAGACTTAGCAAATTTCTATTAGACCATGAATTTTCTAGAGAAAATGTTGATACAACTCTATTTTTGAAAAAGAAAAATAAAAATATGTTGGTAGTGCAGATTTATGTAGATGATATTATTTTCGGTGCTACTAACAATCGCCTTTGCGAAGAGTTTGCTGAGTTAATGCAGAGTGAATTTGAGATGAGCATGATGGAAGAATTGAACTACTTCCTCGGACTTCAAATCAAACAATCCAAGGAAGAGATTTTCATCAATCAAGCTAAATACATCATGGAAATGCTAAAGAAGTTTGACATGGATGGAAATAAGTCAATTGACACCCCAATGAGCTCATCATGCAAACTAGACAAAGATGAATCAGGTAAATCAGTAGATCAAAAGCTGTATAGAGGTATGATAGGATCTTTACTATATCTTACAGCAAGTAGACCTGATATTATGTTTAGTGTATGCATGTGTGCTAGATATCAATCTAATCCTAATTGGCGAGACCACGAAGTTGAAATTCAATGCGGGAGACTGAATCTGCGAAGAAAAATACGCGGAATGGATCGCCAACATTGTCCCAGTGAAGAAGAAAAAATAGGCAGATCAGGATCTGCTTTTCTTCTGACTGGAACGAGCTTGGCCCCAGTAGCTTCTTGAGAGATATCACTCGCGGGCCACGATAGCAATTGTCCCAGCCTTTGCTCGACACTACCCTAACCTGCGGGTAAACCCGCCTTAAAAAGATATAATAAGTAATAGATCAGCCTTTCTAATTCATCATGGACGAAATTGGCCCAGACAAAGAACTCCTATGGATCTCTGAAATGCTGTAGCTGAAGTGAGTTTAGAGGGCAAGGGAGATCAATGTTGCCGTAGCTACTAGTCCGAGCTACTATACTAACCCGAAAGCTGGTCCGACTACAGTGGCGGAAGTTGGCTTCCAAGACGGGGGGACGGGCTTATTTGTCTTCTGACGGGTGCAGTCCGGCTATGAGGCAGAGCCTACCGAAGGAAGAGAAAGAGAGTGGCCGTTAGAGGTTCTGCGTTCGTCAACAGTGATGAGCTGGTATGCACAATTTGAAAAGACTCATTCTACTGGCCCTTCCCATTTTGGTCACACCTAATTGCAGTTAAGAGAATTTTTAAATATCTCATAGGAACAAAAAACATAGGTCTATGGTACTCTAAAGAATCAAGCATAAATTTAATAGGGTACACTGATTCAGACTTCGATGGTTGTAAACTTGATAGAAAAAGCACCAGCGGGTCTTGTCAATTTTTAGGAGAAAATCTAATTTCATGGTTTAGCAAGAAACAAAACTCGGTTGCACTATCTACGGCTGAAGCCGAATATGTTGCTGCCGGGAGTTGTTGTGCTCAAATTTTATGGATCAAGCAACAACTTGAAGATTATGGCATTAAACAAAATAAGATTTCCATAAATTGTGATAATACAAGTGTCATAAATCTAACTAAAAATCCAATTCAACATTCAAGAACTAAACATATTGAGATAAGACATCACTTCATAAGAGATCATGTGTTAAATGGTGATGTAATGCTTGAATTTGTTTGCACCGATGATCAACTTGCTGACATCTTCACAAAATCCTTGAGTGAAGATCGATTTTGTGTTCTTAGAAGAGGGTTAGGAGTGATTGATCCATTCTTGTGATACTCCCCTATAATTCATTGATTTTGATGATTAGCTTATATTGGATTTAGGATTTCTTGTCTATGGTCATCAAATCATTCCTTAAGTTATAAAGATTCCCATATCTCTCTCCTTTGGGCATGGAATTAACTGAGTTATTTGGTTATGTGCCAGAGTTCGAGTCGACTCGAATAGATTTTAGAGTCGGCTCGTGGGTGAGTCGACTCGCGCATATTTAGGAGTCGACTCGAGGTCGAGTCGACTCGCGACTTACCAGAGTCGACTCGAGGTCGGAAATCCGACTTTTAACCCTAAGCGGAATGTTTTTCTCTTCACTTTTATTTTCAGCCGCCACTGTTCAAAAGCCCTAGAGTCGTCTCCTACCTCGTCCCCGACCATTTTAGGTCCTTTCCCTCGAGTTTTTCTTCCATTTCTCTTGTCCATCCCTCGGTTTTTAGGTCAAAATGCCTAGAAAAGCCGTTGTCCCGAGCCGGAAGAGACCTCTCTCTGCGAGCGGCGCCGAGCGACGGTCCAAGGCACGGAACGAACCCGTGAGGCCACCACCTCCGGTTTCTTCCCCGCCTAGGCCGATTCCCTCGCATCCGTGCGCCAGGAGGGCAGTCTCTACCGGGAGGAAAGTCAACTTTGACTTCCTCTCCCGGGAAGGGTTCACCCTAGGGCATCATCTTAGGGCTCAAGGGTTAGAGTTATTCTGTTCTTTAGACCTCTTACCTATCCAGGGTTAGTTAGAAAATTTTATGGGACTGTCGCTAGAGGTAGCGGTGGTATCCAGGGAACCGTAGCGAGTGTCCCTGTTTTTATCTCGGAGGACTTCATTGCTCGAATCCTCCATCTCTCCCGAGAGAGGATTTTTTCCACTCATCTCCATGATAGGACTGAGGCCCTTACGGCCATCTTAGGGAGCCCACCTCATTCCCCAATAGAGGAGGTGTTTGCAAATCAGCTTTCAGCTGAAATGCAGCTCCTCCTAAGTATCATTTCTAGGACTCTCTTTTCCAAAACTGGTAGGTTTGACTTCATCTCTGAAAGAGACCTAGCATTGATGTTCCACATTCTCCAAGACACTCCCATCAACTTTCCCAAACTCATCTACAAATATATCTGTGAACTCCTAGATAAACCTAGGTTGAGTCTTCCTTATGGCATACTATTCACACTCTTCTTTAGGAAGTTAGAGGTCCCTATCCCTGAGGGGGAACCCTCTCATTCACTTAGAAATACTGATCACATGGGTGAGGAAACTCTCCACAGAATGGGGTTCCATAAAGTCGAGAATGTTTGGGTTAGAAAAGCATCCTCATCTACACCATCCGACCCTACCACTCATCACTCACCTAGTCCTGATCATGACCAGGACCACTACACAGCTCCTCCCACTTTTTCCTCCACTTCTGCTCCTTCATTCCCATCTACTTCTGCTGGACCATCTACAGCTCCACCACCTCAGCAACCTTTAGAAGTCCGGATCAGCACTGAGCAACTTCGGGAGATGAGACAGGATATTGTGAGGGAGCTGAGAGATGATTTATTGAGAAAGCTCCGAGGTCCACTGAGTGCTCCCTCCTCTGATGTTGTTCCCTCCTTAGCAGCCGTGTCCAAGATGGTAGCAGACTTGAAGGAGGAAATCTACAACATAAGGAGCCTAGTCCAAGCTCAATATTGGAATCTTAGCGACGTAAAGGATGACACGAGGAAGATGCGAGATAGCATCAGAAACGAACTAAGTAGCCAGAGTCAGGGTGCAGAGAGGCTAGCAAATGCCTTGATCTCCAAGCTTGACACCCTCCAAGAAAGTGTGACCCAGCTCACTTCGATACAGTCTAGGGCCATCTCGGAGATCATCGAACAGCTAGAAAACGTCTCTGAGGGGATAAGCTTGGTCATCAAACATACCAGACTGAGTACGGGAGCCACATCCTCCACTACAAAGAAACCCTAGCGTATTTTTTTTATGATGTACAGTCCCTTGAGGACTTTTTATGTTATGTAATCACACTTGTACTCAAATTTGACTTTAATACAATGAGTAGAAATTTTCTTTCAAAACTGTGCAATTTGAGTTTTTATACTTTTCTGTGTTTTGTGCCTTTTTGCTATGATGACAAAAAGGGGAAGAAAATATGATGAATTGAAATGTAAAGGGAATCACTAAAAAAAAAATCCTTAAAGCAAAAAGTAATTTGTTCTTAGTGGATTCGATACCTCGAGGCTCATTATCTCTCTATTGGGGCTCCTCAAGGAGTAATCTCCAGAATCCATTCAAGAGATATTCGGAGATTAGTTGAATCATACTCAAGAAAAAATTGACAGATTTTCCCTCTGAAAGTAAGAATTTAAGCTCAAAAGCTTCAAGACATTAAAAGAAAAATTCAGAGAACCTAAACAAAATTGAATGCATATCTTGAGGAAGGGAATCTGAAATCTCAAGAAAGCAAATTCATTAAACACATATAAGCCAAACAATTGATTGTATGATATGAAGGCTTATATAATTCCAAATGAAAGGGGGAGCTCTAATTTCAGGATTTACTGATTCATACCTTTCAATTTTGGATAAATTAAATGACTAGACATTTGAATTCATTTCAAAACTTTACTATAAATCACCTTTTGGTTGAGTAATTCACTTTACGAATACTCAATGTTTTGTCATCATCAAAAAGGGAGAGATTGTGGAGTGATTGGTTATACCCGTATTTGATTTTGATGAGCTCAAAGCATTTGAGTATATTTCATGTTGTACTAATGAATTCAATCTAGTGTTTCAGACAAATATATGTGAATTTATCTTTAAGAGCATCGAGCTTTTGTTCAAAGTCATTTGGCTAAGTGTTGAACTCAATTAAGCCAAAGTTTGAAGCTCGAGTCGACTCCGTAAGATTACGAGTCGACTCCAAGTGTTTCAGAGGTTCTGGCACAAGCTCGAGTCGACTCCGATACACTACGAGTCGACTCTGACTGAGAACAGACAGAAGGACAGAAAGATGAATTTCAGACCCTGTCACCGAGTCGACTCCGACGATTTCGAGTCGACTTCGATGCTTGCCGAGTCGACTTCCGACAGTTTCGAGTCGACTCCAAGGAGTAGCAGACAGAAAGACAGAGAAGTATTTTTTAGACCCTGTTACCGAGTCGACTCCAGAAGGATTCGAGTCGACTCCTAATAATGCCAGAGTCGACTCTCAGAGGAAAGCAGGCTGAAAGGCAGAAAACCAAACAAAGTGACTCTGTAAACGAGTCGACTCCGAGAATACGAGAGTCGACCCCAAGTCAGCGAGTCGACCTCAACAAAGTGCGAGTCGACTCCGAGGCAGTTCAACTCGAAAGACAGAGGATCAATTTTCGGGCTCTGAGAGCTGAGTCGACTCCAAGATAATCCGAGTTGACTCCGAGGTAGTTCAACTCGAAAGACAGAGGATCAGTTTTCGGGCTCGGAGAACCGAGTCGACTCCAAGATGATCCGAGTCGACTCGAGAGAGAAATGCAGAAAAATAGATCTCTGAAATCCTGAGAACGAGTCATCTCCAAAATGCCAAGTCATCTCCAGATCTTAGCGAGTCGTCTCCAGGTTTGGCCCGAGTCGACTCCAGGACGGGACAACACTTTAATTCAATTCCTGAACAGTGGGCGAGTCGTCTCCAGTAAAGCATGAGTCGACTCCAGCAACAGCCGAGTCGACTCCAGATTGAGCGAGTCGACTCCGACCCCAACGGATACATTGTCAGGAGGTGCAGACTGTGCAGAACGGCCACAAATCAGTATCTAACGGCTATTTTTCAAGTGGGACTGTTTAAATAGATAGATTGAACAGTAGTAGATATTAAGAGAGTTACTCCATCTGTGCATTAAGTGTTTTCCAACTATCAAGAGTCTATTGGGAGAAAAGACAAGCAAAAGAAGGAAGAAACGCATTCAATACATTCCTAGAAGTCTTCCCTTCGCATTCAAGGCTCTTCCTCTGACATCAGATCTTCAGTGCACTCAAAAAGAAGACTCAGAGCTCGAGAAGCCCTTCTCTTCCTCTTCCGAAATCTGTTTGAGGGCTTCTAACTTTACTCTATTCATATTGATTCATATTTGCTTGTTAAGAAGCTTTCCTTGTATCTTTTTCCAAACTATTTTCTTACTTGATTCAATCAGGGGATTGAATCAAGGGTTGTAAGGTTTGTTGGTGAGCCGAAGTTAAAACCAACGGTGTAAGGGTTCGATTGTGATCCCGGAAAAACAATCGGGTGGTTTTAGTCGGTGAGCCTGTGAAAACCGACCGAGTTCATTGTGATCTCGCGAAAACAATAAGTTGGGTTGTGAACTTGTAAAACAACCGGCTGTGATCCAAGGGATTATAGTGAACTCCCAAGTTAAGCTTGGGGAGTGAATGTAGGAGCAAGGGTTAGCTCCGAACCACTATAAATTGGTTTGTGTTTGTATTGGCTGCTGTCCTCTCTCTCTCTTCATTCACTTCATCTAGTAACTTAACTAATTTGCTTGCAATCGATTTAGTTAATTACTAATCATAGTTTTTAATTGGTCGAGAATTAATCCAAACCCAATTCACCCCCCTCCCCCTCTTGGGTTGTCTTCTTGGGCAACAGTCTTTTCTATAAATATGCGGTGTTTGTTACATGCTTGGTTCAAGGCGTGACACTTCATCTCTCTTAGATCTTTAAGAAAACCACAAAAGAAGAGGGCCCCCTTCCGTTAGTGCCAATATATTGTCATTCAAAACTTGACCTAATGGATAGATGAGCTGACAGGTATGCCATTCTGTTTGGTTGAGTTAGAGGGGCATAGCATAGTACTGGAGTTATTCTACAACCACATGGGGTCTCTAAAATGTATCCGGCTGGAGACCCTTCGATGCTTAAGTTAGACAGAGTTTCAAGAGGAAGTAGAAGAGATGAAAGGGAGAGAAGCATAAGAGTATTGTATTTGGATTTCTTTCATACTTGAGGGGTCTCTATGCTTGGTATTTATAGAGAAAAGGACACGAATCTGCATGGTTAAAATCATGCAACTCGCAGATGAGCAGTTGAGTTCTTTCTATATCTATTGATCATAGTAGTTATAATATTCTTTTTTAGGTGTGCCGCAATCCGACGCTTTTCTTATCTGTTGATCTGATCGGTTACGATATTTTTTTTGGATATTATTGAAATTGTGCAATCTATAATTAATCATGCTAATTGCTTGAAGATTTGATTGGTCGTTGATTTTGTTGAACATCTGTCATCGTTTAGTTAAAGCGCTAAGCTACTTCGAACCATATCACAATTTTTTTAATAATTTTAAAATATTTATTTCATGATTTATGCATGCTTGGATTATGCAGTAATAATTCATTACCTGATAATTTTTGCGCATCTGCAGCGGGCCAATTCATAACAGCACATTTCAATTTCTAAAGCAGTACTATAACCATATACGTGCATTAACTCATCACAACTCCTATTCTTTCTTCTCTATCTCCTCATGATGATGTATCTTTTCATGATAGGGACTCATTTAATGAAGCACAAGCTGCATATTTCCCTTGAGAAGTCCAAGAGTATTACGGAGAACTTAATATTTTATTTGTTGTAATGAGGACATATTGGAACGTCTTTTTTTTTTGCTTCTTTTTTAAATTTTCTTATGATGTTAGCTCAACTTCCAAGTTACCGCAATCTCTAGTTTCGAAACTCTTCGTTTCTATCGCAGCACAAATAAAAAAAAATCTTCATCTATAAACAAAATTATCCTAATTGACTAGCCTGTAAAATAAAATTAAAGTTTAAACTTGTTAGAAGGAGCGTCCAGATTCGAGAACAAGTCACATCCACTTATAGGGCGACACCGTGCCAAACGGGGCTACAAGTATCCTCCGTCAATCCGATTTGACTCTCTATGGGTCTAGATGACTCCGAATCTAATCCGAAGTCCAAACAAACGGCGATGATTCTTTTTTCCATACGATGTTCTAGCCTGAGACTCAACCGGTCAATCCTTGTAGGTACTTGGCGTCGATCGGGTGTACCTCGAGGGAGACTCATTTGTGGTGATCGATTGGATCCGAGGAGCGGATCGGTATGGCGATAGTTATCCTCTTATCTGGAAGACTCGTAGGATGGCTCAGTTGATAGGTGACTTTCAGGTAGTACACGTATTCAGAGAGGCAAATCGGCAGCAGATTGGGTCGTCTCCTTTGTCGTCCGGCATTTCGAAGATTTTTTGTGGACGTCTGTATCAGACATTCATTCTCATTTATATTTTTTACTTTTCTGTGATCTGGGAGGCTATACCCTATATGAAATGAGCAGTCACTTTTTTGTTAAAAAAAAAACCCGGCCAATCCTTCTTCTCAAAATCCAGCTGTCACCTTCCCTCTAGAACCATGCGACACGCATCCCTGACGCCACTTCAGCTCATTTAATTATGTCATCGCTGACGTAGGAACTCTGGCTCTTCGTCTTCCCCTCCCGTCCCCATCTTACCGCAGTCCATTGCCGCAATTCACTGTCGTACCCTCAAGACGTTCTCATCATTCAGGGCGCAAAATTAGGTTGACGATTTCATTATGTTACCAAACCGTGGTTCATATCATAACATAAATAACTGAGATCAATTCGTCGTCTTCTTGGCGTATATCTCATAGGTCAGTATACTTCTAGACTTCTAGGTATATTCAAAAAGTAGAATATGTCTGTGGATTAGGTTGCGTTGCACTTGGCTTATCACTTTGGTCAGTATTTGAACCTTTTTGGTTTTTTTAGTGGGGAGCTCAAAGACGGATGATGTATTGGTAGACCTGAACATATTTATGAATATTATGTATGATATGTAAATCCATCCAACTAAAAAAAATTAATTCTACGTACATGCATCACATGCCCATACAAATTGTTTAATCAAAATAATCGCTTGATAAATAATGTTTGCAAAATAAAGTATTATGATTAATAGTGTGCATGGTCATATGGTGCAAGCTATAATTTTTTCCTGAATGGGCTCGTTGGATAAGCATAGTAATGTAGATAATCTAAAGCAGAGGTGCTGTTTGTTTGGTGGGCTAATTAGGTGGCAGCCGCCAGTTGCAAGTAAATAAGAGAATAAAGGCGTCAAATTTCGAGAAGCTGTCAACGGGGCCCAACCCCGAGAGCGATTTAACCATGGTTGACGCTTGGACAGCAAGCATGAGAGCGATTTAACCAACAGGCCCAGCCCCCACGCATGGGGTCCACCGACGACGCGGCTCGGAGCGTCAACGCGTCATCTTCCCTGAAATTTCTTTTTTTTCTTAAAAATATTATGAAAATGCAAGACCTATGTGAAACCGATGTGGGAGGCCAAGCACATTCTATTTGGGAAAAATGCAGCTACAGTAATCGATTGGATACGAAAGAAAAAATAGAAAGAGGTTGTAGACCCTTAGCAGCTCAGCGACATCCGATGATTGGTGGAGAGGTGCGGCACATTTTAAATTGTGCTTGTGTATCAAAAGATGAACCAAATTGCTAGTTGGGTTGCCTCCTCTGTTCAGCATTTCAAAGAGATTTTTTTGGACGCATGAGGAGTTTTCCTGTATATGCTTTGTTACTCTCTTTCGTCTTATTCTAAAAAATAAAATTAAATAAAATAAAAATCTGTATGAAAAAAAAATTGAGAGAAAATATTTTGGACAGGAAAAAATAAATAAAAATAAATCTGAAACCATTGCTCCGACACTTAGTTTTGGCCGCCAGGAGACACGTGGCCCGTGAAACGCGGTTTCCCCCAAAGCCCTATTAAATGAGACCCTTTTGGAGAGCTGAGCATCCCAAACCCCTTTAAAACCGCCTCCCTTTCCCCTCTCTTCCTCCCTCATCACTTCTCCCCTCCTCTCCTCCTCCTCCTCCTCCTCCTACTAAAACCCTTCTCTCAACTCCACTCGGCAACATTTCTTCTTCACAAAATTTTCCCATAAATTCTAATCCAAATCCGTCCAAGATGGCAGAGAATTGCTCGACCTGGGCGTCCTGGATCTCCGATGCCTTCGCCCGCGAGAGCGAAGAACTCACCAGAGCCCTCCAGATCTCCCTCTCCGACGACTCCCCCGCCCCCAACCTCCCCTCCTCCTCCTCCCCCGAAACCCTCTCCGCCGCCGCCTCCTCCTCCCTCCTCCGCCACCTCGCCGCCGCCGATATCGATTCCGGTTCCACTCGCCGCCGGAATCCGATCCCGTGCTCCCCCTGCTCGAAGGTCTCCAAGAGGAAGTCCCGCGCGTCGTCGAAGCGAACTTCGACGACCTACATCAACGCCGACCCGGCCAACTTCCGCCAGATGGTCCAGCAGGTGACCGGGATCCAGCTCGGCGACGCCGGCCTGCCGGTCGAGCCGGTGCTGAAGCCTGAGCCGCAGAGCTGCCTGCCGACGCTCGACACGTCCGCCTTCTTGCTCGACCGGGCCGGTTTGGTAGGACACGCGGCACACGCCGCTGCGGCCCACGGCTTGTCGTTCGGGCCGGCGGCGGTCGAGGCCCCGGCGTTCGACTTCGACCCCTTAGCAAGCTTCCCCACTTTGGAGTCGTGGAGCGTGATCTAACAACGGAGAAAATTATATATATTTTCCTTGCCTTACTTTTTTCATCAGACGTCTGATACGGATCCGATGGATGTGATTTGTACAGCGCACGATTTCCCATGTGATGTACATGTGGTGGGGCCGAGTTGGGACTTTGTCGTATTTTTCTTTTTTTATTTGCTATATTAATGTTGTTTTTTAAATTTCCTTTTACGATAGTTTAATATAAGATGTTGACCGAATATAGTGATTATCTGCTGAGAATATTATGGACGGTCAGCGTCCTTTTCATGGAGATAATGCGGAGATCTTCTGAAACTTGATGAATGGCTCATGTCAACTTTAACGGTGCTTTTTGATTGAAGTGGGAGAATAAAGCTTTCCAAAATTGTATGTAGGTAGAAGATAACATAACTGAGAGCACTGTTATGAGCAGTACCATTTCAGCCATGGAAGTAATCACAAAATGGAAGTAATTGTTCTGAAATCCATGCTGTTGTAGTTTTGACTGTTCATCAATGTTAATGATGGGGAGTGCCAGATATGTGATCCTAGATCATAAAATAAACCTCAGCTCCGGTTGATTTGTTCCCACAAATTGCTCTTAATTCATATAATTATTGCATACCTTTATGTGAGCTGTCTCAAAGACATGCATGTAAAGTTAAATTTCTTGTGTCCATCATTGCAAAACGATTATGAATACTTGTCGATGGAAGGATATGCTTTCTTCAATCACGCAAACATAAAACGTTGGAAGCTTTGATCGTTGGTGTTATATGATCTGATGCTCTAAAGCCATCAATCTGATCCCAGAATTCATCAGCAAGATTTCTTCTCTTTTCCTTTGCGTACAAAATTGATGCTGCTTACAATCTTCCGACTTGTGAGAGCCAAACTCAGGCTTGTCGTTTGAATGCGGATTCAAGCATAATATATATTCTAAAAACCTTTTTGCACTGACTGCATGCATGTCCCAGTTTCATATGGGCGGCTATTCTATCCTTCATGTATCGGAGCCTTGTTCTCTTCTGATTTCTAGACCAAACAGGAGATTTTCTTTTTCTTTTTCTTTTTCTTTCTGTTCTGGTCTTGGGGACTGGCGAGGCAACCAAGTGCTCTGCAAGAGACACCAACTCCATTCATGAAGTCCAGAGCTTAGGCAGGACTAGTGCAAGTCAAGATAGTATGCGTGTACAGTTAATTCAACGGCCTCTGATGTAATCCAATTCTACTGTGATGCCAGTCACCATACCAGATCCCCAGAAGCGGACAGAGTGGTTGTTGTTGTTAACCAAATAGCACTCCAGCGCTCTACGAATTAGTTGACTTCCAGAGTCAGTAGAATAACGTTACATCCTCGGGACTTTCACGCCTGTGCACGGTTGCCGTCAACCGATTGATTGCAGCCAAGCATGCTTCCAACACAATGCTTTCGTAGGGATGATGTAATATTTGTTCATTTGTTCGAAAGAAATTAGCGTGATAGCTTTGCATGGAACAATGCTGTAGCGATAAAAAATATAAATACTCCGACCACTCCGCTGCATGGTCGAATATTTTATCAAGATTATGCAATATAAAAAATATTTAAAATAAATCGCAAATGGCTGTTATTCGCTGTTGCAATGAAATAATTGGTTAAGAGTAAAACAATGATGCTATTTGCTTAAGCAACTGCTTATTGAATGGACAAAAACTGCCACTACAAAAAAAAATTATTTTTTTTGACGTTTTTTAATGCATATACCGGCGTCGATTATTTTATTGCCGATACTTTCTAAAGCGTCGCAAAAGTGTCGGCAATATGAGTGTAGAAATTTTATTTACTGACGCTTATAAGCATCGAAAATTTTGGTATTGCTGACGCTTAAAGCATAGTTAGAGTTATTTTTTTAAAAAAAATATTATTTTTTTTAAAATTATATATACATTATTTACCAAATACACATATAACAAAAATTACATACATAACAAAAGTCGCTTGTCACAATCAAATGAATTATTCAAAATAATTATATTATCATATTGTTATCATTTGACATAGACATTTAAGATTAAAAATATTATATTTAGATGAACGGGCGAACATTTTAGAATGTCCATTGTAATAGAATATTAACGGCTAAATAATGATTGTTATTTAATTTTCCATCATAAATATATCAAACATAATGGGGGTTTCTAAAATCATTATATTGGCGTCTATAATGTATGATGACCATTATTTTAACTTCTATTGATATATGGTAACATTCATCTTGAATCAACTCATTTATCAAATCCATTGACCGGTTAGAAGAGTTCACAAAATTCACTTTTGGGTCAATATATCCAATTCTTTTTCACTGTTGGGTTATCTAAATCAGTCTCACCGGTGCATCATATAAGATACACAAAGTATGCTGTAGGAGAATATTATAGTAAAATAATAGTGTGACATGGACATACTAGTCCAAACAATGAAATACCAATTACTAATGGGTGAATTAGGACAATTAATTTGCAACCCTTAGCCAAGCCAGAGATACTAACAACCCATGTTTCTTTCCCCAACAGCCTCAATATCTGCTGGATTTGGATCCAAATCGGGTCTCCCATTAGTGGATCCGACCTAGTTAGAGAAATAAGATATATGGGATGAGAGAGTGGGAGTTATCCACTCTATCTATGATGGGCCTGCGAGGCTGAAAAACCAGTTAGTTTTCCCCTATAAAGCGAGTCTTTTGTAACAACACATAAGAAGAAGAAAAACATGTAGAAACACGCATGACGCAACGAAAAAGCTCTCACCATAGTTGAAGGCTTTTGTGTTGTGGAACCATTATCTTTACTCTTCTAGTACGGATTTCATAGCGCACTTTCATTCTAGAAGATGTTAAAACAACTAGTCTAAGATCCATTTGGGCTTACTTGAAGGTATACAAGTTATAGTTTCGTTTATGTAATTTTTGTTTTGGAATTTTTAGTTTTCTCATTAGTATTAGAGCCTGCTATATATGGTTATTCTTATCGCCCGAAATGCACTAGGGGTTCATTTTGATATATGACGTCCATGGAGGTCGTGAATTCAAGCCTATGTACATGAACATGGCACTTTTACCATGTCCAATAGTCTTTCATGGCAACTTTTTGTAAGCTTTTTTTGAGGCCATGAAATTCATGTATGTTGTGCACCGGAAGCTTTGAGCATAAATGGTTGCGTAGTTTGAGAGAAAACTGCAAATCTATTTCGTGACTTGTAACTACCATTTTCTCTCTCATACTAGCATTTTATTTTTACGAAATCAGTACCAAAGATTTTACTCTTGATAAGATTTTGATTGGTACTTAATTTGCATAATTTGGTTGTGTGGGTTAATTGTGGCTAATTGAGAGTATCTCAAAAACAATTCCCAGTCCTAGAGGGGCATGTGACGCACACACCACTTTCCTCCCACTGCCGATCGCCGACGGCCCCATTGAGATGAGTCCAACGGTCATGTTGCTATGACATGCGGACACGTACAGGGTGGCACACGACCTGGACGCGCCTTGCCGGCGTGCCACAGCGACGTGTCGCCATGCATCCCGCGTGCGGCACCAAATGCCTGACACGACCCGTCACATGCACGCTGCGGCGCTGGAACGTGCCAATCCGAGGCTTGGAGGCCCACGCGCACCTGATTTCGCATAGGGCGCCTGCAGTGGTTGAAGAGGTGGTTTTTTTTTTTATGCTCCACCGGCTACTCACACTAATTTGACATGAGTACAACCATCACTATTAAGAGAAAGAGATGGTTTTTAAAAGTGGTTTTCAGCACGATGCTTTATTTTTTACAAAGAATTCGTCTATATGGCAAAGTTTATTTTTTTGAACAATGTTTAAATTTTATTTAATTTTTGATTATCTTTTAAGATTTAATCAAAATTGTTCTTTTTTGCGCCAAGTAGGAGGGCGTGGTGCGCACCAGGATGGCCCATTTTAAGTGCCTTTTGGGCCAGACGAAGAGTGGATAATTAATGGACAGAGGTGCATGGATAAATTTGAAAGTCCTTTATGGGAGGGTGGGCAAGAAAAGTTCGAAAATTGCCGGATTAGCAGCCATATTATATTTACACATTTATGAAATTATGTTTTGATAATCTCATATTAAGCTCCAAATATTTTCTGATGCTTAATTATGATGACCATGCAAGCATGGTTCGATGTTTTCATAAGCATATTACGGTATAATTGGCATGCATAATTATTTCCTGGATTTAATTCCATTTAATTGGCATGGATTAATTATTTATGGAACACTATGAAACAGCATCTATGGATTATGTTATCTATGATTCACGATCTTAGGGCAGCTGGAAATGTCTTGACCGACGAACAGCAAATCCAAGTAATCCTCCATTCCCCTTCCAATTCCTCGAATGATATGAGGATGCGCATCATACATATATAATGAGAACATCGAGACACTCGATGATCTGGCGCGTCATCTTGAGCTGGAGGATGAGCACCGTGGGGCCGCACAGCTTGAGGGTTACGCTTATGTGGTGGAATCAAGCTCATGTTGCATCCAGCAACAAGCGCAAAAGAGATGTTGTTGATGAGGGATCTGATGGGGATGTGCCCAGGAGGGTGAAGTCCAAGCGCAAGAGGGGCGCATGGTGGAAGAAAAGACAAGGCTAAATGGTCTCTTTCAATTATGAAAGAAGGCACACTTCAGCGTCGGTTTTTAGCGATGCTTTTTAGCGTCGGCGGTTAGCATCGCTAACTGTCAGTAGAGTAGCTATAAAATCAAAATTTATCAAAATAAATAAATTTTCAGAACATCAGAAAATCCCCTCTTCCACAAGGATGATAAAAAAAGAAAAAAAACATAGCATTAACTTTAAAAACGAAGAGAACACTATCAATGCAATCTCATCAAGCCGATTTTAGGATTAATATGATAGAAGCACATTCTTGTCCGAAGCCAATGCCCAAACCACATTTTCTGAGATAATCTATAAGGCACTAAAACATGAGATTTATCTAGATCAAAATAGGAAGTAAAAAGTGAAACCCTCAAAAGTCCTCCCAATCACCGAAGCTGCAGAACATACAATAACAAAGACAACAAACACTAAGAATCCTAAGTTAGGGAGATGCATGGTGTGACCGGGCTACTGTGTGGGCATTTCTTCAAACACTTGTTGGACGACACTTGGCGGATCGCAGAGCCATTGTGCCGGCCGGATTGGAGGCCAACACAGGCGACGACCCTTTGTGTCCAAAGGGGGGAGGGCGGGACCTCCTCCAAGAATGACCGGGCCGGATCCGACATGGTTTGCGGTGGCCCAAGAAGCACCGAGGCGGCCGATTTGGTCCGCCTAGCGCATCACCGCAGAGGAGCTGGCTGTACTTTGGAGGAGCTGGGTGGATCCATTCACCTTCTCACTGGTGATACGCTCGATGTGGATGACCCACTTCTTGCGGTAGACCTGTACGACCTTGCCCTCCTATTCCTTGTGGGTGCCACGTACGACCTGGACCTCGTCATCATTGTAGACAGGGACCGACCGACTGACTTCAACTCGCCGCTTCTCCTCTCTGGCAGCAGCTGGGTTGTGCTTTAGGGCACCAAATGGCAGTAGGACGACCTATATCTTATTTGGGTGGAGGGAAAATGGTCTCCGACGATGCTTATAAGCGTCGTCTTAGTCCCAGGCTCCCCATTCCTATAGTCAACTTTGGTGTTAGAGGCCAAAGCTTGATCTATAACGATGCTTATAAGTGTAATTTTTTATAGGATTCCGACAACAGTCATAAGCATTATCTAATCTGGATTCCACTCGATGCCACTAAGAAGCGTCGGCAAATTTTAGCACGGTGACCAAATTGCAGACACTCCTTTTTTGCGTCGGCAGCTAAGAGTTGGGAAAACCCATTTTTGCTATAGTGTTTGCTATGCAGTCAAGTATTAATTACTCAATCTCTCCCTACGTGGATTGTACATACAGGATCAATAGAACATGTAGCAAGGGACTGAGTTGGGTTCATGGAGTAGCACTAGATTCCTACTAGAAGTTGAAAACTTGTCATGGGAAATGGATCTAGTAAAAGAGATGTCAGGGTTGGTACCTACAAGCTGGACATGCTTGGTTGTTGCACGCTATTTCTTCCTGATGTTCTACATGCTCCAGAAACTTGGTGGAATCTCTTCCTTATAAATACCATGCTTAGCTTGGGATTTAAGTTTATTTTTGAGTTTGAGTATGTTTATATGTATTTGGGTACTATGTATTATGGTTCTGGTTTTGTTTTAGATGACTTTATGGTAGGACATTGACCATCTGGTTTTAATCAAAGTTCATATTCTCTATTGATGTCTAGTGATAATGCTGCTATTGGTTATGTTAGATGGTATGCTAGTTTAGGCCATATTGGGCAAGATAGGATGGCTAATTTAGTTAGAGAAGGCCTTTCAGATAATCTTACCAAAGTTTTCCTACCAACATGTGATTATTTAGCTGGGAAGTCAACTAGAAAATCATTTGGTACAACTATAAGAGCATCTAATCCTTTAGAGTTAATTCACTTAGACATCTTTGGCCCAATGAATATGAGGGCTAGACAAGAGGCTTCCCATTTCATCACATTCATAGATGACTTTTCACGCTATAGTCATGTCTATTTAATCTTCCATTAGTCATAAGTATTGGATTGATTTAGACGACATATGAAAGAGGTTAAGAATCCATTAGACAAGAATATTAACTCTTAGAGCTAATTGTTGTTGTGAGTATCTTTCTCAGCAATTTAAAAAGCTTTATGATTAAAAAAGAATTCTTAGAAAATTAACGATTTCAGCCACATCACAATAATGGTGCTGCTAAAAGGAGGAATTGTACATTGTTAGACATGGTGAGGTCAATGATGATGCAAACCAACCTGCTTATCTCATTTTGGGGGGACACATTATTGTATGTTGCTTATATTCTTAATCGTATACTGCTTATATTCTTAATCGTATGCCCTCTAAATCAGTACTTTCCACCCTATATAAGTTATGGAATGGCAGGAAGCCTGACCTAGGCAAATTATGCCCTTGGGATCGATAGTTTATGCTCACAACACTTCTCATAGTCATAGAAAGTTAGGCCCAAGAGAAGAAATGTATCTTTGTTTGATACCCTAAGTGCTTTAAGGGTTGTATGTTCACGGGATGTGGATTTCTTAGAGGAGGATTTCCCAAGGAGAGGAGTGGTAATTAGGGAAGTAGATCTCTATAAGATGGAGGATCCAAACATAGGTGCTCCTAATAGCCTAGTAGAGAATCAAGATGAAGTTCCTTTACCTGCTAGATAAAGGAACTTCATCAGGTTTAGTGCCAAATACTTACATTGAGAAGAACCTTGAATATTTCCAAATACAAGCCCATATACACTCGTTATGAAAGGTGAAATGTTGGGCCAAGAAATGTATCCCATGACGCCAGAAGAAATGGAAAAGATAGCTCGAGTATCCTTTGAAAGTACTGTTGGTAGTCTGGTGTATGTTATGACGTATACTCAACCCAACATTTATTTTGCAGTTAGACAGGTCAATAAGCTCCAATAGAACCCTTGGATATGCTCATTGGAAAGTGGTCAAGAGGCTACTTAGGTATGTAAAAGGGACAACACACTACATGCTTTGCTATTAGGGGTCGGGTTTGCACTTAGTCGGATATAGTAATGCTGACTGGAGTAGTGACCCAGAGGAGTGCAAATCGACAATAGGATATGTGTTCTTACTTAATGATGATGCTGATACTTGCAGTAGCAAGAAGCAATCATGTATAGCATTGTCCACCATGGAGGCTAAATTCATTGCATATTTAGCAGCGGTCCAAGAAATTGTTTGGTTAAGGAGGTTCCTTTAGCACTTATGAATTTTTGCATAGGCTTTAGTGCTTGTTAAGATTCATTATGATATCATGGCAGCATTGGCAATGCCCATGAAAAAGACCCCAAATATCATCGAATAATCAAACACAGGAATTAATTAACTTCATTCGAGATATTGTGGCACAAAAATGAAGTAAACTTGGAACACAGATCTATGAGTTGTATGATAGCTGATCCCCAGACAAAACCTATAACAAGAGATATACATTTGGCTCAAGTTAGGGCACAAGGACTGCATAGATTATAATTGTGTTTGTTTTAATTAATTATTTCATAATGTAATATATATTGAGATATTATTTTATGATTAATGCACATGATGTTTTATTTCATTATTATGGCATGATATTATTTGGTAAATTAGCACACACTCGATATGCAATTGGGCCCATGATAAAGATATCTCAACAGGCATTGATTAGCTTACCCGCACAAGTGATCGTCTTTAGTGCTTGCATACAAAGCAAATATGAGACACATGTTCGTGCATGTCTCTTGGTTGGAGCCATGATGAGGACATTTCTTTTGTTGACTAAAATGAATAGTCCCAAAATTCATCTAGCCTGTAGATAGCTGAATGCGAGATCTTAATTTGGCACTTTAAGCGGCGAACAAATAGAGAACTCAAGTTAGGTTCTTATGTTACTAGAGTAAGATTTGTATGGCGAGAGATTAGACTTACACTCTTTTTGGAAAAGAGAGCTCTATTGTAGTATGTATTTCATACTATATTTGCTTTGTCGATCGATAAGTAGAGATGAGTGAATGGATCCTTGCTTCCTCACCATATGAATCCTATGGCTATATTAATTGAACCCAATTTTATACCTTTTGTGACCTTTGACCCCTGAGATCACGAGTCGAATTCTAAAGATCATGAGTCGACCCCTGAAGAAGTTAAGTCGATCCATCTACGCCTGAGAACAGTAACGACTAGTTTTTCTATAAATTAGAATGGCCGTTCTGACCTCCCAATGACTCTTTCACCCTATCTAATGGCTAAAAATATCTTTCAACCATTTTTTTGAGAATATAAATGTATAGGAATAACAGAAGAAAGACAACAAGAAAAGAATTTGAACATAAGAAAAAGAGAGATAAGAAAAAAAAAAGAACAACTTCAAGTACATTCATTGAGAGGCAAACAAGCACATCTTTTATTGTCAGAAAGAGTTGGTGTAGAGCATTCATGCTCATTCAAGGCTAACCACCTACTTCCAAAGCTCTATTGATTCTTTGTCTATTTGTCTTTAAGGGGCTGTAATTTCTTTTTGTTACTTTTTCTTCTTATACTCTGTTGTAACAAGTTTTCAGGATTGAAACTTGAAAAAAGCTTCATCCAAATCTGGAATTGGATTGTGTTAAGCCTAGAAAAGGCCTGGTGGTGGTTTTGATTGATTTTTAGAAAAAATCAACTAGGTTGAAATTCTCCAGAAAGGTGTCTTGGAGAGTGGATGTAGAAGCAAGGTTGACACCGAATTATTATAAATTCTTGTGTTTGTAGTGATTGATTGTATGTATCATTCTCTTGCATTCTTACTTGCTCATAGTTTATATTTCCAATCGCACTTAGTAAATCTTCAGTCTGCTGCAGTTTACTTTAATTTTTTGAACAATCCTATTCACCCCTTTCTTGGGCTGCATAGCTAGGCAACATAAAGAAATAAGAAGAAAACAAAATAAAAAGCCCAAAAGAGGGGGAGAAAAAGATGTAGCAGTTTAGGCTTGCCTGTAGCTACCTCTTCCTCTCCCTATCTCTTAGGTATCAAGCCTTTCATCAAAGAAGCCTCCAACCAAGGGGAACAAAGGAGGTCTTCTTCCTGTTTTAGGTGCAAAGGCTAGATATGAGTGATAAGATTAGAGTTTTGGTCCGAATAGAGATAAAAGATATGACATGGGGAAAAGGATGAAGGTCTAGTATTTTTTTATAAATTCTTGCTAAGTCACCTATAGGCTTTCAAATCTTCCTTATTTTCTTTTCACCTTTGAGGTGGAATAAGGGGTATTTATTTAGGAAAAGAAGTGGTTTAAGGGTTAGAATTTAATGAAGGGTGGAAAAGTAATAAATCTAATAGTTGATATAGGGTGCTAGTTGGTTGAATCCTATTAGTAAGAATATAAGACAGAATTGGATAGGGCTATGATTGAGTAAGAGTGTTTCTTGTATTTTTATGGATGGTTGCATCATGAATAGTATGATTTCAATTTATTAATATAATAATTTTATAATTTGTTGATAAATCTAAAAAAATGGTCACATTACTTACTTTTTGAGTGAAATAAAATTATAGGTCCAAATAATTTCGACAATCTCTCTTAGAACCTAAACTCCGGTGAGTGTTTAACTGAAATCTCGAATGAGCATCATGAGCCAAGATCGTTAGAAGTCAAGGGGAGAAAGAAAAGAAATCAATTGGGGTGGCGATCAATCAAACCTATCAACGGTGAGGCGACAAAAAGTGTGGGGGTCTTTAAATAACCGTTGGAGGCTAAATTTCATAGCTCTTGTAAGAAATTGGCATGGAGGATCAGTCCATCTACTCCAAATTGAATAGGACTCTATCTCCTACTCCAAGTCAAACAATACTCTATTTTTTTTTCCATCGTCTACTCTAAGTCGAATAAGGTTCTTATTAGTTAGGCTGGATATTATGCTATAATTTTGTAGCTAAGAGATTTTAATTAAACCCATAAGTTAGACTCATATTCTAATATGGATCCTAATATAATCAGGATGCATAACTAGTTGAATTAAAATGTAAATTCTAATAAGGTTGGGATAAAAAATGACTCTGAACATTCATGAGCTGGACACACTGTCTTTCTGCATTATCTATCCATATAGGATTTGATTATTCTAATTGCAAATTTCATTGTTTCTGTTGGTGGAAAAATGGACCACCCCACAAATACAATTATAGCACCCAAATCCGTCCGCTCTCGAGCTCATCCAAGTGATCAGGCTCTTCCGCTCTCGAGCTCATCCAAGTGATCGGGCTCTTCCGCTCTCGAGCTCATCCAAGTGATCGAGCTCTTCCGCTCTCGAGCTCATCAAGTGATCTTCTAAGTGATCGAGCTCATAGGCCGAGCCGAGCACAGCAGGCCGAGCACAGAAGGCTGCCGACCACAGAAGGCTGCCGACCACAGAAGGCCGAGCACAGAAGGCCGAGCACAGAAGGCCGAGACCAGAAGGCCGAGACCAGAGAGCCGAGACCAGAAGGCACAAGATCTCCGCAGGCATTCGGCACACCCTATCATTAATGCATGAGACCCCCTCAGGCCTCCGATGCACTCAGTCATTAAATGAACACGGCTCAAGATGATCTCCGGATCACTGAACCATCAAAGCGTACGGCTCTTTCTGACCACCGGTTCACTCAGCAATCAATGCACTTGTCATCTACGGACCCCAGGCCCACCACGGCCGGCGGTTCAACCACCCCAACGGGTCCGATCAATCGTGACAGCTCCCTGACAGTGACGGTAACCCATTAATTCGCCCAGTCACATCACAGATAATCCTGCCACTCTCCCTATAAAAGGGGAGCTTCTCCCTCTGAGATAGGAGAGGCTTCTTCCTCCCAAGGGAATTTTTCGGACTTTTCGACGACATTCGACGCCATTCGACACCATTCGACGACATTCGACGCCATTCGACGCCATTCGACGACATTCGACGACATTCGACGACATTCGACGACATTCGACGCCATTCGACGACATTCGACGCCATTCGACGCCATTCGACGCCATTCGACGACATTCGACGATACTTCGACGCCATTCGACGACACTTCGACGCCATTCGACGACATTTCGACGCCATTCGACGCCTTTCAACGCCATTCGACGCCTCCTACGGCAACACGCCCCGATCTAAGTGGGGGCACCCTGCTGAGTTGACCACAAGCCAAAGAAGGCCGCTGAGTCGACCTAAAGCACTATAACTGCATGAAAGGTACATCCTGCTTGGCACGCACATCTCCATATATATTTGGCTATATTACAGGATGATCGACGACTGGACTACTTCCTTCGTCCGAGCCAAAAGGCAGCTCGAACTCGGAAGTCGGGGGGTAGTGTTGGTGGAAAAATGGACCACCCCACAAATGCAATTATAGCACCCAAATCCGTCCGCTCTCGAGCTCATCCAAGTGATCGGGCTCTTCCGCTCTCGAGCTCATCAAGTGATCGAGCTCTTCCGCTCTCGAGCTCATCAAGTGATCGAGCTCTTCCGCTCTCGAGCTCATCCAAGTGATCGAGCTCTTCCGCTCTCGAGCTCATCAAGTGATCGGGCTCTTCTAAGTGATCGAGCTCATAGGCCGAGCCGAGCACAGCAGGCCGAGCACAGAAGGCTGCCGAGCACAGAAGGCTGCCGAGCACAGAAGGCTGCCGACCACAGAAGGCCGAGCACAGAAGGCCGAGCACAGAAGGCCGAGACCAGAAGGCCGAGACCAGAGAGCCGAGACCAGAGAGCCGAGACCAGAAGGCCGAGACCAGAGAGCGCCGACCAGAAAGGCAACCCCGCCGAGCCCATGCCTTGGCCAAATATCCAATCTCCGCCTAACCCTCCAAAGGATCTGACAACTAAATATATGACTCCACTTCAATCTGCCACCATCCCCAAGTCATTAAGGCACAAGATCTCCGCAGGCATTCGGCACACCCTATCATTAATGCATGAGACCCCCTCAGGCCTCCGATGCACTCAGTCATTAAATGAACACGGCTCAAGATGATCTCCGGATCACTGAACCATCAAAGCGTACGGCTCTTTCTGACCACCGGTTCACTCAGCAATCAATGCACTTGTCATCTACGGACCCCAGGCCCACCACGGCCGGCGGTTCAACCACCCCAACGGGTCCGATCAATCGTGACAGCTCCCTGACAGTGACGGTAACCCATTAATTCGCCCAGTCACATCACAGGTAATCCTGCCACTCTCCCTATAAAAGGGGAGCTTCTCCCTCTGAGATAGGAGAGGCTTCTTCCTCCCAGGGAGGCATCGGACTTGAAAATGCAGTCCCTCTCCTTCTCCAAAATTAAGCCCCCCTCTGACTTAAGCATCGGAGGGCCGGCGCCGGAAAAGCCCGGCCACCGGCTTCTTGCAGGCCCCCCACGGAGGACGCCGCCCGCCGACGGATCGCCGCCCGCCAGTGTTCGCCGGAGCTCCACCGGCTTCTTGCAGGCCTCCCCACGGAGGACGCCGCCCACCGACGGATCGCCGCCCGCCAGTGTTCGCCGAGGACGCCGCCCGCCGACGGATCGCCGCCCGCCAGTGTTCGCCGGAGCTTCTCCCTCTAAAAGGGAAGAGGCTTCTTCCTCCCAAGGGGATTTTTCGGACTTCACATACAGTCCCTCTCTCTTCTCCAAAATTAAGCCCCCCCTCTGACTTAGGCATCGGAGGGCCGGCGCCGGAAAGCCCGGCCACCGGCTTCTTGCAGGTTCCCCCGAAAGGAGCCGCACGCCGACGATCCACCGCCCACCGTTCTCGCTCACAGGCCCCCCCGGAGGATGCCGCCAGACGATGAACCGTCGTCCGCCGATTCTCCCACCGGAGCTCCTCCTCCTCGGTTCGCGGCCGCCCCGGGTCCAATTTCCAGCAACAGTTGCCGGCGCCGGAAAGCCCGGCCACCGGCTTCTTGCAGGTTCCCCCAGAAGGAGCCGCACGCCGACGATCCACCGCCCACCGTTCTCGCTCACAGCCCCCCCCGGAGGACGCCGCCAGACGACGAACCGCCATCCGCCGATTCTCCCACCGGAGCTCCTCCTCCTCGGTTCGCGGCCGCCCCCGGGTCCAATTTCCAGCAACAGGGGAGGCCTCTTCCTCCCAAGGGGATTTTCTACATACTCGCTTCCCTGCTCTCTCCACATATTTGCCCCCTCTGACTTAAGCATCGGAGGGCCGGCGCCGGGGAGCCCGGCCACCGGTTTTCTTGCAGGACTTACGCCCCCCAGGAGGACGCCACCCGCCGGCACGCCATCGACCACCGCTCCTACTGCGGACTTGCACCCCTCCAGGAGGACGCCACCAGCCGGCGCACGGTCATCCACTGTCCCTGCGGCGGAGCCCCTCCTTCCCCTGGCTTCGTGGCGGCCCCCGGGTCCAATTTCCAGCAACAGTTGGCGCTAGAGGAAGGGCCCGAGTTGTGGCCATGAAACTAAGGAGCAGAGGAGTCTCTGATACCTCCCGGCATCATGCTCTAATCAATGGAAAGGTCTGTGCCTTATAATGAGGAGGTGTAAACCTTTCCTCCAGAGGGCCCTTTTGTGGGATAAAACCGTGAGGGGTGGGAAGGGTGGTTCCACCCGGGGCGCCGCCGGAACAGCGCGGACCCTCGGGAGCGGTCAACGATCTCCGATCCCCAAAGCGGACAATACCTCTGGAAGGGACGCGAATGCTTTCCCTGCTCGGCTGGTGTGCGGGCTGGTGCCCGGGTCCAAATTCCAGCAACAGTTGGCGCTAGAGGAAGGGCCCGAGTTGTGGCCATGAAACTAAGGAGCAGAGGAGTCTCTGATACCTCCCGGCATCATGCTCCAAGCCCCGGGCGCTCAGTCCAGAATCCACCACCAAGACCTCCGGCAGATCAAGCTCCACAAGTCCAAACCGAGCACTTCGACGCGCTAGTGCAGCAAGTCCAAGCGCTAGCCATTGCAGCCCAAAGCCTGCAGCAAGTGGAGGCTCCTCCTGCGCCGCCTCCACGGGTTCATGTTAAGCAGAGGAAGAAACTTTCTCCCGAGCCATCTCGAATCAGGCATGGCTCCCGCTACAACGACGTACGTGGGGGCAACTAGTGAGAAGTAGTAGCCCAAGTCTCACATCAACGAGTTGGAGGAAAAGAGAAATAAAAGCTGAGGTCTGGAGAAGGAGAGTTATGTACTCCCTCCTCATGGGTGTAAGTCCTTACGACGGCGCTCGTGACGTTGCTCTCCTTCAGAGCGTCGCCACCACCGAAGCCCCGGCCGTGCACAGAGAGCCAAGCCGAGCTCAGAAGACTGAGCCGAGCTCATCATGCAAGCCGAGCTCATCCAGGCCAAGCTCATGCAGGCCGAGCCGAGCTCAGAAGGCCGAGCTCGTCATCCACATGCTGCAGCCACGACCTGCAGCAGTCTCATCCAGGCCGAGCTCATGCAGGCCAAGCTCAGAAGGCCGAGACCATAAGGCTGCTGAGCTCATAAGCGCGAGCTCAGAAGCCCGAGCGCAGAACACCTCCCAGAAAATCGAGCCAAAGAAGGCCGGTGCTGAGCCAAGTCCTGAGGGACTTTGGAGCTCAGGAGCCATCAAAATATCTCCAAAAGGTACAGGACGCCACTTTGGCTTCAAATAATTTCAATATTTTATCTATTTTCAGGATCTCCATCGACTAATCGAGCTCGGCTCGATCTCCATCGGCTATCGAGCTCGGCTCGATCTCCATCGGCTATCGAGCTCGGCTCGATCTCCATCGGCTATCGAGCTCGGCTCGATCTCCATCGGCTATCGAGCTCGGCTCGATCTCGGCTTGATCGTCAACAGACAAGGCCAAAGAAGGCCGCTGAGTCAACCTGGAGCACTTAACTCCAACTGCATGAGAGGTACACCCTACTTGGCACGTACATCTCTATACATATTTGGCTATATTACAGGATGATCGACGACTGGACTACTTCCTTCGTCCGAGCCAAAAAGCAGCTCGAACTCGGAAGTCGGGGGGTAGTGTTGGTGGAAAAATGGACCACCCCACAAATACAATTATAGCACCTAAATCCGTCCGCTCTCGAGCTCATCCAAGTGATCGGGCTCTTCCGCTCTCGAGCTCATCCAAGTGATCGAGCTCTTCCGCTCTCGAGCTCATCCAAGTGATCGGGCTCTTCTAAGTGATTGAGCTCATAGGCCGAGCCGAGCACAGCAGGCCGAGCACAGAAGGCTGCCGACCACAGAAGGCCGAGCACAGAAGGCCGAGACCAGAGAGCCGAGACCAGAAGGCACAAGATCTCCGCAGGCATTCGGCACACCCTATCATTAATGCATGAGACCCCCTCAGGCCTCCGATGCACTCAGTCATTAAATGAACACGGCTCAAGATGATCTCCGGATCACTGAACCATCAAAGCGTACGGCTCTTTCTGACCACCGGTTCACTCAGCAATCAATGCACTTGTCATCTACGGACCCCATGCCCACCACGGCCGGCGGTTCAACCATCCCAACGGGTCCGATCAATCGTGACAGCTCCCTGACAGTGACGGTAACCCATTAATTCGCCCAGTCACATCACAGGTAATCCTGCCACTCTCCCTATAAAAGGGGAGCTTCTCCCTCTGAGATAGAAGAGGCTTCTTCCTCCCAAGGGGATTTTTCGGACTTCACATACAGTCCCTCTCTCTTCTCCAAAATTAAGCCTCCCTCTGACTTAGGCATCGGAGGGCCGGCGCCGGAAAGCCCGGCCACTGGCTTCTTGCAGGTTCCTCCGGAAGGAGCCGCACGCCGACGATCCACCGCCCACCGTTCTCGCTCACAGGCCCCCCCCGGAGGACGCCGCCAGACGACGAACCGTCGTCCGCCGATTCTCCCACCGGAGCTCCTCCTCCTCGGTTCGCGGCCGCCCCCGGGTCCAATTTCCAGCAACAGTTGCCGGCGCCGGAAAGCCCGGCCACCGGCTTCTTGCAGGTTCCTCCGGAAGGAGCCGCACGCCGACGATCCACCGCCCACCGTTCTCGCTCACAGGCCCCTCCGGAGGACGCCGCCAGACGACGAACCGCCATCCGCCGATTCTCCCACCGGAGCTCCTCCTTCTCGATTCGCGGCCGCCCCCGGGTCCAATTTCCAGCAACAGTTTCGATCAATGCAAGCAAGGAACAATGAGTTAGCAGACAAAATGGGACTTCATGTGCTTCCCCTTCTATCTTTTTAATAAAAAATCTCATTTGAAAAAAAAAATGCAAAAGTAAAGGAATAGGGATATATTAAAATAAGAGAGATTATTCCGATAAGCATGTCCATACCGATTATTTTTATCGATGCGAATATTGTGACTGGGAGTCACGGACTCCATTTGCGGCGGTCGATGGCAGCGAGATTCTGTCCCTCGGCAATTGTACGCCACCTTTAACTTGTGTGTCCAATAAAATCACCTTTTGCGAGTCATTTTTCATCCGCTGCAAGCATCCATCCGATGGTTAATTTCGTCTGGGGACGTAGCAACTCGAGCCGAATCCGGCGACGGATGGAGTCCTGCGAGGATCTGGATGCCATTTACTTCAGAAACTAATGATCCAAGGACGAGAGTTACAGTGCCCAGCATGGGCCGCCGAAAGTTTCCAGTTAGCTTCCGCTTGTTTTGGAAGGAAGGAGAGGGGGAAACCCATGCGCCGAAAGTTTTCGCCAGCTTCCGCTTCCCTTGACTCATGTCTTGCTTTTTTTTTTTTTTTTTTTTATTCTTGCATCGTCCTTTGCTGTCCCCATCCGCTACTAGGAAATATTCTGAAACGACCGGAGAAGCCGCTTGACTCATGTCATGCTCTTTTATTCTTGCATCGTTCCCACATTTCTTTCTTCTACGAAGCTAGGATGGCCGCCGCTATACTCCTCCCTCCCCTTGTCCAGGTGGTGCTGGAGAAATCCGTTTCCGCGATCCAGCGTGGCTTGGGAAAAATTTGGGGCGTCGACAAGGAGCTGGCCAGGCTCCAGAGCGCGCTGTCCCTCATCCAAGCTACGCTCCAGGACGTGGAGGAGAATCAGGCTACAGACCGGGCGGTCCGGGCGTTGAATGACTGGATAGCCAAGCTCAAGGATGCCGCCTACGACGCCGACAACATCCTGGATGAGGTCAACTACGAGGCTCTGCGGCGGGAAGCGGAAGAACATGGCAGCAAAATGATAAAAAAGGTGACGTTGAAATCATTGACATTTATTAATTTATGATTAATTGTATCAACTTAAGGTAGCTTTATTAAATTTTATTTTAATTGATTTGTGATCGATTATATCACGTCTCGAGATCTCATAATAAACCGTATATATATTTAAGACTGCAGATTATGTCAAAATAATGATAAATTTTTAAAATTTATTTTTTAACCAATAATTCACGCAATCTTCCAAAGTTTCAGCTTGCTGGAGGTGCCACGTCGTGCTGCAGGCGGTTGGCTCGTCACGCGCGGCCCGGGGGGGGGGGGGGGGGTTGGATTTTGTCACGTCCGACGGATGGGACAACAGTGGGTCGGCTCCCACCCACGAGAATCATGTAATTTGATTCGCACGCATGCAACTTATGCTGCAATTATGTGACCCTGCATCTAAATTAAGGCCAGCTTGCCGGAGTGTACTTTTTTTTTTTTTTTTTGGGCTGAAAACCAGAGTGCAATTTTGGCAGAAGAAAAATAAACAGTTACATCTTTCAATGGATGCAGCATTATCTGCTTACCGAGTTAGGTTCTTTAATGATGCGTGTAGATTTAAAAAATTCGGAACATACAAGACATCCTTGGATGCCGCACCATAATTTATTATATTACGTGTAATAAACGATTATTATTTATAGTAAATTAGTGCACATTGAACGGTTATTATTTATAGTAACATCTATTACATTATATCTAAAAATTAGTGCACATTGAACGGTTATTATTTATAGTAATATTTTAATATTTTATATACGGATCGGATCGAATATGGATTTAGTAAATTCAGAACCGATTCGAAAATAAAATGGGTTCAATTTTAAGATCCGACCCAGCCCTACAGGTTCTTCAAAACGAGTCGGATCGGATCTAAACGGATTAGGTCGGGTTACAGGTCAATCCGATCTATTTGCAGCCCAGAAAAAATAGAAAAAAATAAGATTATGAGCTATACTAGCCTAGTAAGCAACAAAATATTTTAGAATAGAGTCAAAGCATGCCAAATATTTAACCAAAATACAAACTAATAACTGAAAAATAAATCACAAATAATATAATTTTTTTCGAAACTTATTATCATTTTCACAAAAGTTTTTATACCAAAATCTCAGCATCAATAGGCTATGGCCACGTAACCCAGTAGCATGGATTGCACAAAGTGTCAAAAATCACTATTGTTAACCACCGGTGGCAACAGTATTCAAAAACCACTATTCTAACATCGGTAGCAACAGTGTCCAAAAATTACTATTTTAATCACTGGTGGCAACAGTATTCAAAAACCACTATTCTAATCATCGGTAGCAACGGTGTCCAAAAATCACCATTTTAATCACCGGTGGCAACGGGGTCCAAAAACCACTATTCTAATCATCGATGGCAATAGTGTCGAAACTAATTTCTCATAATACAAGTCGATAGGACCAATGAATAATTCCTATTGATGGGGCCATAACAGATTATAATTATGCCGAGAATACATACATATAAAAACAGATTTCATAAGTTGTCCAGTCATATTTTATAGATTTCATAGCATATAGCAAAATTTTTAAATGATATCTAATATGCTTGACCCATTTTACTAAGTACAAAATATATTTCAAAATTTAATCAACTAATAATTATTTTTTCAATAATTTGAAACATATACTTTAAAGCATTAAGTTACTTACCTTTTTTTGCTTTAAATTCCACTTTAGAGAAACAAATCAGATACACCTATTTAATGTCATTAAAATCATATTAATTTTAACATAATTTCAAAAGTCAAAATTAAATACTATGATCTCATGCCCCCAAATCAGTTCTATTCGAGCAAGGAGGATTCAACGGGTTAGAGGTAAAGATCGAGAGTGACCAAATCTAGCTGAGACTGAAGTAATGGCTAGTCAGCCACCTAGGTACTAGGGCAGTTCGGGGTTTTCAAATTGGGTTAACTTAAATCCGAGCTACAAGAAGGACAGGGCTTACACTAGGATCCTCGAGCTTGTCTAGAGGGAGAAAAAGGAGGAGAGATAGTCTCAACTCGGGTCTGAATTTGATCTGATCCAAATCTTGGGCTTGGTCCTAATTGTTCGGATCGACCATCAGAGGAAAGGTCTAGCTCTAGTCATAACGTGGGCTTGCTTAGGGAGAGAAAGAGATACACAATCTAAGGCTATTTAAGCTTTTGGGTTTTGATGCGGGGCAAAATGGATCGTCCAGCCCAAAACAAAAAGGCCGCCCAATTTTGGCCCAATAAATGCCAACACCGACCGGTTGGATCCTCGGTCCGACTCAGAATCATCATGGCCTCGGACTCTGCCAAAAGGTCCATCGACCTTCAATATTCGCCGACTCGCCCCGACCGGGCTCGGGGCGACCGCTTCAGTAGTACGCCCCGACTCTCGAGCTCGGGACGCTTCACCGAGTACACCTCGAAATTTAGAGAGCTGAGCTATCCTCGGCATCCGTCTAGTCGACCTCGCCAAACGCATGATGCAACCTCTCAACGAGTTCGAACTCGCCAACAGCCGCACCCATGTGTATGCCCACGCCCTCCTACGTGGCCATACATTACAACACCACCGCGCTACACTTCGAGAGCTGGCCCTCGACAGTCAAAGGACAGCACCATGACTACTCCGGCTATATCCTACTACGACTGTCAACACCTTACCGTTCTCGAGAACAGACAGCCCTATATGCCACTGGCCAATATTAGCTGCGCGCCATTTGACTCAGAGCCACCCCCTCTCATAATGAGGGCGGACAATGCCTCTGCCACCTGAGCCTCTCCACCGGAACTACAAATAGCCCGGTCAAGTAACTTCTAAGGGACTTTTGGCTGGACCAAACTTATCCCACTTTAACTTGATTGTCGGAGGGCCCACACCGAAAATACCAGTGAGGCTTTGTGCAGGTCCGCCGCCGCCGCCGCCGCCGCGCAGGAGGTGGCCCCGTCTTCTTCCTCCAAATAACCAGCAGCTCCTTTGACTCCCCCGGCGTGGTCACCTTCGGGCCAGATTCGAACCACAACAGGTTTGATCCACTTAGTTAAGTTCGATCAGAGGCTTGACCTATTTAGTCCGATTCGACTAAAATTGGAAAAGGGATATTTGGCCTAGGTCAACTTGGATCAATTAATGTATCCGGTACGCAATGAACGGACTCGGCCCACAATGGATCAATAGGGCCAAAAAGGCCCAAAAGAAATACAGCCAAAAATAGATGAGTAGGGCCCAAAATGAATGATCACGACCCAAAATGAACATGGCCCACAATGGACGAACAGGGCCCAAAATGAATACGGCCTATAACGGATGAATGGGCCCACAATGAATGAATGGGCCCACAAAGAATGAGTAGGCCCACAACGGATGAACAGGCCCACAATGAATGAATGGGCCCACAACGGATGAAGGGGCCCACAATGGATGAACGAGCCCACAATGGGTGAACGGGCCTATAATGGGTTAACAAACCCACAACGGATGAATGGGCCTACAATGGATGAATGGGCCCATGATGGTTGAACGACCCAAAATGGATGAACAGGCCCATAACGAATGAGCGGGCCCCCAATGGTTATGGCCCAATAGGGGCCAAAATGCTAAACTGACCCATTTTTGGCCCACAATGGGCACAACCCAACAAAGTTAACATGCCCAATAGGGACCAAAATGGGGACAGCCCAAAAGGGCCCAAAATGAATGAACTGGGCCCAAATTCAAACAAAACCCTAATGAATAATCACATCCCAAAATTGGGGTTCTTCATCCGGTTGAGAACACAAGAAGGAGGAGAAGATGAGAGGAAGGAGAGGAGAGGAGAGTTTCCAGCGGCGGCCAGCCTAGGGGCTGTCGGCCAGCCGTTGACGGCTATAGCAGCCGGTTGCTGCTGCGGCGGCTGGTGAGAAGAGGAAAAAATCGAGTCCTCCATTTGGATCCAGAATAGGAGAAATGAAAAGAAAACTTGATTCGACTATAGATCGAAGAGTAGAGGAAAGGGGGCTTACTAGCGATCGACGGAGGCGGCGGGTCTCAGCCATGGGTGGCCAACCGGCGACGTCTAGTGGCTGCTTCCATTGGCAAAGATAGATCTCAAATCAAGAGAAAAATAGGGGAATGGCTACAAAATGTCTTCGAGCGGCGCTCGGCCTTGGTGGCGCGTCGGTCACCGGAAGGAAAGGAGGAGAAGGAGGGAGAGGGAGGAGACGAAGGAGAAGCTTAAAGGTGGATCAGAGTGGATTGATCTCTGGAAGGAGGCGGTTTTTTTTATAAGTGGGTTTTGGCCTGCTCACCATCATGATTCTCACGGCAGTTGATTAGAATTAGCGGCCGTTCAAGTGGCTGTGGGGCTGCCGTGGAACGGCCGCGGTGCCCCACTTCCATCTCGCCCAAAGAAGCTGGAGAGGATCGTGATCCTCTGTTCTGGCTCCTTACAAGGGCCTTGGGCTGAAGTTGGCTGGGCTGCCGGCTCCAGCACGTTATCTTGTAGATTGTGCCAAACTTAGTTGGTCTTACCAAACTTCACCTTGATTGATTTGTGATTGATTGTGCCAAACTTAGCCAGCCTTACCAAACTTCGTCAGCCTCCTAGTCTATATAAAGGCTGCTCCTGTATATTGTAACAGACAAGCAGAAATACAATTCTCTTCTCTTATTCTTCTTTTCAACATGGTATCAGGCCCACCGAACACGTAACCTATTGCCATCCTCTTTTTCACCTTTTTTGTGGTCGTCGTCGCTCATAGATCCTCTGTTTCTTCTGCCTTATTTGGGAGGGATAGCCGAGGCTTCGGCCTCGGCGACTTTCAAAGCCCCTTCTTCTCATCGAGAACCTTGTAAAATCATAGCCTTCTTTCTTCCTTCTTTTTCTCTTGAATTATTTTTTGTTATTTTCTCATTATTTTTTTGTTTGACTTTCAATTAAAAAAAAATTGTTGGGCTACCGTGGATGCTTTCTTCATGTGAAGGGTTTTTTTTTTGGGGGCGTTGTCTTCTTCCCAAGCTGAAACCCTAGCAGCAGCGTACCACACTGTACCGTTAGAAGCTTAGTGGGTAAACTTGGCCGGCGCGGTCTCTCTCCAAACCCAGCAACAACGCGCCAAATCATACCGTCAGAAGCTTAGCGGATAAACTTGGCGGGCGCGGTCTCACTCAAAACTCCAGCAGCAGCGCGCCAAACCGTACCGTCAGAAGCTTGGCAGATAAACTTGGTAGGCACAGTATTGCACCAAACCTCAGCAGCAACACGTCAAACTGTACTGTCAGAAACTTGGCGGATAAACTTGGCAGGCGCAGTCTCGCTTCAAACCCCAGCAGCAACGCGTCAAACTATACTGTTACAAGCTTGGCAGGTAAACTTGGCAGATGTGGTCTCGCTCCAAACCCTAGCATCAGCGCACCACACCGTACCGTCAGAAACTTGGCTGGTAAACTTGGCAGGTGCGGTTTCGCTCTTGATCATGGATGCGTACATCTGCATAGCGCCGTCCCATTCCTCAATCTCTGGCTTTATTTGCTGCCCTCGGCTTTTTCATCATCCAGTACGAGTTCTCTTGCTCTTTTTCTATGGTGCTTTGTCTACGAGCATCGTTGAGCTTTGGTTGCCTTATCTCTGAGATCTGTCCTCACCGCGGACATCTTCACGAAAGCTCATTCTCCTGGCATCTTTCGAGATCTTGTTTCCAAACTCAAGTTCGTGTCCATTTTACCGCATTAAGTTTGAGGGGGGATGTTAAAATTATATGATTGATTAGTACCTTAATTAATTTGTGATTAATTGTGCCAAACTTGGTTGGCATTACTAAAGTTCACCTTGATTGATTTGTGATTGATTATGCCAAACTTAGTCGGCCTTACCAAACTTCACCTTGGTTGATTTGTGATTAATTGTGTCAAATTTAGTCGACCTTAACAAACTTTGTCAGCCTCTTGCTACTCCTCTACATTGTAATTCTCTTATTTTTCTCTTCTTCCACAAATATTTCAACAGGTACAGGGCTTCTTTTCCTTCCACAATTCTCTAATGTTTCGCTTTAGAATGGCCCAAAAGATAGCAGCAATCGTGGGAAGAATGGATGACATTGCCGCGGAACAATCCAAGTTCGTATGGAGAAACGGTCGTGGTGGTGGTGGTGACATTGTTACTCGGCTTGGAGAAACTGATAGACTGCAAACCCATTCCTTTATCAGCGAGTCAGAAGTCATTGCAAGGGAAGAAGACAAAATGAAGATTGTGGAGCTGCTCATCAGTCGAAGTGGAAGCCGGAGCGCTACAGTTGTTCCAATTTTCGGGATTGGGGGCCTTGGAAAGACGACGCTCGCACAGATGGTGTATAACGACGAGAGAGTGGTACAACATTTCCACAAGCAGATTTGGGTCTGTGTTTCGGATGATTTTGATGTCCGGAAGATTGTTAGGGCAATTATTGAATCGGCTACTAACAAAAAATGCAAGGTTTCAGATATGGATCCGTTGCAGAAGGAGCTTAGAGAAATCTTGAGAGCAAGAAGATTCCTTCTGGTGTTAGATGATGTATGGAATGAGAATGAAGAGAAATGGTGTGGGTTGAAAGATTTGCTAACCGTCGGCGCAGATGGCAGTTCAGTTATGGTGACTACCCGCAGTAAGATAGTTTCATCAATTGTGGGTACGGTCGAGGCTTATCAATTGGCTCCCTTGTCTGAGCAGGACTGCTGGATTTTGTTCAAGAAGCGAGCATTTGAGAGCACAGAAGAACCCCAGAAGTTGGCAACAATAGGCAAGCAGATTGTCAAGAAGTGTGGGGGCTTGCCCTTGGCAGCAAAAACACTAGGCAGCTTAATGCGCCTCAAGAGTGAGGAGTGGGAATGGAGGTCCGTGATGCAGAGTGAAATTTGGGAATTACGAGATGATAGGATCCTGCCCTCGTTGAAGCTAAGCTATAATCACTTGCCTTCCCATTTGAAACAGTGCTTTTCTTATTGCGCCATCTTTCCAAAGGATTATGAAATAGACAAAGATATGCTAATTCAATTATGGATGGCTAATGGTCTCATTCCAACCCAAGGAAACATGGAATTTGAGGAGAAGGGCCATGAAATTTTTACTGAGCTTGCATGGAGGTGTTTCTTCCAAGAAGTAAAGGAAATTAAAAGATGGTATGATAGTGATACAAAAACGACATGCAAGATGCATGACCTCATGCATGACCTTGCATCATCCATCATGGGAAATGAATGTCGTATTTTTGACAATCCTGAAAGCATTTCAAATAGAAATAGCAAAATTCGTCATTTGTCCATAAATTATTTTGCAGACCTATCAAACATAGACACCTCATCCTCTGCTAAGACCTTGCGGACGCTATTGTTATTGGGTCATGGTGCACTTGTCAATCCTCATTCCCGGGCCACCTTGTCAAAAAACATGTATTTGCGAGTGCTAGACTTGAGTTACACTAGCATATCAGATTGTCATATATCTATGGAGCGTTTCAAACTATTACGGTACCTGGATATCTCTTTCAGTGATATTGAAACCTTACCTGAAAACATATGTAGCCTCATTTGTTTGCAAACTTTGAAGCTCATCCACTGTGAAGGTCTTCTCCAGCTCCCAAGAGGAATGAGAAACATGACCAATCTAAGGCATCTGTACCTTGATGGTTGTTATAGTTTAAGGTGTATGCCCAAAGGGATGGGGCATTTGAAACATTTACGGACACTCACAAGGTATATACTTGGCAATGAGTCTGGAAGTGGCGGCATAGGAGAGCTGAAGAATTTAAACCTCCAGGGAATGTTAGAGTTGTGTAACCTTGAGAATGTAAATAGTGAAGAAGATGCTCGCGATGTCAATTTAGGTTCCAAACACTATCTTCGAGTGCTGAAGTTAGACTGGGGGATGTCAGCTGATCGACAGGAGGAAGGACATGTGGAGAATGTGCTTGAAGCCCTTCAACCTCCTCACAGCTTAAAAAAGTTCACACTGCAGAATTACAGAGGCGCCCAGTTTCCAGCTTGGTTGAGGCAAGATCCAATGCTCCTTAATAGTCTAGTTGAAATCATTATGACAGGTTGCAACAGATGTGAGCATCTTCCACAGCTTGGACAACTTCCTTTCCTGGAAATTCTAGAGATAGGAAATATGAATTCCGTGAGGTACATGGGTGGCACCAGTTTCTATGGCAGTGCAGGCACAGACCAAAACAGTACACCGTTCCCTTCACTGAGGAAAATCAGGTTGCATAATATGGATAATTTGGAAGAATGGGAGGGCATAAGAGGGAGGCCATCATTTCCTCAGCTTGCTAGCTTGAAAATCAGCAGCTGCTCTAGACTAAGGAACATTCCACTGTTTCCTACAACTCGAAATCTTGAGATAGAATATTGCTCAGCCCTGCTTCCTGCCGAAGGGTTCTTCGGATGTATGAATACTCTAGAAAGATTAGAAATGCGGGAGTGTCATGAACTGACACTGCTGCTAGAGCAGGAGGAGGTTGACTCCAGGGCATCCCTTCAAGAATTGACTATTAGAGGTTGCCAGAAGCCTATGTTTTCATCATCATCGCTGGGGCTGTGGAAGAAAATGAACTCTCTCCAGTCTCTGTCAGTAGAATGTTGTGATGGCCTAAATTTCTTGCCGGTTGAGGTTCTCCAAGGTTTGAGCTCCCTCAAATGTCTACGAATTTGTTATTGTCGCAACCTAATTGGCTCGTCATCATCAGAATTCGATGGTGGGTTGCAATTGCAGCACCTCACTTCCCTTGAAAAGCTTGCCATTACAGGATGTGAGCAGTTAGCCAACCTTCCACAGGACTCACTAAAGCACCTCAGCACTTTGAAAGTAATTGAACTAGGTGGCTTCCAAGATATGACAATATTACCTGATTTCCCACAATCGCTTCTGCAAGCAATCATTTCCAAATGCCCTAACGTCTGCTCCTTGCCGGCAGGGCTGGGATGCTGCACTGCTCTAGTATGCCTTAGAATTCAAGACTTACCGAACCTCAGCTCATTGCCCGAGGGGAGGCAAGGCCTTAATGCACTTGAGGAATTGACTATTACCGACTGCCCTAAGCTGATCTCATTGCCAAACAGTTTGCTACCGTGCCCTCGTAACCTTAAGTGCCTGTGGGTTAAGAATTGTCCAGAATTGGAGACACAATGCATGAGGGGAGGAGAGTATTGGGGCTTTGTTTCAGATATCCCAGTCAGATCAATGATGGCAGCGGTGGAGCATGACAACAGGAGCAGCAGCAGAGGTTGGTCACTCCTCACTCTGATGAGTAAATTTTTTGCCTACTATGGTTATGAATGTAACAGAAGTAAAATTAAACGAACTTCATTCATTTGGACTGTCCAGGTCAGCGATCACGATTATCGATGATTGGGCTGCAGTGCTGCTTTGTGGAAAGCAAAGAAGGATCTACCATCCGATCTCGACTTCAACGACATTGACAGCTTTGAGGATACCAATCCTGCCTAAGCACCCATGATAAATTTCAGGTTGTTCTTAATCTGTTGTGGTGCCCTTCATCTGATGTGTTCCAACTGTTTACAATACTTTGTACAACCATGCTGCAATTCTTCTCAACGTTTTCTCTTTCCTGTTCTTTCTGTGCTGCCACTAAGTATTTTTAGTTTAATTACAAGGCTCATCCTTTGCAACCATTAAACTTATTCACCTCTGCAACTTTTAGAGACACTTCTCTCGTTCCCTTTTCTGTAGTTCAGTTTAAGTAAATGTCAGGAAAACCATCAGCAGCTTTCTATAATTTATTGCATGACTGATGATTAGGGTGCTAGATGGCACTCAGTAACCTGACAATTTGTCCTATTATTTGCTAATGATTGGGTAGGCAATGAGTTGTGGACTTAATTTTCAGTGGATCTGGGCTGCAGTTAGAATTTTATATTCCCTCTAGGTTTGGGTTTGGATCATGTCAAATTGAACAATCTGCAATGAATATTATATTTGTCATTAGGGGACTCTGTGGCAACCAATGGGTGTGATTGGGAATGGGTAAGGTCAAGAAAAACTTGCATGCGAGTTATAGTTTGGTCTATTTGAGATGAATTCTAATGATGATTATAATTGTTGGGAGGCTTTACAGCAAACCTGTCTTATTGTTTTATAGCACTTGAAGAGGAGAGGGTTAGGCTGTAATTTGTCAAGTAAAAAAAAAAAGGGTCAGTACTATTGTTCGTTTAGCAGGAAATAATTAATACTATGGCTATAAGGATTTTTTAAGAACAATATGCAAGTTAAGAGTGTAAAAGCTTTCACTTGATGGGAATATGGATTAGATGGATTAATAAGCTGACTGAGCTTAATGATTGCGTATAATATGACAATGTCCTGATTTTTTTCTATTTTTAATTTTTTTCCTTTTTTCCCTTCATCATACCAAGGGGTTGTGGGATGATTTTAGATATAGCTCAGTCCTTACTTGGGTTCATATGGTTATGCATTCTTTGTACTTTACATCCATAAAAAATTGTTTTATTGTCTATTCACACCCTTAAAGAGGGTTAGGGTGCTTCTAAACTTCATAATGGATTTGCATAAAAACCAATTACTAGTTCATGTTGCAATGCATATCTGGGTCCTACATTTGTAATTGATTTTTGGAACCTAATTTTTTGGTATATTACTTTACTCTGAAAACTGCTTGAATTGTTTGATTGAGGATCCACAAGCATAAAGGAACTTTGCAGCATATCTCAATTTTACTTCTTAATAGCTTTTTTTTCTTTAAATAACTGTTCTTTTAACCTCCCTATGTCTCTTGCATCTCTGAATCTGATATCTGCTCTGTTCTCCACTTCAAGATTCTGAGATATAGTAGAAATAAAGTATGAACTTTCAGGTTAACTAAAAGTATAAAATAATTGATAAACTGCTTAAGATGGTGTAAGTCTAGTCCAATAAAGATCAGTCGAGGCCTTGATGCGAATAGGGGTTCTATTTGCAAATTGCAATACAGGGTTCTGAAAGATGTCGGGAAAGTTCATCAATATTAGATGGGAAGTTACACCAAGGATTTGAGAAGCATAGAATGTCTGGAAACGCAGACCTTGATTGGACTAAATGGGGAAGATGGATTCATAAAGACATTGGATGGCTTTGGTTATTTCTTGTTGACCCATTGTTATAGTTATGGCAATTGAAGCATGAATAGTTAATGCTTCCTTTTGTCTTAAAAAATTTGAAATTATGAGTATTCAGGACAATGTCACATATCTGACATTGTTATCCACTATTGCACCTCATCTGTCTCATGCATACATCCGCCTATTCTTGTAGGTGTGAGCTTAATTTTGTTTTTTCATTTGCTAACTACTGATATCTGTTCATATTATTTTAATTTCAAATTTCCAGTATGAACTTGCATGATGCCCTGCACTAGCTCTTTTTATGAAAGTTTTTAATTACTGATTCTTTTATTGCTTTATCTACTGTCTACGTTCTTCTCAGCTACAATGTGAATGGTATCCCTTCTTTTGTTTTACTCTCCTTCATAGCACGTACTCTCACACGGTGCCTCCTTTCTTTTTGCTTCAAGGGTCATATTTCCCTCGGCACTGGATTGACTTGTTTAAATGAGAAGAAATAACTAATATATTGTACCAGTATTTTCTTCTCATTTATTGTATTGTTTTCGCAAGATAACGCAGCCCAAGGCCCTTGTGAAGAGCCAGAACAGAGGATAGTGATCGCGATCCTCTCCACCTTCTTTAGGTGAGATGGGAGCGGGGGCGCCGCGGCCGTTCCGCGACAGGCCCACGGCCACCCCGTGGCCGCTTGAATGGCCACAAATTCTGATCAGCTGTCATGAGAATCGCGGCAGTTAACGGGCCAAAACCCACCTATAAAAACTCCTCCTTCCAAAGATCAATCCACTCTGATCCACCTTTGAGCCTCCCCTCCATCTCCTCCCTCTCCCTCCTTCTCCTCCTTTCCTTCTGGTGGCCGGTGCGCCACCCCGGCCGAACGCCACCCGAAGACATTTTGTAGTCATTCCCTTGTTTTTTTCCTTGATTTGAGATCTATCTTTGCCGATGGTAGCAGCCACTGGACGCCACCCGTTGCCACCCATGGCTATGATCCACCGCCTCCGTCGCTCGCTGGTAAGCTTTCTCCCCTCTATTTTTCCATTTCAAGTCAAACCGAAGCCACTTTGGCATCTCTGTTCGGGCTAAATTGAGGACACACACTTGGTCTCTACCTTCTTGCTGGCCGCGCAACGGGTGGCTGGAGCTCCTCCCTCTTCCCCCTTCTTTCTCTTCCTTCACCCTGTTTTTCTCCTTCTTCTTTCTTTAGTTTCTTTCCATTTTCTCTTGTTACTATATATATATATATATATATATATATATATATATATATATATATATATATATATATATATATATATATATATATATATATATATATATATATATATATATATATATATATATAATGATTGATGATGAAGAACACCATTTTGGGTCGTGATTGGGCCATGGTCATTCGTTTGGGCCCTGTTCGAATTTGGGCCTAATGCATTTATTTTGGGCCCTGTTGGTCATGCCCATTTTGGGCTCTGTTCACTTATTTGGGCCGTGCCAATGTGGCCAAGCTTGGGCCTTGTTCATCATGTTGGGTCATGCTCATTGTAGACCATATACTTTTTGGGCCATGTTGGGCCCTATTCACTCTGCTGGGTCGTGTCCATTGTGGGCCGTATATCTTTTGAGCCCTGTTTACCTATTGTGGGCCACGATCATTCATTTTGGGCCCTGCTTATCTATTGTAAGCTATATTTCTTTTGGGCCTTGTTGGGCCCAGTTCATCCATTGTGGGCCGAGTCTGTTCATTTTGGACCAGATACATTGATTGATTTAGGTCAACCCAGGCCAAATATCTCTTTTTGATTTTGGTCAAATTGGACTGAATAGGCCAAGCCTCTGATTGAACATAACTAAGTGGATCAAGCCCAAAAGCTCAACTAGCCTTGAATCGTGTATCTTTTTCTCTCTCTAAGCAAGCCCACATTTTGACTAGATCTGGACCTTTCTTATAATTGTCGACCCGAGCCACTCAGACCGAGCCCAAGATCAAGATCAAACCAAATCCAGACCTGAGCTGAGATTTTCTCTTCTCTTTTTCTCACTTTAGAAATGCTCGGAGATCCTAGTGTAAGCCTTATTCTTCTTGTTGCTCAGATCAATGTTTAACTAGTTTAGAGACCATGAATCGCCTCGGTACCTAGGTGGTAGATCAACTATGACTTCAACCCCAACTAGATTTGACCACTTTCGATCTTCACCTCTGACATGTTGAATCCTCCTTGTTTGGATCGAACTGATATGGGGGCATGAGACCATAGTATTTTATTTTCATTTCTGAAATTATATTAAAATTAATAACATTTTAATGATATTAAATAGGTGTATGTAACACGTTTGTTTAAAGTGGGATTTAAAGCAAGAAGAGATAAGTAACTTAATGCTTCAAAGTGTATTTTCCAAATTACTAGCAAAATAATTATTAGTTGATTAAATTTTGAAATATATTTTGTATTTAGTAAAATAGGTCAAGCATGTTAGATATCATTTGAAAATTTTGCTATATGCTATGAAATCTGTAAAATATGACTGGGCAACTTATGCAATTTATTTTTATATGTACGTATTCTCAGCATGGTTAGGATATGTTCTGGCCCTGCCAATTGAAATTATTTGTTGGCCCTGTCGACTTGTATCTATGAGAAACTAGTTTCGACACTGCCCCACTAGTGATTAGAATAGTGGTTTTTGGACACCGTTGCCATCAGTTATTAGAATTGTAGTTTTTGGATACCGTTGCCACTTGTGGTTAATAATAATAGTTTTTGGTATTTTGTGCGATCCATGCCATTAGGTTACGTAGTCATAGCCTATTGATGTTGGAATTCTAATATCAGAGTTTTTGTAAAAATGTCATTTGTGATTTATTTTTCAGTCGATAATTTTATATTTTAATTAAATATTTGGCATGTTTGGCCCCACATTTGGGGTATTGTGTTGCTTACTGGGCTAGTGTAACTCATCATCCTATTTTTTCTATTTTTCAGATTCAGACACGTGATCACACGGGACTTGGAAAGTGCGCTAGATTCTTGAAGATTTCTTTCAGTTATTGGCATTTTAGATAGACTAGTTAGAGAAATTGATTTATGTTGTCATATGTTATTTTGAAACTTTGGAAGATTGCTTTGAGTAAATTATTAATAAAAAAAATCAGAAATTTGTCATTGCTTTGATATAATGCAGAGCCTTGCATGCCTGTACGGTCTGTCGTGCAGGTGTGCGGCATCTGTCGCACTCTGGGCCCAAGGCGTGACAGTTTCCATATGTATGGCTTCAATTATTCATCTAAGAGACCCCCCAGATTGATGCTGCTACTATAATTATTATGCCATTATACACCATATTCTTCTCACCTCAGATAATTTCCTTAAGCTATTTCTAGGATTTTGAAATTGTTATTTCTCTACTTTTGGATTGGATGTTATATCTCTTTTCCATTGCATTATAAAATTCTTATTTTTGTTCTCCAGTGCAGTATCTATATGTAGAATATTGCTTGTAACGTTTTTCTGTCACAAATTTTGTAAAGGTTGCAATGATATTTAGGCTTTACCCTTCCATCAGCAGAATTTGGTGTATAAGTTGCCTATCTTGATGATTCAGGATACAGTTTGCACCAAGATGGTGCGTGTTCGGTTGATGACAAGCTGATAACACATATCTTTTATAGGGAAGCAGTTATTTAATTCTTCACTCCATAGTGCTGTCACTACAGCAAAATTAGTTTTCGCCGACGTTTTTTTGCCGACGCTTGTATGTAGCGCCTAAAAAGCCCGACGCCTTTAAAAGGCGTCGGCATAATATGACGCTAATTAGCATCGTCGTATTATACAACCTACGACGACGCGTATTCGTATCATCGAAAACCTAATTCTAAACAAAACCCAGCGGCCGCCCCCTTCTCCCCCATCTTCGATCGATATCAAGCCCTAGCCGACCCTAGCTCCTCCCTCCTCTGCCTCCACGCTCTCCAAAACCTAGGGTTTCTAGGGTTTCCGGAGCGCCGACCCTTGTCCCCTCCTCCTCCCTCCTCTTCGGTGGCAACAGTCCAGTATGCGGCGTCCTCCGCACACCGGCTCCCCACCCTCTCCTCCAACCGCTTCTCCCGACGAATCTCCAGCCGAATGTATGGAAGATATTTTTCTTATTCCGTTCTAATTTCGCAGTTTTGATCTCGTGATAGCGTTATAATCTCTAAATGTTTTGATTAACTTGGTGAAATATAATGTTGGTAAAATGAAGAATAAAGAAAACGAGCAATAATCAGCATTTATGACTTTTGTATTCAGTTTTGGTCTACATGCCTATGTTTTTCTAACTCTCATGTCAAAAATCGCGAAACCTTATCTCATTTCCTTTTGTATTCTCTTTTTTTTTTTTCCCCTTTGTACTTCATCCATCTGTTGTTATAATAACATGGTAGCAGAGCAATGGTACTTCTAGATTTGCGCTTTCCAGAGACTTGGGCTTCTTCTGTTCATTACTATCTCCGGTACAATGGATTGCCTCTTGCTCTGACTCCTCTTACAGATATGTAAGTGTTGGGGGAAATAAAGTTTCCCCCAAATGACATAAATACCCCTAAGAAGCCGTACAACCTCCGATCCCGGACAGCCGAAGTCAGCGTCCGACCTCGGAACGCTCGGCCACAAGATGACCGACCCCGAAACCTCCGACCTAAGAGAAACCCCGATGTCCGAGGACCGTACTCTAACACCCTTCCGGCATTTATTGCGCATGGCCGCTGTAATCTCCGGCTTACTCCATAATAAATGCGAATCTCCGGCTTACTCCACCAATAATGTGGATCTCCGGCTTACCCCATAATAAATGCGGATCTCCGGCTTACTCCACAATAAATGCGCATGGCTCCTGACATCTACGGATCCCCGGCTCTCCACGGCAAATCGACCCAGCAGGGTCTAGTCGACTATGATAAGTCTCTGATCTCGGCCATACCGCCGACATCAGTGCAATGACTCGCCTGACCGAGCGCCGACCTGAACAACATGCCAAGCCGTACTACGGCCTCGCCCTGTTACATCACAGGTAAACCGACCCCCGCATATAAAAGGGAGCCTTGGCCTCCCAAGAGGGGATCGGAACATTCATACACCCAAAAATCACTGTTTATCTCCTTCTCCCCACTATTTGCCCCCTCCCTGACTAGAGCGTCGGAGGGCCGGCGCCGGAGAACCCGGCCACCGGTTCGTGTGCAGGCACCCGGACGGAGGACGCCGCCAGCCAACGGATCGCCGCCCCGCTGCGAGGACCTGCTGTTCCTTCTCTCCGACAGCCCCGGACGGAGGACGCCGCCCGCCGACAGACCGCCGCCCCGCCGTGAGAACGAACAGTCGTTTCCTCTCCTCGACCGAAGATTGCCCCCGGGTCCAATTTCCAGCAACAGTTGGCGCTAGAGGAAGGGCCCGAGTAGCAGTCATGAAGTTGAGAAGTAAGGGAACCTCTAACGTCTCCCGGCGTCCCCCGCAAAGTCCTGGACACTCCGTCCAGAATTCTCCAACTCCGGCTGACCCAGCTCCTCAGGTCCAGCCGGAACAGTTCAATGCCCTGGCACAGCAAGTCCAGGCCCTGGCTGCCGCCGTTCAGGGCCTGCGGCGCGTGGAGGCTTTACCGGCACTTCCCCCGCAGGCCCAAGCCCCGCCGGAGTGTCTCCCCAACGGCCCGGTTCTCCCCAGCCAAAATTTGCATGGCTCCTCCAGAGCCAACGATGGAGAACGAGCTTCTCCCTGGAGAGAGTTACCGGGAGAAGGTTTTGACCGGAGACCCCAACTTTCTGAGGCGGAGTCAGCCCCGGATCACCGTGAGCTGGCGCAAACCACAGCGACAATCCCACGGGTGGGGGAGCTCGACCGAAAAGTCGAGCATCTGGAGCGCCAGATTGCGGCACTCCACAGCAAGAAGGCAAGACAGGAAGGGGACTTTGAGTTCACTACCAAGTCCCCCTTCTCCCGCCAGATCGAGGACGAGCCAGTTCCCGCGAGGTTCAAAATGCCTCAGGTGGAGCCCTACAGCGGAATCACCGACCCCCTCGACCACTTGGAGAGTTATCGGGCCCTCATGGCCCTACAAGGGTCCTCGGAGGCCATACTCTGCAAGGCCTTCCCAGCAACCCTCCGAGGGACCGCTCGGCTTTGGTTCTCTGGTCTGAAGCCGAACACGGTGTCCTCTTTTGAGCAGCTCGGCAGGCAGTTTGCCACCAACTTTGCTGCCAGCCGGCGCCAGCGACGAACATCAGACTCCCTCCTGGACATCAAGCAGAAGGAGGGGGAGTCCCTCAAAGAGTACCTGGATCGCTTTACCGCCGCCACATGGGAGGTTCGCAAGCTAGACCAATCGATAGCCATGTCGGCTCTGAAGACTGGGGTCCGCTCCTATCGATTCCTCTTCTCCATCGAGAAGAGCTTCACGGCCGACTTCACCGGAATGCTTGCCCGAGCCCGGAAGTACGCCAAGGCCGAGGAGGCAGTCGCCTCCAGACGGGGGGCAATCGAGCCCACCTCGAAGAAGCGGAAGAAGCGCCGCGAGGAGCGCGGTCGACAAAGAAGCCGATCTCCCCGCCGAGAGAAGAATCTCCCCAGACTGAGGAGCCCGCCCCGTCAACAGGGGCGACCTCAGCAGAGGACACCTCCTCACCCGAGGTCTCCACCACGGCCCCGGACGTACCAGGCGAGGTATGAGAACTATACACCCGTCAATGCTCCTCGGGCCGAGATCCTGATGGAAATTGAGGGTCGGGACTTCTTCCGACCCCCGCCTCCTATGCGAGACACGGGATTTCCCCGAAATCCCAGGAAGTACTGCTGCTTCCACCGAGATCGCGGGCACGACACGGAGGACTGCTTCCAACTCCGGGACGAGATAGAAGCGCTCATCAGACGGAAAGTACTCAACCGGTTCGTGAGGAACCGACATGAGGAAAGGAGGCCGGCGGAGAATGACGCACCAACCGAAAATCCTGGCGGCAACAGGCCTATCGCCGGCACCATCAACATGATTGGGCGGACCTCGACAGGAACAGCCGCCCAGGGAGCACCCCCGAAGCGCCCACGCACTGATGAAGTCATCTCGTTCTCGGACGAGGACTTAGAAGGGGTTGAGACCCCTCACGATGACGCTGTGGTCATCTCAATGATTGTAAATAGGTTTGATGTAAAGCGTGTCCTAGTTGACAATGGAAGCTCAGCCAACATTTTGTACTACCATGCCTACCAAAAAATGGGGTTGACAGAAGGACACCTCCGGAGAATCAATGTCCCGCTGGTCGGGTTTATCGGAGATGCGGTCCCGGTTGAAGGTGAGGCTAGCTTCCTTGTCACAGTTGGCCTCGCCCCCCGGGAGAGCACTGTGAGGACGGACTTCCTGGTGGTCCGTCTGCCCTCGGTCTACAACGCCATCCTTGGGCGCCCAGGGTTAAACGCCCTTCGAGCCGTGGTTTCAACCCGCCATTTGCTCATGCGGTTCCCCACCGGCCAAGAAGTGGGCGGGGTCCGCGGAGACCAACTGGTCGCCAAGCAATGTTACATGGCGGCCCACACAGTAAAGTAACCAGCCGAGGCACCAGACCGCCCGATGGGCCCTTCACTGCCCATAGAAACCCTCGATGCGAGGGACACCCTCTGGAAGAAGCAAGTAGAGCCCGGTGAGCTCCTTATTCAAATCCCACTACAAGAAAATTTTCCCGAGCTAACCGTGCAGGTTGGCTCCGGCCTCGGCGCCCATGAGAGGAATCGCCTCGTCAGCTTCCTGCGGGACAACGCTGACGTCTTCGCCTGGTCACCCGCGGACGTGCCAGGAGTTGACCCCGAGGTCATGGTCCACCGACTCCAGGTGAGGCCAACCAGCAGGCCTGTAAAGCAGAAGAAAAGAGGCTCCGCCCCTGAGCGACAACGAGCTGCGGCCGAGGAGGTAGACAAACTCCTCAGAGCCGGCTTCATCCGGGAGGTCTCCTACCCGGATTGGCTCGCCAATGTAGTCCTCGTAAAGAAGGCCAACGGAAAATGGCGTATGTGCGTGGACTACACCGACCTGAACAAGGCCTGCCCAAAAGACAGCTTCCCTCTCCCGAGCATCGACCAGCTCGTCGACTCCACTTCAGGACACCAACTGCTAACTTTTATGGACGCCTTTTCAGGATATAACCAAATCCGAATGGCGCCAGAAGACGAGGAGAAGACGGCCTTCATCACCGACAAGGGCACCTACTGCTACAAGGTGATGCCCTTTGGCCTGAAAAACGGTGGGGCCACCTATCAGAGACTGGTCAGCCAAATCTTTAAAGACCAGATCGGCCGGAACATGGAAGTCTATGTGGACGACATGCTGGTAAAGAGCCAAGCGGCGGAACACCACATAGCCGATCTCGGCGAGACATTCGCCAAGCTCAGAAAATACCAAATGAAACTCAATCCGGCGAAGTGCGCGTTTGGAGTCACCTCGGGCAAGTTCTTGGGTTTCATAGTGACCCAACGCGGAATTGAAGCCAACCCGGAGAAAATTCGGGCACTGCAAGAGATGTCGCCTCCAAAGACAGTTAAGGAGGTGCAGCGGCTCGCGGGGCGGATAGCCGCCCTGGGAAGGTTTGTTTCTCGATCAGCCGAGCATTGCCTCCCCTTCTTCAAGAGCCTCAAACGGCCGAAAGACTTCCGGTGGACAGAAGAATGCCAGCAAGCCTTCGAAGAGCTTCGGAGCCTCCTGGCCTCTCCCCTGCTGCTCACCAAGCCCCAGAAGGGCGAAATTCTTTACTTATATCTGGCCGTCTCCCCAGCTGCAGTAAGCTCGGTCCTCGTCCGGGAAGAAGACAAGCTCCAAAAGCCGGTCTATTACACCAGCCGGGTTCTCAGGGATGCTGAGACCCGATATTCTAAACTTGAGAAGACCATCTTCGCTCTCATCAACTCGGCTCGGAGACTCAGGCCTTACTTCCAAGCCCACACGATAGTTATATTAACCGACCAGCCTATGAAGCAGATATTGCAGAGGTCGGATCGTGCGGGGAGGATCGCCAAATGGGCGGTCGAGCTCGGGGAATTCGACCTAGAATATCGGCCCAGGCCGGCTATCAAAACTCAGATACTCGCCGACTTCATCGTGGAGTGCACCCTTCCGGACGACCCCGAGCCGCCATCCGAGTCCGTGGAGGAGACCCCGAAACAGCCATGGGTCCTGCACTCAGATGGGTCTTCGACCCCGGGGGGCAGCGGGGCCGGACTTATCCTCACCAGTCCAGATGGAGTGGTGGCCGAGCAAGCTCTGCGCCTCGAGTTCCCGGCCTCGAACAATGAGGCCGAGTATGAGGCTCTCATCGCCGGGCTCAAGCTGGCGAAAGAACTAAAAGTGGGAGACCTGACGGCCTTTAGCGACTCCCAGCTGGTGGTGAACCAGGTCCAAGGAGATTTTGAAGCTAAAGAGCCATCCATGCAAAAGTATCTCCAAAAGGTGCGGAAACTCACATCTGCCCTGAATTCTTTCAATATTCAGTATATTCCCAGAGCGGAAAACCTCAGGGCAGACCAGCTATCCAAACTGGCCACCTCCCGCATGAGCGAGCTTCCCAAGGGAACAGCGCTCGAGTATCTTCGGGTCCCCAGCACGGAGGAACCCGAGCCCACTATGTGCATTGACTCCGAGCCAAGCTGGATCGACGGGCTCGTCTGCTATCTTCAGGACGGTACTCTACCTCATGACGAGACGGAGACTCGCCGAATCAAGCGCCAGGCTCCCCGGTATGTCTTGTACGAGAGTAAACTCTATCGACAATCATTTACTTCTCCCCTTCTCAGATGCCTCCGCCCCTCCGAGGCGGATTACGCCCTCCGAGAGGTCCATGAAGGGATCTGCGGAAATCACCTGGGGGGTCGAGCCTTGGCCCACAAGATCCTGCGGCAGGGATACTACTGGCCCACACTCCAGAAGGACGCAACGGATTTCGTCCGCAAGTGCGATCGGTGCCAACGAAACGCCAATATCCAGCGTCGACCTTCAGCCCTGCTGACCTCCATCATCGCCCCCTGGCCGTTTGCCCAATGGGGGATCGACATCCTGGGGCCCTTTCCCCTGGCCACCGGACAGAGAAAGTTCCTGGTCGTCTCCATCGACTACTTCACCAAATGGGTCGAGGCCGAACCTGTCGCCCGGATCACCGAGCAAAAGATGCGGGACTTCGTGTGGAAGTCTATAATCTGCCGATTCGGACTACCCCGTATCCTTATATCTGACAATGGTCGACAATTTGACAATGTTCATTTCAGGGAGTTTTGCTCTGAGCTCGGCATTGATCATCGCTTCACCTCGGTTGCCCATCCCCAGACAAACGGGGAAACTGAGGTAACTAACCGAACTATTTTGCAGGGACTCAAAGCTAGGCTTGATCGGTCCAAAGGACAGTGGGTCGAGGACTTGTACAATGTCCTTTGGGCGTACCGGACCACGTTCCGATTGCCCACGGGAGAGACCCCCTTCAACCTAGCATACGGCACTGAGGCCGTCATCTCATTGGAGATCGGCTTGCCTTCTCTGAGGGTGGAGCATTACGACCCCGATACCAATTCCTCCCAGCTCAGGAGCAATTTGGACCTCGTCGAAGAGACAAGAGAGGTCGCCCGGGTGCGCATGGCAAGATATCAACAGCGAACGGCCCAATACTACAACTCCAGAGTTAAGCCCAAGCTCTTCAAAGTAGGGGACCTCGTCCTCAGGAAAGCCGAGGCTTCTCAACCAACCGAGCAAGGAAAGCTCGCCCCAAACTGGGAAGGACCGTATCAAATCGCCCGGGTACAACGGCCAGGGGCGTACAAATTGAAGTCCCTGGAAGGGACTCTGATCCCACGAAGCTGGAACTCCGAGAATTTACGAATATCCCCCGGCCAAAATCGGGATGCCTCGAGGCTCGACCGTAGAGTCCCAAACTCCCTCGACCTCGGGAAGAATCGCAGGATGGTGAAACGTCGACTGGAGCGAGATTCCTCGACTAAGGTCGAGATGCCCCGAGTGTCGACAGTGCGTGCCCAGACCCCTCGATACTTCGGAAAGACGGGGTAGTACCTTCGCAGTCCCCCGTGGCGCTCGACACCAACAACGGGGTAGTACCTTCGCGGCCCCCCGTAGCGCCTCCTCGACTAAGGTCGGGATGCCCCGAGGGTCGACCGTAGAGAACCAGACTCCCTCGACCTCGGAAAGGCGCCGTGAGGGGTGGAAAGGGTGGCTCCACCCGGGGCGCCACAAAGTGGATCCCCGGGAGCGGTCGACGATCCCCGAAGCGAGCGATCCCTCGACTAAGATCGGGATGCCCCGAGGGTCGACCGTAGAGAACCAGACTCCCTCGACCTCGGGAAGGCGCCGTGAGGGGTGGAAAGGGTGGCTCCACCCGGGGCGCCACAAAGTGGACCCCCGGGAGCGGTCGACGATCCCCGATCCCCGAAGCGAGCGATCCCTCGACTAAGGTCGGGATGCCCCGAGGGTCGACCGTAGAGAACCAGACTCCCTCGACCTCGGAAAGGCGCCGTGAGGGGTGGAAAGGGTGGCTCCACCCGGGGCGCCACAAAGTGGACCCCCGGGAGCGGTCGACGATCCCCGATCTCCGAAGCGAGCGATCCCTCAACTAAGGTCGGGATGCCCCGAGGGTTGACCGTAGAGAACCAGACTCCCTCGACCTCGGGAAGCGTCGCCGGTCGGTAGAGCGTGCCCAGACCAGCCGACCTGACGAACGATCCCTCGACTAAGGTCGGGATGCCCCGAGGGTCGACCGTAGAGAACCAGACTCCCTCGACCTCGGGAAGGCGCCGTGAGGGGTGGAAAGGGTGGCTCCACCCGGGGCGCCACAAAGTGGACCCCCGGAAGCGGTCGACGATCCCCGATCCCCGAAGCGAGCGATCCCTCGACTAAGGTCGGAATGCCCCGAGGGTCGACCGTAGAGAACCAGACTCCCTCGACCTCGGAAAGCGTCGCCGGTCGGTAGAGTGTGCCCAGACCAGCCGACCTGACGAACGATCCCTCGACTAAGGTCGGGATGCCCCGAGGGTCGACCGTAGAGAACCAGACTCCCTCGACCTCGGGAAGGCGCCGTGAGGGGTGGAAAGGGTGGCTCCACCCGGGGCGCCACAAAGTGGACCCCCGGGAGCGGTCGACGATCCCCGACCCCCGAAGCGAGCGATCCCTCGACTAAGGTCGGGATGCCCCGAGAGTCGACCGTAGAGAACCAGACTCCCTCGACCTCGGGAGGTATCACAGGTCAGCAAGGCGTCCACAAACCCGCCGACCTGATGTGAGATCCCTCGACCAAGGCTGAGGCGCTCCGAGGTCCGACCATAGGGTCTTAAGCCCCCTCGATCTCACAAAGGGCTACAAATTAACAAAGCCTCCCCAGATCCTCTCAACTCCGGCGAGAGTCGCCGGGTCCATGGGAAGCCCGGGCCCCTTTTACCAGTCAAAAATGACTCCGGAGGTCGACGAGGAAGGGAAGCGACCTACTCCACCATGCGAAGCATGACCCCGGGAATGCAAGCGGTACACCCAACTAGACGCCCTCCTTGTCAAATTTTATCTACATATTGCCAAGCGGGATCTCGTCCAATGTTGGAGTCTTATTTTGCCCCAAAGCCGGGCTTCTTCGCTGGGTCGGCTTAAGACCGACCTCCCAACCTCATTATGCCTGCTCTGTTCGTCAAGTCTCCGTAATCCGTACTAAGGCTTTATAAAGTAGGGCCCAACTCGGCTCTTCTAAGTAAACTCCGACGTCCAGCTGGGAAAGTGGTCCCGGCCACGAATGTACCAGCCAAGCACAGGTACCAAGGCGATCTTTGGGAATCCCAGCCTTGTTCGCCGAAATCTCGGCAGGGTCCGAGGACGATAACTATGAAAACCTTCGGCAATAACTTGTTTATTAGCCCGCGCTCCCTATGAGAGGTTCGGAGTTGAGTTCGGAAACCCGACTAAACTCCCCGAATAGCGGCACGAATAGACCTATTCCGGTCCCACTTGAAGGGCTAAGGCCCGACCTCGGTGCCTTAAGATTTTCCTAAAGGCCAAACGTGGCAACTCCCACGACTCTAAGATCCGAGTTATAGGACTTAGAGAAATTTTCTAGAAACCTAAGCTCGGAGCTCCCTTTAGTCGAGACGACTGGAATCCGAGAAGGCTAAGATATAGCCAGGGAAAAGGGCAGCTTCGTTAAGCAGCCCAAAGATTAAAATACGAAGTTAGAGGTCGTCGAGGCGGTTAGCCAAGGTTCTAGCCTCATCCACGACAACAGAGGGAAAGATGAACACAGAATGACAAACATTTCTTCATTAACAAAGGGCCGGAGGGCCAATTACAAAATTGGAAGTCGGCCACTCAAGGGCCGACCCCGGATACAATGAAAAAGAAAAGAAAAATATGCTTAAGTCCTAAGCGGCGGGGGCCACATCCGGGGGGTCATCCGGCACATTGATGACCTCATGATCTTCCTCCGGAACAGGCTCGGGGCCGGGAGCAGGAGCTTCGGGTGCCGCCTCCGGGACAGCATCGAACTCGGCCGCCGGAGCCGCCTCCATGACACCGCCCGCCTCGGCTACCCCCGTCGAAGGCTCGGCAGGGTCCTGCTCGTATATTCCCGCCTCGGACGTCAGGATGGCAGGAAGGGCTTGCACGTCGGACCCCCAGCCCCGGTCCTCCCTCGGACGGACCGTCGAGAAGTCGTACTGAGGGCAGTACCGGCGCACCTGGTCCCGGAAGTTCTCGAAGCCTCGAAGGAAACCGTCGACCGTCTCCTCCTCCAACATGTCGCGGAACTCTTGCGACTCTTTGAAGAGTTCCACAGCATGCTCGGCTCGTTCGAGGGCCCTCCTCTCCCGGGCCTCAAGTTGCCCGAGTCGGAGGCGCAAGACCCCCTCCTCATACTCGAGAGCCGCGACCCTGGCCTGGACCTCCCCTAAGCGCGCCTCCGCGCCGCGCATGGTTGCCCTGGTCAGGGCATGAGCCGCCTTCTCCTCCTCGAGCGCCCCCACCATGGCAAGGCGCTCAGCCTCGGTGGCTGTCCACCGAACCTCGGCCGCGGCCAACGCCGCCTCCAGCTCGGCGACTCTTTTCTTGGCCGGCTCCAGTTGCTGGCCGAGCTGTTGAACTTCTTCCCGATACCCATGGGCGATGAACGCCATGGTGTCGAGCTCGAGAATATGCTGAAAAGGAAGAAGCGAGGGTATTGTGAGTTGAAAAGCACATATGTACGCTAAAAACTCCGGGAAATTAAGAAGAAAGCTTACCCGGGCAGTGTTGCAGTAAGCACTGCCGACGACCTCCTCCAGCGAAATACCCCGGAACACGGCCCGGTCCGCTGGAAGCACCGCACGCCGCAACATGGAGCGTGCGACCTCGGCATCTTGAAAGGCCGAGCGCCCCTCGGGAGTAGGAGAGTCCGGCTCGGCCGACTCTTCTCGGAAAGCCCGAGAAGAGCTTGGCACGATCGAACCCGAGGTCCCGGAGCCGCTCGCCTCGGTGCCTCGGGTAAGCCCGGGTCCTGGCTGCTGCGGCCGGACCACGGACGGCTCCCCCCGCTGGGAAAGGGGGGTAGGGCAAGGAGGGGCCGACGGGCCCGCATCACCAACAACCCGCTCCCGCCTCGGGTCGGCTGCAGGGGCCCCCGCCTCGGGGCCACTCGTCCCGGCCGACGAAGAAGCACCGTCCGTCCTCGCCCTCTTCCGAGGCTGGGGCACTGCGCCCCCGACCTCGGCCTCTCGCCTCCTCAGGCGAGAGAAAAGTGATGTGTTGCTGGTCGGCATGCGTGGAATATCTGAAATCAAAAATTTTGTTAAGAGTCAGACCAGTGACCGTAAAGACGGAGAACAAGAAATAAATAAATAGAATAATGCAACCGCCCTTACCCTCGGGGCGCGCCGAGCTCAGACCCACGCTCGCCAGGGCGTCCTCCCGCAGGAGCTCGGTCAGGTCGTTGCCCCTCCCGAGGGCTCGCAAAGAGTCCAGGGTCCTCAGCTCCCTCCCCGTGGGCTCGGAGAGTTTGTTGAGGGCCTTCAGCCGAGGGTGTCCCCACCTTGGCTCGAACCCCCAAGGCGCCGCAGACGCCAGAAAGAAAAACTTCCTCTTCCACTCGTGAATCGAGGAAGGGGCGCCCCGGAAGAGTGACATACCGCCCCGAAAGGCGAAATATAACCACCCTACGTCCGCCGGATTTTTCTTTAACAGAAAACACCGGCGAAAAAGGCCTACCGTAATCGGGATTCCGTGCCCGAGGCACAGGGATAAAAACCCAATTATGGTCCTCCATGAGTTCGGAGCCAACTGCGCCGGGACGAGTTGGTACTCGGCCAGCAAGTTGCTCACGAACTCATGGGCGGAAAAACGCAGGCCCGCCCAAAGTGTCTCGCGGTAAACCGCGATCCGACCTGGGGGCGGCTGCGTCACCCTATCTTCCGGCCCTGCGGTTTCAAGGCGAAACCCGGGCTGGAAGAAGAAACGGGAGCGGATTAACTCCAGCTCCTCTTCCGACAGACTCGACCCAACCTCTTCGGGACCGGAACCCATTCTTACGGAAGAGTGGAGCAAAAGTTAAGAGTAGAAAATGGAGGTTGACGAGGAGGAGAAAAGAGGAAACCCTAGTGAAAACGGGAAGAAAACCTACTGGACATTGCCGGAAATCGCTCCGGGCACCACCAGCAAGACTCAGCTGAGGGAGAAAGCAGGGGGGAAAGACGACGAAAATAAGAGGCAGCCAAACAAGACCTTTAGGGCAGACTCGTGGGGTTTATATAGACCCCCCTGACGGCCCAGATCGACGGGGTCGGTTCCCATCCCCCCGGGTTGCGCCACGTGTCGACCTCGGAAGCCGAGGCACCGTATTCACTCTGGTCTAATGAATCGGATACGAAATCGAAGCGTTGTCCCATCGGATCTCGGGGCCTCATCATGGGCCCACAGAATCAAATCGTCCTGAGGAACGAGCGGACGTAACCCCCGCTCCCCTCGTTTAATAAGATCTGGGACACGTGGAGCCCCGATGAGGCCTCCACTTCTTCGGAATTATGATCCAGTAACATGAAATCGAAAGCGTCCGACCTCGGGTCGCGCCGCGTGCCCGTTTCAAACCCCGTAACGGCACACTCATTAATGAGCCAGAAACATCGATTACGGAATCGAGACACCGCCTCGACGAGCTCGAGGTCCCCCATTATTAATCCGCCGTAAAATGATCCTGGCGATTCAAGAAGCATGATGATACGAGCTCCATCATTAGCTCACCGAATAAAGCAGCCTCGAGACGCCAAAGGGCGCATATCTCACCATAAAAGCTCCGGAAAGCACAAGGGGGCGGGCGAGACCTTCCCCCCAACCTTAGTGACAGACTTTACTTCCCACGTCCGAGCTCCACAAGCCGCTCGAACTCGGAAGTCGGGGGGTAGTGTTGGGGGGAATAAAGTTTCCCCAAATGACATAAATACCCCTAAGAAGCCGTACAACCTCCGACCCCGGACAGCCGAAGTCAGCGTCCGACCTCGGAACGCTCGGCCACAAGATGACCGACCCCGAAACCTCCGACCTAAGAGAAACCCCGATGTCCGAGGACCGTACTCTAACACCCTTCCGGCATTTATTGCGCATGGCCGCTGTAATCTCCGGCTTACTCCATAATAAATGCGAATCTCCGGCTTACTCCACCAATAATGCGGATCTCCGGCTTACCCCATAATAAATGCGGATCTCCGGCTTACTCCACAATAAATGCGCATGGCTCCTGACATCTACGGATCCCCGGCTCTCCACGGCAAATCGACCCAGCAGGGTCTAGTCGACTATGATAAGTCTCTGATCTCGGCCATACCGCCGACATCAGTGCAATGACTCGCCTGACCGAGCGCCGACCTGAACAACATGCCAAGCCGTACTACGGCCTCGCCCTGTTACATCACAGGTAAACCGACCCCCGCATATAAAAGGGAGCCTTGGCCTCCCAAGAGGGGATCGGAACATTCATACACCCAAAAATCACTGTTTATCTCCTTCTCCCCACTATTTGCCCCCTCCCTGACTTGAGCGTCGGAGGGCCGGCGCCGGAGAACCCGGCCACCGGTTCGTGTGCAGGCACCCGGACGGAGGACGCCGCCAGCCAACGGATCGCCGCCCCGCTGCGAGGACCTGCTGTTCCTTCTCTCCGACAGCCCCGGACGGAGGACGCCGCCCCGCCGTGAGAACGAACAGTCGTTTCCTCTCCTCGACCGAAGATTGCCCCCGGGTCCAATTTCCAGCAACAGTAAGGTTTCTTGGAATGTTTTCCCCCTCGTCCAAATCATGTCGGCCTTCAAAGGAGTAGCCATTGCCTATGATTTTTATGTATCGTTGATGCTTTTCTTGTTTCGTATCTTCTGATCATGCACGCCATCATAAACTTGTTTTTATAAACAGTATTGAAAATTATTGATTTTCAATAATGCAACTCAAACTACTGCCCCATTTCTCTTCCACAAATACTCAATATAAGAGTTGAATTCAGACTCATACAAGTATATTCTAGGTTTCCAACAAGCTGAAAAGCAACTTAGATAAACTAAAAACTTTTCTTATGTGAAAACAGAAAAGAAATATCTAAAGAGTCTAAGACTGACGAGAAGGAAGCATGGTTTTTCATCCATATGCCTGTTTCAGCAAGCTTGGTATCAAAAACATTTCAAATCAATACTGGTCTGAAATAAATCTAATACTAGGAAGTCAAATTTGGGTTCAAACAAAATATTTTAGTTCAAGCAAAGACCAATGTGTTCAGATGAAAGAGTTGAAATAGTCAAATTATCCCATAAAAAATTCTAAAAAGCATGTCTAAATAAGAATTAAAAAAGAGGATGAGGAGTGAGCTTATCTGCTCAGTCACAGAATATGTTATTGTATTAGTGATTCATACCCTAATTTTGTTTATTATTTTTTTATATTAGTTGCAGTTCAATCAGTATTTTAAGAGAATGGACAAAAGTTGGATAAATAAGTCGAGATCCAGTACCGAATATTTGAATGGAGTTCAGAATTTCGTTAAGTTTGCTTCTGAGAAAACTGAAATGAATGGGAATATTTTTTGTCCATATCAAAAATGTGTAAATTGTTTTGCTATCGCTCCAAAAACTGTTGAAGAACATTTGGTATAGAATGGTTTTCTGAAGGGTTATACAGAATAGATATTTCATGGAGAGTCTTGCTTATCGTCTTCATCTAACCAACCCTTAATTATAGAGCATACTGCTAGTATTGGATCTAGTAACACTGACAGAAATCCTATTGTAGAAGATGATATGAGGGGCTTACTCAGAGATGCTCTTGAACATAATATTTAAAATTTAACAGATTTTAGTGGGGAGCAAGAAGGAGCTCCAATAGGTGATGAGCATACCGTTACTGAATCTATACATGTTGAGGAACCTATAGACTCTAAAGATAACACAACTCGATATCATAACTTGCTGAAAGATTGTGATAAAGAACTATATCCGGGTTGTAAGAATTTTACGAAGATTTCTTTTATGGTGCATTTATTCCATTTGAAATATTTGAATGGATGGTCTGGGAAGTCTTTTACTATGCTTCTTCAATTATTAAAAGATGCATTTTCAGAAGATGTTATTTTGCCGTCAACTTCTTATGAAGCCAAAAAACTAGTAAAAGACTTGAATCTTGGACATGAGAAGATACACAGTTGTCCAAATGACTGTATTTTATAGCGTGGTGAAAATATCAATGAAGATTCGTGTCGAACATGTGGATCTTCATGATGGAAAAAACAAAATGAAGACGAGCATGATTTGTTGAATGAAGTGGATGCTGCACAGTCTAAAAAAAATATTTGGCTAAAGTTTTAAGGTATTTTCCTCTCATACTTGGATTGAAAAGGTTGTATGCATCATCAAAGACGGCTTCCTTAATGAGATGGCATGATGAAGGATGTACAAGGGATGGAATGTTAAGACATCCAGCGGATAGTTTAGCATGGAAAGCATTTGATGATAGGCATCACGAATTTGCTTCTGATGTTCGCAGTGTTAGGCTGGGTTTGGCAACTGATGGATTTAATCCATTTCGAACGATGAGTTCTACATACAGCACTTGGCCAGTTGTTTTGGCTCCATATAATTTGCCATCATGGATGTGTATGAAACAGTCTTCACTCATTCTGTCAATGGTTATTTCCGATTATAAGAGCCCAGGCAATGATATAGATATTTTTCTGCAGCCTTTAATAGATGAATTGAAAAAGTTATGGCAGGGTATTGATGCATTTGATGCTTTCACAGGCCGAACATTCAAATTGTGTGCAGCTCTTATCTGGACAATCAATGATTTTTCTATATATGCTAATTTATCCGGTTGGAGCACTAAGGGGCGTATTGCATGTCCTTCTTGTGGAGATTCAACTCATTCATATTGGTTAAAACATGGAAGAAAATTCTGTTACATGGGTCATCGTTGATGGTTAGAAGCAAACCATCCATTTCGACATCAAAATAATCAGTTTGATGGTACCATAGAGTTGCGATCTGCACCTATTCTGCCAATTGAAACTGAAGTTCTTAAACAAACTCATGGCACTAACTATATACCTGGTAAGGCATCCAACAGTTCAAAGAAGCAGGGAAGGGGGGATGTTGGCAGCTCAATGACACAGGTTTTTGAGGACGCTGACAACTTCGAGAATGATGATAGCGTTTATAGACAGAAAAATGACGATGGCACAAACTCGATCGGTATCTACACAGAAGCAGTTATGGAAAAAAGGAGCGTTTTTTTTGAATTACCTTATTGGGAGTATAATATTCTTCGACATAATCTTGATGTCATGCATATAGAAAAGAATGTTTGTGATAACTTGATTGGAACAATGCTAAATCTTGAAGGAAAGACCAAAGACAACTTGAAAGCGCGTCTTGATTTGAAAGACATGGGCATAAGACAAGAGCTTCATCCGAAAGAACAACCCAATGATAAATATTTTATACCTCCTGCATGTTACACAATGTTTATTCCAGAGAAAGATCTTTTTCTAACGGTTTTGAAAAATATGAAGGTTCCAGATGGGTATGCATCGAATATTTCAAGATGCGTTAATCTTAAAAAGCGAAAACTTTCGAATCTTAAAAGTCACGATGGCCATATTTTGATGCAAGATATCTTTCCATTGGCTTTAAGATCGTCAACACAGAAACAAGTTCTTGCAATTGTGTCTCAGTTATCATCCTTCTTTAAGGCATTATGTTCCAAAGTTCTTGATCCCAAGGAGCTTGATCAATTGGAGTCTAATGTTGCACTAAGACTATGCCATTTGGAGAAGATCTTTCCTCCTAGGTTTTTTACTATTATGGTTCATCTACTCATTTATTCACTTGGTTGGGGAAGCTAAACTTGGTGGACCGGTTCACTATCGTTGAATGTATCCTATTGAGAGGTGATATTCTTAAACTCGAATGTCCATATTTATTATTAATATGAATATGTATCCTAATATCTTCCTCGATGTTGATGTTGAGCATTAAATTTTTTTGTTGAAGGTATCTTGTGCGCTTAAAGGAATATGTCGCAATCGAGCCTGTCCCGAGGGATTGATTGCTGAGGAATATATTGCTGATGAGTGTTTGACATTTTGCTCGAGATACCTTGAAGGTGTTGAAACTGCTTTTAATCGGCCACAAAGGAATTATGATATTACACATAATGCAGAGGAGTACAAGTTCTCATCTAGTGGAAGATTTATGAGGAAAGCTGAAAGTACTGTAGTTCATCACAAATTATTGGCACATGCACATCGTTATGTCTTACTTCACAGTAACTTAATATTCGAGTATCGCAGGTCAGTATGGTTATAAGAAACCACAATTTACTATCATATCAGATATAATATTCAAAACAAATAATTTTTTTCTCGTGCAGAGAATTTTTAGTAGCTTAGCGAAGCGCCAACAATAACATTCATCCTACCCCAAGGATTGAGCAAAGATGGTTGGTTGAGTTATTTCCTGAATGGTTATTAAAACAGGTTATACGTTGATCCTATTAGGTCTTTTATTATATTCTACGATCGGAACTTTGAAAAATTAATTATTATCTGACTTAAATTTTTTTAGGTACCGACCATGATGGAGAAACATTGTTCCAATGAATTAATAGTCTTTGCTCGAGGTCCGAACAATATTGTCAACAGATATGATGGGTTCATTATAAATGGTTTTAAATTTTATGCAAAAAAAAACATGAAAAATTTAGAAAAACCCAAAATAGTGGAGTTATGGTTGAGGCGGATGGAAAAATTTATTATGGTGCCCAAACAGATGTTTATGAGTTGGATTATTACGGAAACTTTAAGGTAGTATTATTTCGATGTGATTGGGTGGATATAAACTCATCTAAAGGTTTGAGGCAAGATATAAATGGCTTCACACTAGTAAATTTTTTAAGGTTGATACATACTGGTGTGCTATTGAAAGATGACCCATTTGTTTTTTCATCTCAAGCTCAACAAGTGTTCTTCGTGCAAGACTCGAAAGATAAAGATTGGTCTGTTGTTATTAAGACTAAACTTAGGGACTTGTATGATATGGGAAAAGGGTTAGCAGAGGAGGATGATGAGACTTATACTCAGTGTATGCCTTTTAATGTTGTGCCAATTGATGAACTGAATTCTACTAGTTTGGTTAGGATGGATGTTGAATGAGAGCTGGCTAGTTTTTTAATGGTAAGAAAAACATTACTTTTATGCATTAAAGTATTTTGCAATTTATAAATTATTTCTATACTTTTAATATTTAACTAATATTGATTTTTTTTTGTGCATACTAGATTACACCATGCCGCGAGGAAAACGTTTCAGAGATATTGAGTTTCAGCACACATCAGTGGGATCTACTTCTGATCGTTCCCAGCAACCCGATGAGCCCCATACTCAGTTCGGATCCCAGTCTGAGCACGCGCCACCTACAGATTGTCCAGACATGGACGACGTGGATGTCCTGGGTAATTTGATTTACAGTTTTTATATTAATTTCTCTTACAATCTAACTATTTTAAATCATTTGCCTTTAATGGACTTCTTATTTTATAGATGGACTGGGGAAAGTGAGGAGAACATGAGGGCCCACTCGAGCACGGAACGTATGGACCCTACCTGAGGATGAGAAGATTGTCGTCTATTGCAACGAACTGGGGCAGCCCATCAAGAATACTGCAAGCATTTTATCCATTTTTTTAGGATCGGTTGCGCCGGAAGGGACAATTGTGTCCGCTCAATTATACAAAATGGAATGAAATGCTTCCTTCGTATAAGATTGAGCTTTTTAGAGTTATTGAGGTAAAGATTTGAAGTTGCTTACTATCTTCAATTATTTTTTGATTTAACATTGATATAACATTTTTGACTTTGATGTAGAAAAAGTTTGTTCTTCCTGCAAATAGCCATGATTGGGTGCTGAAGTCCGTCAACCGCAAGTGGAAAGAATATAAGGCGAAGCTAAAGTGGATTGGAAGCATGAGGGCATGACTGAAGAGGAGGTGGCCCGTGTTTGTCCTCCATATGTAATCTTTCATCAGTGGAGGGAGCTTGTCCATTACTGGTTTTCCGAGAGAGCTCAGGTTGTGTATATTTTTTCAATACCTTAGATTGTATTTACTATTATTACACTACCAGAAAACACGCGTATAGTGACGGAAAATTAGTGACGGACCGTTATCAGTCACTATTTGTGACGGATTAGTGACCGACAGAAATTTGGTCACCGTGGTGTAAACTTAGTGACAGATTAGTGACAGACCGGTCACAGAATGCGCGGGTAGGATGGGCGCCAAAACTTAGTGACCATCATAGTGACGGGATATCTGTCAGCAAAATGATAACCGAAATTGCAACGAGACAGTGACAAATTCAGCCGTCACAAATATCGTAACCCAAGTGTTTATAAATTTTTAAAAAAATTATTTTTGGCAGTGACGGGTGTTTGACAAAAATTTCCATCACCAAATTTAATTTTTAATTCTAAAAATATTAAAAATATTATTTTTGAGTAATTTTAAATTTTAAAAAAAATAAAGGGAGGAAAATTCAAAATGAAACTAAGTGTGCCCGCCGTTCTGCCCAAATTTTTTCGATAACCTAAATTCGGCCATGATCCATTTGCACCCCTACTGCTACTTTCATGCAATGGGATTGGATTTTGGAAGAAGGTGTGGGATTTTTTTTTTGTCCTCGTGAGTGGGGAGCTGGGAGACATCAAGTTCCGTCCAATCAGCTTTATAGATAAAAAATAGTTTCATATGAAATTTGGCTTGCAGACCGACTTACCCAGTCCCGATTTGGAGCCAATTCGAAGCACTTCCCTATCAGCCCGGTCAGTATAACACATTGGCGTCACCCGATTGGAGGTTTAGGGATTTTGGCATCGCGGCTTCCCCTTTCTTCTCCCCTCTCCTCTCCTCCACCTCTGCCCTCTCCTCTTCGGCTCCCCCTTGCCGACCATTCCTGCCTACCCGTCGACGGCGACCACGGCTACATCACGCCCCCCGATCGGCCGATCCAACTCTCACCCGGGACAAGATCATCGCGGCTACATCACCCCGTCGACGCCCCCCTCCTTCTTGCTCGCCGTCTAGGGTTTTCAGAACCCACATTTGGTTCTTCCCGGAGCGAGGTAACCCCTAACCCCATTTCCTTTTACCCCATTATAACAAAATAAAAGAAACGAAGAAGAGGAAGAGGAAGGGGGAAGGAACCTACCGAGGGTCTCCACCTGTGGATCCGGCGCCGCGCTTGATCGCCGTCATGGCCGCAGTTGTCGACGGCCGCGCTAGGGTTCTTCTTTCCCTCCTTGAGGGGTTCTTTTCCTTCCCCTGCTGCAGGTAGGCAAGGCAGAGAGGGTTATTCCTCCCCCCTCTGCTGCGGGTAGTCCCTTTTCGAACTTCTCTATCTGGAAGGGGGAGAAAAGAGACAGAGTGGCATTGGTTTGTGCTATGTATCTGATCTGATCTATTGTTGGAAAAAAATGCAAAGACGGTTGACAGGGTTTGTGCTCTATATGTTCTTTGCCGATATAGTTGAATATTTTTGTAACTAATACTATAATAAAAATCTTATTTTTCTTTTGGATATATGGTCTTGGACCTAAACCTATTCTAGTTTTAGAAGGAGGTCATTGTTAAATGTCTTGCAGATGCTGGCTTTTTCCTTGATGAGTATGTCTCTGACAATATTTTGTGCACTTTATGACTAATTCTTGCACAACACTTCATGGCTATCTCTTGCATGCACTGTTTGAGAGTGGATTTCTCACGTCTTCTAGTTGGTTACCTTAAGACATTTAAGTTATCCACCTCAGGGCATCTAAATGTAGGTAGATATTGTGGCTTGTGTAACTTGGACGCATATGCACCTCTCTTTTGAATACATTCCATAGTAACTTTTTGAAGAGTTGAATATTGCATTGTTTATTTGTTTCTGTCTGGCCATAGTTGGCCATGGTTGACTGTGACATTATTTTGGTTGGTGATAGTTGACCATATCTAGTCATGTTGGACCTTAACCTCAGAAGGTTACTAAAAGCTGACAATATCAGTATTTGTTATTCCTAGATACCCAAAATTTGAATCCACTTTCTAGAAACTAACTTGAGATGAACACATTTTCAGAGCCTACCAGAACTTGACTCTAAGCTTAGTTTTCATCTTGGTGGCATTCAAATCCTAGAAATTATTAAATAGGGAGACATGCTTGTTTGTAGGATCCAATCTTGTAGTACATGAATTACAGATGTAACTTAATTCAATTATGCTTACTGTTTTTCTATGTGACAGAGTGTTCTTCTTTCTAACTAAAAGTTTATTTTAGTTCAGATAGTGAATATGGGTAACTTCACTCATTCTGTACTTTATGTATATGTATTAATCAAAGCTTGACAAAATATGTTCAGGTTAACTTGCCTAAGTCAAACTATTTGCATTTTGATCTGATTTTGAGTTCCAAATTTTTGAATCATGGAATTTGTCTGTTTCTTTGATCATTTTTCGTGAAGAGTTTCAAGATAAAGTGCAAATATTACTGGCCAAATTGATACATCTGAAAATTCAAAGGTGGTGTTTGTGTTCATATTGACTAGATCTACTTTACTTGTTTTTTCCTCTCTTCTTGCAGGATGGATATTTCTCAGAGAAGGTTCATCTGATCTTTCTATGATGATGTTATCCGCCTTTAGGTCTTCTCTCTCAATGAATTCATGTTACAAATAGAATATTTATAGCTTTTCTTCTGATCTATATTTGTTAGGTGGAAATCGTGTAAACTTTTATCTACAATATATCAACACTACATCCTTGCTCTTTTGTTATTCAGTGCATGTTTCTTTGTAAAATTTCAATGTCTTGTCTGTCATACCTTTTTAAAAGTGAAGATGACCCATAATGTGAACTCAGTGATTAATATTCTCCTAGACAGCATGTTTCAGATTCTAAATATATAGAATGGATCATGTGTACCTTTATTTACTGGAAATATGCTGGTCTGTAAGCTGTTCTGATATGCACAGAGACTTAATGATGTGGAGTCTGAAAATGACTTATGAAACCACGTGCTGTATTATTGTTGCATTTTTTTGGCTAGGCTATTTCTTTTGCTATGTTCATCGATTCTATTTAAATCTGACTATATGATGTAGCGGCTTATGCACCAGAATACCAATAACTTTAATATATTTGTCCATTCTTGTGTTTCTTGATCTTCTCTTAACATTCTTTTGAGTATGTAGAGACATATGATTATTCTAAGGGCTACTGGTTTCATCATCAAGCTGCATTTATATATATTCTTGTTTCAATACTGTTTTATTAAATTTGAGCTCCATTCCTGATAGTGTTCTGTGCATAGTATCTTTTTTCTGGTCTACGGTTAACTTTCGTTCTACCTCTGAGATTTCATGCAGAACTACCACTAGTTTTAGTCACTGGCTTTAGAAGTTAAAGAATAGTTTTAATCTTCTTTTATTTGCATAAATGGAACCATCTTGACCAATTTGATTTCAGGATGTAGAAAAGAAATTTCAGGATTGCACCTCAAGGATGGAACCATCTCAGGCAGGTCTTCATTCTGCTTTTTGTTATCATCTACATTACCACCAGTTGATGAAAGCACCCTCTTATGCATTTTTTTTTTCAAATTTTGCGTCGAATTTTCTTTTCAGTGTTTCTTTGCACATGAGATTATTAAGAACATAGACACCCCACTCTTTATTCTCAACCCAGCATACGATGTTTGGCAGGTAATGCTTATCCATTATGCTTTCTTTTGTTTATCAATATGTGTAATTTCTCAAATATCATTTCACAATATGGTTTACAATGTATTCAGATACAACATATATTGGCTCCAGAATCATCTGATACTCAACAATCATGGCAAAGGTGCAAGCTGAACATTCACAATTGTGATTCCAACCAGATTGAATCTCTCCAAGGTCATAACTTGCAAAGTTTCATTTTGCATGATTTTTAACTTTCTATTTCTGTTGGCACTGATGATTAGTACAAAAAAATATCTCCCTTGCATTTTTTATTGGCAGGATTCAGGGTTGCCTTGCTTAATTCCTTGAGTGATTTTCAGCATAACAGGAATGGGGGCATGTTTATAGATTCTTGCTTCATACATTGTCAGACAATAAGCAATATCACATGGCACTCTCCAAATTCTCCAAAAATTAATAATAAGGTAGATATCGTTGCCTTATTTCATTACTTTGTCCACTTGGAAATGCTAATATAACTAATTTTAGACTTATAAATTATAATTGTGCAGACATGAGGAAGAGCAAAGGGAAAGCAACAGGTCCACTGATTGTTCTTTACTTTGATTGGATTTGTTGACATTTATATTGTGAAATAACTATAACTTTTTATTGTTGTGCAGCTATGGTGTTGACCCCCTAATGGATTTTGATGAATACAAAACACTAGAGTATAATTCCATTTATCTTAACAATTTAATTGAGGATTTCATGTATTTTATTAAGAATATTGTTAAGAAATGTCTAGGCAAGTTCCCATGATTTTTTAAGGACTTATTGAAGAATTTTTGAGATGAAAGAAAAAGTTCAGGGACAGCCGAGACATCTCCGGGTTGTCTCAGAGACGTCTCTGGGACAAACAGAAAGAACTGGCACATCTGGAGACGTCCCCGGCACCTGCCGAGTCGTCCCCGCGATAGCGGAGTCGACTCTCTCAGTAGCGGAGTCGACTCTCTCAGTGGCGGCAGAAAGGCAGTTTTCAAGAGATATGCGCGAGACATCCCCACCGTACGCGAAGTCGTCCCCGCAAGTAAAAAGCAGACTTCTCGAGTCGTCTCCGAGGTAGCGGAGTCGGCTCTCTCAGGGTTTTCCAGAGGATGTCATTTTCGGTGATAAGGCAGCGGAGACGTCTCCTGAAAGAGCGGAGTCGACTCTCTCAGAGAATTGCAGAAGACATGTTTTTCGGAGTTATAACAGCGGAGTCGTCCCCAAGGCAGCGGAGTCGTCCCCATGCAAAAAGTGCAAACAAGCCGAGACGTCCCCGTAAAGTACAGAGACGACCCTCTTAGAAAAACAGAAAAACAAGGATTCAAACAATACAATTCCAGAGTCGTCCCCGTAAAGTGCCGAGTCGACCCCAAACAAAGTAAAAAGTAAATTTATACAGCCGAGACGTCTCGCGTTGAAGCGGAGACGTCTCCGGAGCGCCTGGGACGCGACTGACAACTTTTGCAGGTTTGGTTTGAATTTCAAATCTCTTTTACTTTATCTCTAACGGCTATATTTGCTTTTTGGGCTATAAAAGGGAACTCTTAAGTGCTTCTCAACAACTCTTCACCAACCAAAAGCTAGATCATTTAAGAGAGAAGCAAGAGAGAGAAGTTCAAGGGAGTGAGTGCATTCAAGTGAAGAAATCAAGTGCTTTCAATCTTTCCAAGTGATTTCAAGCTCAACCACTCTCTTCCGCTCGGGATTCAAAGCTCATACTCAAGCCTACGCGATTCACATCGGAAGAATCATCATTTCCCACGCTTCCAACGGCAAAAGGATTCTTCCGGGTTCTATTGTTTATCATTGTCATATTTGCTTATTTAGAGCTTTTCAATCCTTTGTAAAACCTTTCATTGTGGTGCTTGTTCCAGTCAAGAGACTTGGAACAAGGGAAAGGCGTCCCAAGCCTAAGTGAAATTGGGGGTTATAGGGTTTGTTGTTAGCCCGGTGTAAAACAACGAGTTGGGTAGTGAACTCGCAAAACTACCGTACTGTAATCGTGGATTATAGTGGAAATTCCCAAAGGTGCTTTGGGGAGTGGATGTAGGAGCAGTGGAGGCTCCGAACCACTATAAAAGCTTGTGTTTGCGATTGTTGGTCTTCATAGCTTTATTTTAGCTTTAGCTTATACATTTGTGTGTTTTATTTTTTAATTAGACAGAAGTTTTAAAACACCCAATTCACCCCCCCTCTTGGGTGACCATCTCTGGGCAACAAGTGGTATCAGAGCAGGTGCTCTGTGTATTTCTTGAAAGACCTAACCGTCTTAGCCAAAGATCTAGATGGCAACACCCTTTAACAATGTTCCTGCTGAGGGGCAAGCAACCAATAGACTTCCACTCTTCAATGGGACAAATTATACCTATTGGAAGACTAGAATGAGAATCTTCATTCAAGCACAAGACTATGCCTTGTGGAGGGTTATAGTCAAGGGACCACAAGAACCATCACACATGGTTAATGGCATTCCAGTTCCCAAACCTGAGGAGGATTGGGATGAGAATGATGATAGGATGGCTCAACTCAATTCAAGAGCCATGAACTCATTATTTTGTGCTCTAGATGTAAATGAGTTTAATAGAGTCTCCACATGTAGTTCCGCTAAGAAAATATGGGATAGGCTTGAAGTTACCCACGAGGGTACAAATCAAGTCAAAGAGTCCAAAGTGAACATTCTAGTTCACAAATATGAGTTGTTTAAGATGGAACCCAATGAAACCATCACATGCATGTTTACACGCTTTACCGATATAACTAATGGTCTAAAGAGTTTGGGTAAATCTTATACTAATCCGGAACTTGTAAGTAAAATTCTCAGGTCTTTGCCGAAAGCATGGGAAGCAAAGGTCACGGCGATCGTAGAAGCCAAAGACCTCAACACCTTGGGGCTAGAACAACTCTTGGGCTCATTGATGACGTATGAGCTCACGATGAAGCAACATGAAGATGATTTGCCAAAGAAGAAGACAATTGCACTCAAGGCTACTTCGAGTGTGTGTGAAGAAGAAAGTAGTGAGAGTGAGGAAGAAAGTGAGGACGAGGACTTGGGTTTGATAGTTAGGAAGTTTAAAAAATTCATGAGGAAAAAGAAACCCTTTCCAAGGAAAAAGTTTGGAGGGAGAAATGATTGGAAAAAAGAAAAAGAAAAAGAAAGAGACCCAATCATATGCTACGATTGCAAGAGACCGGGACACATTCGTTCCGAATGCCCTCAACAAAAGAAGTTTTTTGGAAAGAAGAAGAAGAAGGCATTGAAAGCAACATGGGATGATAGTGACACATCATCCTCCGAGGAAGAGAAGGAAGAGACCGCCAATTTGTGCTTCATGGCATTCGAAGACGACGAGGTATGTCAAAACTCAACTATAAATTTTACTGTAGAAGAATTGTATGAAGCTTTTCAAGAACTTATGGGTGATTGTAGTATGTTAGGAGCAAAGAATAAAGAGTTAAAAGCCTCCAATCAAAAACTGAAAGAAGATATTGAAAACCTATTGATTGAGAAGGAGAGCGTTAAAAATATTAACACCATTGACCTAGAAAATAGAAACTTAAAACTTAGCATTGAAAATAAAACGGGAAAAACACTAATTAAGGAATTAAATCTAAAAGTAAAATCTCTACTTGATAATAATACCTCACTTGCACAAAATGTTGAATCCCTTAAAAAGGATAAGGAAGAACTAGTTAAAGAAAATTTAAATCTTAAAAATGAGGTACATAAATACAAACCAATTGTTGAAAAATTCACACAAAGCTCTAAAAAATTAAATCTTATTCTTTCAAATCAAAGAGCTGTTTTTAATAAAGCCGGATTAGGATATAAAACTAACAAACAACAAAAGTATCTAAAGAATTTCTTTGTAAAAGCAAAAGATGTAAAAACTGAAAAACCTACATGCTTTCATTGCGGAAAGAATGGACATAAAGCCTACTCTTGTATTCAAAGAAAGATCCCAACTAACAAGAGTACATTTGTGAAAGCTAAAAACATAACTAAAGTATGGGTGCCTAAGGGAACCAACTACACTAACCACGAAGGACCCAAGAAAACTTGGGTACCTAAGAGCTTCACATGATCATTTTGCAGATATGCCTTGCAGCCGGGAATAAAAGGAGAATGTGGTATCTTGATAGTGGTTGCTCAAGGCATATGACCGGTGACAAGAGTCTCTTCGTCACTTTGAAATCAAAAGAAGGAGGAGTAGTCACATTTGGAGACAATGCTAAAGGTCAAATCATTGGTGTTGGTAAAATCTCCATTTCACCCTCCTCTTTTATTGACAATGTATTGTTAGTTAATGGACTAAAACATAATCTATTAAGTATAAATCAATTTTGTGACAAGGGATTTAAAGTGTCATTTGAATCATCACTATGCATAATTAGTAGTCCAATTGACAATGAGATCATACTCACAGGACATAGGCATGGAAATGTTTACATGGTTGATCTTGATGATCTCACCATGAAGAATGGCCAATGTCTTGTAGCCATGAGTCCCAAAGTTAATGAGACTAGTTGGTTATGGCATCGTAGGTTAGGACATGCTAGCATGGATTTAATTTCTAAATTGATTACAAAAGATCTAGTCAAAGGACTACCAAAGATAGATTTTGAAAAGAACAAAATTTGTGCTGCATGTCAATTAGGGAAACAAACGAGAAGCTCTTTCAAGTCTAAAAACATAGTCTCAACAACAAAACCCTTAGAACTAATCCACATGGATTTGTTTGGACCCACTAGAACTGCTAGTCTAGGGGGTAAGAAATTTGGTCTTGTAATTGTTGATGATTTTTCACGTTTTACATGGGTTTCATTTCTTGCACATAAAGATGAGTCCTTTTCCGCTTTTATCAAGTTTCATAATAGAGTTTCGAATGAACTCAATCTTAAACTAAAAGCAATTAGGAGTGATCATGGTACCGAGTTTGAAAATCAGCACTTTGAAAAGTTTTGTGACGAAAATGGTATCAATCACAATTTCTCGGCACCTAGGACACCCCAACAAAATGGGATGGTAGAAAGGAAGAATCGCACACTAGCAGATATGGCTCGTACCATGTTGTGCGAATCGGATCTACCAAAATATTTTTGGGCTGAAGCAATAAATACTGCATGTCACATTTTAAACCGTGCATTAGTTAGATCCATCTTGAAGAAAACACCTTATGAGTTAATAAAAGGTAAGAAACCAAATATAAGCTATTTTCATGTTTTCGGTTGTCGATGCTTTATTTTAAATAATGGAAAAGACAATCTAAGCAAATTTAGTGCTAAATCAGATGAGGGGATCTTCTTAGGTTATTCCTCATCTAGTAGAGCATACAGGATCTTCAACAAGAGAACTCTCGTTGTTGAAGAATCCATTCATATTGTTTTTGATGAAGCTAATGGAGATTCTTCTAGAAAAGAAGAAGATGGTGATGCAGGTATACTTGAAGACCGAATGAAGGAATTCTCCATACAAGACAAACAACAAGAGGATGAGATCAAAGAAGATACAATTCAGCAAGATGAAGAAGAAGACCAACCTCCGTTGAGAAATCAAGATCTTCCTAAGGAATGGAGGTATGCACATGGTCATCCAAGGGATCTAATCCTTGGTGATCCCTCACAAGGGGTAAGGACAAGATCCTCTCTAAGAAATACTAGTAATTATCTTGCATTCGTTTCACAAATCGAGCCTAAATCACTAGAAGAAGCTGAAAAAGATGATAATTGGATGAATGCTATGCAAGAGGAATTAAACCAATCTGAAAGAAATGAAGTTTGGACTTTAATGAAAAGACCCCCTAATTTTTCAATTATAGGCACCAAATGGGTATATAGAAATAAACTAGATGAAGATGGAATAGTAATAAGAAACAAAGCTAGGCTAGTGGCCAAAGGCTATAATCAGGAGGAAGGAATAGATTTCGATGAAACTTTTGCTCCTGTTGCTAGGTTAGAAGCTATTAGACTGCTTTTGGCATATGCATGCTTCATGAATTTTAAACTCTATCAAATGGATGTAAAAAGTGCGTTTTTAAATGGTTATATAATGGAGGAAGTTTATGTAGGACAACCTCCAGGTTTTGAAAATCACTTACATCCAGATTATGTGTATAAATTGCATAAAGCATTGTATGGACTTAAGCAAGCCCCTAGGGCATGGTACGAAAGATTAAGTAATTTCCTAATTGAAAACAAATTTAAGAGAGGAAATGTAGACAAAACCCTCTTCATTAAAAGAAAAGGAAATGACTTACTGCTTGTACAAATTTATGTGGATGATATAATTTTTGGTGCTACTAATGATAGTCTTTGTCAAGAGTTTGCCAAGCTTATGCAGGGAGAATTTGAAATGAGCATGATGGGTGAGCTCAACTTCTTCCTTGGGCTACAAATAAAACAATCAGAGGAAGGCATCTTCATCAGTCAGTCCAAATATGTCAAGGAAATGTTGGAAAAATTCAAGATGAAGGATGCAAAGAAAATCAGCACACCCATGGGCTCAAGTTGCAAGCTTGACAAAGATGAAAAAGGTAAAAGTATAGACTGCAAATTGTACAGAGGTATGATAGGCTCATTACTTTACCTTACTGCTAGTAGACCAGATATATTATTCAGTGTTTGTATGTGTGCTAGATACCAAGCATGTCCTAAGGAATCACACTTGCAAGCTGTTAAAAGAATTTTTAGATATCTGGTAGGGACATCTAATGTAGGCTTATGGTATTCTAAACAATCTGACATAAATTTAATTGCTTATTCTGATGCTGATTTTGCCGGATGCAAACTCGACAGAAAAAGCACAAGTGGCACATGTCAATTCTTAGGTGCTAATTTGGTTTCCTGGTTTAGCAAGAAACAAAATTCAGTTGCCTTGTCCACAGCTGAGGCTGAGTACATTGCAGCTGGAAGCTGTTGTGCCCAAGTTCTTTGGATTAAGCAACAACTTGAAGACTTCGGTATCAAAATGGATAATATACCAATTAAATGTGATAATACAAGTGCAATTAATTTAACAAAAAATCCTGTCCAACACTCTAAGTCAAAGCATATAGAGATTAGGCATCATTTTATTAGGGATCATGTGCTGAAAAATGATGTGATGATTGAATATGTATGTACTGAAAATCAATTGGCCGATATCTTTACAAAGCCCCTTTGTAAAGATAGATTCAACTTCTTAAGGAATGCTTTGAGCTTGTATGATCCTAGCAAATAAATTGAACTTGTATTGCATTGCTTTGCTACTCAAACTAGTAATCCACCTCAAGGTAAACATAAGTGAAAGCATGAATTCATCTAAGCTAAATGACGAACTGTTTGACTTTTCGGAGGATGGTTACCCTCCCTTGGACTCTTCATGGAGATATTTTCAGAGCCTATTTCATAGGTATTCGAAATTTGGTCAAACATTCCTCATTTCAATATTAATAATTCAAAAATCATTATCAAATTATTATAGGATGTATTATTAAGGGGGAGGATCACAAACAAATTCACTCTGTGTTTATCAAAAGAAATCATGTTGATTAGGGTGATTAAATAAAAAATTGGAAAAAGATAGAATTCAGTCTGAAATTTTTCAGTGCCGGAGACGTCTCTGGCAAATCGCAGAGACGTTCCCCCAGGCGAGACGTCTCGCCTTAGTCACGGAGATGTCTCGGGGACCGAACGAGGATTTTTAAAATAGGTCGAAACAGCTCGAGCCGACCCGAGCTTTCCCTTTCATCCCCGACAAAAACAAAAATCCTAGCCTCCATTTTTCTCCAACACAAACCCTAGCCTCTTTCTCCTCATTTCCCTAGGATTTCCATTCAATGGCACCCAAAAGAGCTAGGAGGACTGGTGGGAGGCGTCCTAGGGCAGCGGCCGACGGTGAGGAACGGAGGGAAGAACCTTCCGCGCCGTCACCTCCGGTTGCTCCGCCGACCACAACTATTTCCTGTGCAAATCGCACAGTAACAACCGGGAGGTACATAGATTTTCATTTTCTAGATAATGAGGGGTTCTCTATTGGAGAGAGACTCCGAGCCCAAGGGTGGGAGCACCTTTGTACCCTCAATACCTCGACCTACCCCGGCCTTGTTAGAGAAATGTTTAGTAATATGGCTTTAGGGGACTTAGGGTACACTGCATATGTCCGGGGGACATTAGTAGAAATTAATGAGGACATCTTATCCACTGTTTTGCAAATCCCTAAGGACGGTGAGGCTCCAACCTCACATCCCCAAAGGAAAATAGCCCTAAACTTACTTTTAGGACGAGAGGACTGCGGCCCTCTTGATGTAGTGAACTTACAAGACCTAAATGCCGAGATGAGATTACTTTTAAGTATTGTCAACCGGGTCTTGTTTCCTAAAATCGGTCGCTTCGATTTTGTTTCGGAGCGAGATTTAGTTATCATGCACCATATCCTACTAGGGATTCCTCTAAACCTCCCTAGACTCATGTTAAACTACATTGCTCTATGTCATAGGTATTCTAGGTTTAGTATACCCTATGGCATGATATTCACCCTAGTATTTAAACACTTTAAGGTTCACATTCCCGAAAATGAACCTGCAAAACCCTTGAGAAACACCGACTACTATAATGAGGGCACAATGCGAAGAATGGAGTTTCAAAAGGTAGATGGGTCTTGGGTCAAGGTACCAAAAAGAAAAGCTCAAACCCTAGAGCCTGAGATCCCACATCAGGAGTCTGACCACCACTCTCCTCCACCCAGCCACATGGATTTTTCTGATATACCCTCCAGCTCAGCTGGACCTTCCACATCCATGCCACCACCTCCTCCAGTCAGTGGGCCCTCCTTCCTATCAGAAGACCAGATGCGTACCTTAGCATCTGTCATTTGCCAGCAGATGAGGGAGGAAATGAGATCCATGATCTCTACTGAGTTGGCCCCCATCAGAGCTTCACATGAAGGGCTTCTACAAGAGCTGAAGGAAATTAGAGCTCAAATTGAAGCTACAACGCAAGAAATAGTTGGTGTGGGTGCCACCCAAACATTCAGATCAATTGAGCTAAAGGACAGCCTGAAGACCATTTCAAAGAGTCTTAAAGAGTTGACAAGCCCAGAAGGAAATGTGGGCACCTTGGTTGCCCAACTTAGAGGAAGAATTGAAATGGCAACCATAGAATTTGAAGCACTCGTGGCAGCCTTCCATAAGTCACAGGGAGATCAGTTCAAGACCCTAATGGATTCAATCAATGCATTTATAGATGCAGCTTGTAGGGCTTATGAGCAACGTCGCCGATAAGGGACTTTGTGTAGACATCTAGGGATCTTCTTTTTGTATACCCTAGGCTATTTTGAAACACTTTTTGTAGTAGAAATCAATACTTGTAATGATTTCTTCTTTTAACTATGTACTGACTTCAAAGGTTTACAATGATACATGAATACAATTTCTTTTGAAACCTTGTGTATGTGCTACTGTGTATGTGATTCTGTGACTGTGTATGTGTTTCTTATGATGTGCCATAAAAATCTCATAACATACCTTAAGTATTCAAATTCAACACAACTTATCCATGCATATGACACAGGGGGAGCACATCTTGTGATAACTATGTTAAACAAAAAGAGGAGTCTAAAATGAATTCCAAAACAAAGGGGGAGTGATATGAATGACTAAAATTCTTTAATAGAAATAACTTGGACAGGGAGAGCACAACTTGAATCTCCTTGAGTAGTTCATGGAAGGATAATTTGTCCCCTTCATTGTTGATGACAAAAAGGGGGAGTAGATATATAGAAGGGGGAGTAGAACCAAGAGTAGAACCAATATGGATATTGGATACATTGGAATGCAAAATACGAAATTCATACTCCAAAGTTGAATTAGAAAAGATAAAATTGAAAAATATTGGCTTTTAGATAATTGCCCTTCTGGGAAAGAAAGGGGGAGTCAAAAAGAACTTAGCTTTCAAATTTTAACTTAATTCAAATTCAGTTGATATGCTAAAATTGCTTAAGAGCTATAAAGATCAATCTTATGCATAATGATAGAATTGAAAATTGACTATTTTGAATTATGCACACTGTATCTAGCTCTAATCAAAACATTATGCTTGTACATCTGATCAAATACTGTGTATATGTTTAAAATTCGAATTTTGCATATACTCAGTGTTTTGTCATCATCAAAAAGGGGGAGATTGTTGACCCCCTAATGGATTTTGATGAATACAAAACACTAGAGTATAATTCCATTTATCTTAACAATTTAATTGAGGATTTCATGTATTTTATTAAGAATATTGTTAAGAAATGTCTAGGCAAGTTCCCATGATTTTTTAAGGACTTATTGAAGAATTTTTGAGATGAAAGAAAAAGTTCAGGGACAGCCGAGACGTCTCCGGGTTGTCTCAGAGACGTCTCTGGGACAAACAGGAAGAACTGGCACGTCTGGAGACGTCCCCGGCACCTGCCGAGTCGTCTCCGCGATAGCGGAGTCGACTCTCTCAGTAGCGGAGTCGACTCTCTCAGTGGCGGCAGAAAGGCAGTTTTCAAGAGATATGCGCGAGACGTCCCCACCGTACGCGGAGTCGCCCCGCAAGTAAAAAGCAGACTTCCCGAGTCGTCCCCGAGATAGCGGAGTCGGCTCTCTCAGGGTTTTCCAGAGGATGTCATTTTCGGTGATAAGGCAGCGGAGACGTCCCCTGAAAGAGCGGAGTCGACTCTCTCAGAGAATTCCAGAAGACATGTTTTTCGGAGTTATAACAGCGGAGTCGTCCCCAAGGCAGCGGAGTCGTCCCCATGCAAAAAGTGCAAACAAGCCGAGCCCGTAAAGTACAGAGACGACCCTCTCAGGAAAACAGAAAAACAAGGATTCAAACAATATAATTCCAGAGTCGTCCCCGTAAAGTGCCGAGTCGACCCCAAACAAAGTGAAAAGTAAATTTATACAGCCGAGACGTCTCGCGTTGAAGCGGAGACGTCTCCGGAGCGCCTGGGACGCGACTGACAACTTTTGCAGGTTTGGTTTGAATTTCAAATCTCTTTTACTTTATCTCTAACGGCTATATTTGCTTTTTGGGCTATAAAAGGGACCTCTTAAGTGCTTCTCAACAACTCTTCACCAACCAAAAGCTAGATCATTTAAGAGAGAAGCAAGAGAGAGAAGTTCAAGGGAGTGAGTGCATTCAAGTGAAGAAATCAAGTGCTTTCAATCTTCCCAAGTGATTTCAAGCTCAACCACTCTCTTCTGCTCGGGATTCAAAGCTCATACTCAAGCCTACGCGATTCACATCGGAAGAATCATCATTTCCCATGCTTCCAACGGCAAAAGGATTCTTCCGGGTTCTATTGTTTATCATTGTCATATTTGCTTATTTAGAGCTTTTCAATCCTTTGTAAAACCTTTCATTGTGGTGCTTGTTCCAGTCAAGGGACTTGGAACAAGGGAAAGGCGTCCCAAGCCTAAGTGAAATTGGGGGTTATAGGGTTTGTTGTTAGCCCGGTGTAAAACAACGAGTTGGGTAGTGAACTCGCAAAACTACCGTACTGTAATCGTGGATTATAGTGAAAATTCCCAAAGGTGCTTTGGGGAGTGGATGTAGGAGCAGTGGAGGCTCCGAACCACTATAAAAGCTTGTGTTTGCGATGTTTATCTTCATAGCTTTATTTTAGCTTTAGCTTATACATTTGTGTGTTTTATTTTTTAATTAGACAGAAGTTTTAAAACACCCAATTCACCCCCCCTCTTGGGTGACCATCTCTGGGCAACATATGGCCAAGAAAAAAGGAAAACCAAGAGGTAATGGAAAGGCAGCTTTAATACTGGCTGCTACTCAAGTTCCTCCTCAACCTCCTAGGTTGCCTGAGCATGTCGAGGAATGTCATGATGATGATGATTACATTCCTGATGGGGACATGAATGAAGAGGTAGATACAAATGGAGAAATAAATGATGAAGAAATGAATGGTGCAGTGCAAAATCATGAAGAAATGGCAAGAGGAGGTTCTTCAAAAGATGAGAGAAGAGATTGGCTTTGGACCAAGGCATGCAGATCGGGGGAGTAATGGTGATTCTGGTTCTGCTGATCATGCTTCATTAATTATGATTGCTTTTGCCTTAGATGATAGGTCTTTGCATTTCTAGGAAGAATGAAATCTCTGTTGATCTTTATGATATATTTTTAGACTTTAATTTTGATGGATTTAAGACATGTTGATGCCTATTTTGAATGATATTTTAAATGACTTTTGCGTAATGTTGAATGCCTTTGTTATTAATGATATTATTATTATTGTTATTATTATTATGAGCCAATCAATGTACCAAATATACCAGGTTATTACATTGTGATTAGTGACCAAATTTTTGTTACTAAATTGTTTACCAAGTATTGTGACGAGCAGTCATAAACTTAGTGACAGAATTTTGGTTAATAAAAATTGATTTTGCTCAGAGCGTTTGTAATAAATTAGTGACGGTAATCTTGTCTTGAGGGTCAGTGACGGGATTAATGACAAATATAGTGACAAAATGTGTGACCATGTTTGTGACGACTAAATCTGTCACTGAAGGTTGTGACAGATCAGTGACCAAACTTGTGACCATATTCTGCGACAAAATCAGTGACCAAGTTACCTTCGTCACTAACGCCGCAATTGGATAGTGACGGAAAATACGTAATTTCTTAAATATTTAATTCTTGAATTTGTAACGGCTTAGTGACGGCGGTTCTGTCACAGAGGTTAGTGACGGGAATCGCCGCCGTCACTGAGAATTTAGTGACGCGTGTTTTTGTAACCAATTCAGTGACGCAAGCTCCGGTCACAAATTCCGTATTAGTAACCGGAAACACGATATAGTGACGGGAATCTCTGTCACTATACGCGTGTTTTCTGGTAGTGTTATAGATTAGAAATTTATACATTGTATAAATTACATTGTTTATTATTTTTCGGGGAAGACATATTCCAATATTGGTAGAACTGCTCGAGCATCGCAGACTGTTCCTCATACTTCAGGCTCCATGAGTTATGCGAGGCGTAGAGCTGAATTCGTAAGTTTTTTTGAAACTCTTTAAATTTATCTTAAATTATTCTATCATATAGCATGTATACTCTTGAAATATATTTTTTGTTGTAGATGGATGATAATGGGAGGGAGCCTGGTAGGGTGGAGTTTTATAAGATGACTCGCACCCACCGAGATGGCAACTTTGTTCGGGAGGAGTCAAGAGATATAATTGTATGTATTCATTTTTGACTTGTGCTGTATTTTTTTTGGTTCTATTATTGGCATACATTAATTTAAATTTTTTTTGGAGAGATATAGGATAGGGAAACAAATCTTATTTCAGAGCGTCGCGGGGTCATCATCATCCGACGCGACCAATCATATTGAAGCTCAAGTGCTCGCTGAATTGATAGGCCCAGAGCGTTATAGTCGAGTGAGGGGTTATGGCGTTGGAGTTACCCCCACTCAGTTGTCTTCAGTGGGCACATATACAAGAAATGCCAAGAAGATAGTAACACTATAGAAGTTCGTCATCTTCAAACAACTATCGAAGAGCTAAAGCAAAACCAAGCAAATTTGCAGTCTCAGCTTACGAATATTTCATCCATGTTACAACGATTTCTCCCTTCTCAGGTAAATAACTATATATATTTGAATACTTTACATATTATCAATTATGATATATAAGTTAATGTATCACATTATTCCTAACTTCTAAGGTTTTTTTTTTATTTATAGATTCCTAATACTTCAAATGCTTGTAGAGATGATGATGATGGAGCTGAATCCTGTCTCTAATGCATTCTAGACTATTTTTTATGAGTTTGATATGTATATGTTTCTTATTTTTCAGAGAACATTGTAATTTGAAACTTATTAAGCAAATTTTTAATCAAATATGACAATATTCATATTTCGAATGATCTAAGTGTTTATCTCAATGTATCAATATAATACAGGTTTATATTGTTATAATTCATGTTTTGTAATGTGTGTTTTATAATATGAATTGGTATTTTTATTTTTTTTTAAAAAAAATAAGTCCCGACGCTTTTAAGTGTCGGTAAAAGACGTCGTGACACAGCACCGGCACGCTTATGCCGACGCTTCAAATGCTTACATTAATGTCGGCAAATGCGGATGTGCCGACGCTTTAAAGCGTCGGCAATTTTCGACGCTCTAAAGCGTCGGGGAAAACCAGGAGGAAAACCGTGAGGAATTTGTCCGTCGGGTTATCGCCGACGCTATATAAGCGTCGGCAAATCCTGGTTTTTGCCGACGCTTTCGTCCTGCATCGGCAAAAGTTTTTGCCACTCTGGTATCGCCGACACTTTGGCGACGCTTAGCGTTGCGTCGGCGGTACTTTAGCCGACACTTATAAGCGTCGCTAAGGGTCCAAAAAAGCGCCGGGATAGGTTAGTTTTCCTATAGTGTGTAGTTGCCTTCACTTCTCTTGATTCGCTGTCAATTAGAACCAAGTTATTTTGAGTTTTTAGAAGTTTAATTCTTTTATAAGGATACGCCTCCTATGTTACTTGTCATTTGGTTTCAGTTATTTCTACAGCTTATGCCATGCTATCTGGGGAAGCACAATTACACATGGTCATCATTTATGAGAAAACCAGCCCAGGTATATTTTGCAATGGCAACTTTGTGGAAAATGCTGAACCATTTTAATGCAAACATTTTAAAATGTTCTTCTGTTTGCTCTTCATCTTCCCATCTTTCAGGAATAAAGTAATCCAGGACATATATTGTCAAGTGGTTGTGATAGCCTTTGCATGCCAGTTAGTGTTGTTTGCTCGTTTCCAAATTTAAATGAGCCTTTTAAGTAATACTGATCCAGTAAATCCCAGTTATAGTTAGTCAATGCCATTCTAGCGGAACCAAAAAAAATCAACAAAACGGCTTTTAAAAAATGAAAATGCTTGTATTAATATTTTTTAATTTAATATGATGATTTTTAATAAGATGTGGTAGCACAAAGTAATTCAAATGGTTCTTGCATCCGTAGCTCGAGTCTCTTAGGCATTGCATCAATTATGGAATCTATCTTTAAATCCCAAAGCCACTACTGTGTTTGGTCCACAAGAAATGGAATCGGAATCAGAATAGAACATGAATGGAAGACGGAGAATTAGAATCATGATTTTAATCACTTTTTTGGAAGCAGAACAAAGAAATGCATGGAAAAGGAATATTAAATTAAATTCTAATATTTGTTTAGCTATATACTGAAATATATCAGTTTTATATTAATCATTAACTAAGGAACTAACTAATTTTTGTTAACAATCACTATAATTCTTTTGGGGGACCTTCTATTGTATTACATAGCTATATGATGAACATTTTTTTATGTAACAATCAATATAATATTATAATTTTACATTTTCATATTTATTTTGTTATTATTTTTGTTTCTCTTTTTGCTTCATTTTGAATTTTTCATTAATTTAATTCTATTTCATTTCCTTCTCATTCGGATGTGCCGTGGGACAAATTGGTAGAGTCCTGTTTGAATGTGCCAGAAGAGATGGTGACAAGCCAAATGGTGAGGATAGATGTATGCGAGCATGCTGCTGACGCTGGATCAGCTGGAAAGGTAATGGCGATTGAAGGAAGGATAGAGAACGACATGAATCCAAGTGCCTTAATCTTCAAAAACTTTTGCCACCATCACACCACCATTCGAAGGAGATGAATGTAAATAGGAGTAGGGTGTAGCACTTGGCTATAGCAGTATAGATTTAAGTTAAGTTACAATGCCTAAGGTATGAACTATGCTAAACTTAATTAAGATAAAATGCATTGATTTGATTATCTAAAGATTCTAATATAAAGTACAAATTTATTATTTATATTAAAATATAATAATTATACATTCTGATAGTTGCTAGCCATGTCTAGCCTCTACATTTGGTAGTTCTTGTAACTGACACTAGTTATCTTTCACTATGCATATTTATTAGTACGGTCATCTTGTATCAACTATCTGACTGATAATCATATTTTATCAATCTTAGCTTATCCTAACATGACCTGGATTGGTTCTTTTTTTTTTTGACCCATAATACAGTTCTTGTACCTGGTAGTATCTCTATGATTGCTTCGATCGTGTGGATCTACTCATGCATATTATAGTTGTTGCTCAGCTATGCAGCCTAAGAGGGAGGGGGGGTGAATTGAGTTTTTCAAAATTTTAGACTACAAGTGTAGCGGAATGATATTACTAATATGTATGTGATGCGCAATAAGAGAAACGAGCAATATGTAAAGTGATAAGCAAAATGAATAAGGCACACAATCAAAACACCATAAATATAGAAGTTTATGGTGATTCAGTGCCAAACTCAATACATATGTCCACTCCCCAATCTATCTACTTGGGAATTTCAATCCATTAATCGTACTTAAATGATTACAATATCAGATACTACCAACCAAACAATCCTTGCTCTCTAAGTTAGTCACTCATTTTCCGAGCACGAGCCAGCCTTCCACACACTTCATTAATGTACGGAACAAGCTCGCTAAATTTCAGCTCAATCGAAACTTGCCCCACAAGTACAATGAAATACAATGTAACAACAATCAATATACAATGAATACATTTAAAGCTCCTTAGTGAGCAGAAATAAATCAATTAAGACCTCTTTTGAAGTGATGGGAAAAGCCTCTTGATGTCCACATCAGTAGGAAAGGCTCAATAAATTCTTTTGAAAGGATTGGTCAAGTTGGATCTAATGTTTCTCACTCAATGAATGATCTGAATGCTTTCTCACTTAATTTTTCTTATTTCTTCTTGATTTCTCCTTATTGTTTTTCATAATTTGGAGGCTTATTTATGAGAAGAAGCTGCGAGAGAGAGATTACTAGCCATTGAAGACCTCTGAAGAAAGGTTAGAGGCCATTTAATGCTCTTCGTTCTTGCTGAAAAACTAGCCATTACAGCCTACCACCGCAGAAGGGTTGACCTTTGGTCCAGAGGGAACCAGAAAAAGTCATCCTATTAGAAATATAATTTATATACTTTTACTACCTTTGAGAAAATATCATACTAGCAAATATCATGATACTAGGAACATCATTGCACAATCAAAATACTTCATTGAAATAAATATTTTGATACAATTCATTTACAAAAAGTAAATGGAATTTTTTGATTGCTTACATTGTGGCATCCAAACCATTCAAGAAGAAGCTAATGAAATATAGAGTACAAATAAAACAATTATGTCGTTCATTGTATTCCTACAATTAAGTTTCATATCTGCATTATAGTTTGAACCTATAAAAAAAATCCCAAATAAAACAATCATGTCGTTCGTTGTATTCCTACAATTAAGTTCAAAGTAAGGTTGGCCAAAAAAGGGTTATCAACATTATCCCCCTGCATCGATCTCATCATCCTTCTATTTATGAACAACCTGCAAAAAATAAGAGAGATAATTATAAGTTAGACTACACTTTCATATTCATTATTATCAAAGAGTCAAAATGTAGAAATAGCAAGCATATAATTTGATGGTGAAGCGACTCTTGAACTAGTTGCATCACCAATAGTTTTTGTAATGGCCATATTCTCTTATTAGCGGTTCATCACGCTTCATTGTAACCATAATCAATACTTCCCAGAATTCAAGTCTCAGTGCTACCTCACCAATAACTATTGTAGGACTCCTACTAAAAAGAATTCCCCCGGCATCGCAAGAATTAGGTTTCCTGTTGAGACCCAGTAAATAAACTTCACATCCATCCTACAATTTGAAACCCTTTTGTTGATATATTAAACTCATAAGTGATATGACATTTTCAAAGATAAGAAAAAGCCTGTACCTGGGGGATTGTTTTGTTTTGCTCAATAAGAGATCCTTTTCTCTGCTTCTTTTGACTGCCCTGTAAGCTCTTATATTTTGTAACTTATAATTCTAATTAAAAAATTAGAACTAAAGCCAAAAATATATTATGCAAGAATTGATTATTTTAACAAGTGAAACTAAATTTTTGAAGAACTAGTTATCTGATTGAGTGGATGCAAATGGCCGGATGACGAGGATTGTGTCTATTGTTCAGGCAACTCTTTATGGGTGCTAGCAGCATCACCAACCTTACAAAAACCAAAAAATTCAATCAAAAATTGAGGTTTAAAAAATCTAAAGAGCAATATAATTGGACTAGGGAAGCACTTGCTTGTGTTGGATTATCTGGTTCACGTTCTCTTCTCCCACTAGATGCATCCTGGTCATGATTCCTCTTCTTCACAACTTCTAGCCTTGTTGTTAGTTTAGCAATAAGAAAATACAAGAACTTAATTTTCTCTCTCGAGTTAGCAAGTTCCGTTTCAATCTCTGAAGCTTTCCTTTTGCATTCTACTCGGCTACAAGATTCCCTCTTGAAAATGGGTCGGACAAAGCCCGAGTATATGAACATGGCTACTTTTGTCTGCTCCTAGGACTCAAGTATCATCTAATACACTACCAATTTTTGAGCTCTCTTGGCAATCCTTCATTGGTTGCTGTGTTCCTAAATAAGATAAAGATATTAATACATAGTTAGTCATTTGAATTTTCCATTTCATTTATGTGTGTTAAATAACATAATGCATAAAAAAATTGTAGCGTACAATAACATTTTTCAAATATATGTTCATCAAAGATCCATCTTTGCATCGGTGTGTAATAATAAAAACTATCCCTTGTTGGTTCTCTACCATGCTTCTTCCTCTATCATCATGTATAAATTGGAAAGTTTTTGAGTTATCATGGGAATAGGTAATAGACATATAGTAAATCGAAAAATTTAAATGCACAACAATGTAACCATTCTTCTCGAACATATGTAAAGTTTTTACTACTTATCGCATGCGTTATTTCTTGCTTTTCACGACTAGCTTTGTTCTGCACAGTGCGTGTCCGAAATCATTGAGGTTTAATGAACACACTTGTAATATATAAAACATACTATTGATAGGATTGGTAGAATAAGAGAGAAAAATTAACATGTTTTTTAAGTGGATAGAAAACAAATTTAACTAGCCTAAATATTCAAACAACAACATAAGGAAGCACAACTAAAATAATTTGATGCATTAGACCAGCAAGCAGGGCACGTACTGCTAACACCAAATACTTTTAAGAGTGTCCCTTTTCTGCTATCAGATGTTTAGAGGTCTTATAATACTAGTGGAGAATCTTTCTTTGCAAGAAAAAAAACCCATAAATATTTCTTTACTTTCCTTACGTGAAGTTTTTTTTTCTAAATCACAAAAACTGCATGATTTAGTATTGAAGGCATAGAATACTTAAAAACATTTCCTTGCTAAAGAGGAATAATAAGAATTAAAACAATTTTTTTTTGAGAATTAAGAATTACACATGAAAGGCCTGGGTGGCAATACGGGATTAGTTGTTTCAAAGAAAAGTTTCAGGAAAAACATATATCTGAAGTTTTTAGAAACCATCATGCATTTAATCAAAAAAATAAGCAAAATTATATATACATTAAAAAAATAAGATACATCATCAGAAAAAATATAATCTGATGTATCTTATTTTAATGATGATTGATCTGATTCTCATTGTAAATAAGATACACTACCAAAAAATAGGATTATAGTACATCAGATTCTTATTCAATCTGATGTAAAATAAATATTTTTCAAACAAATAAGATTCTAGGCAGAGTTTTCTGCGTATTCTTCTTGTTCAATGAAAAATAGTCAATCTGACAATATCTTTTATTTTTTACAATGAATCATCTTAAGATCACCATGCTAAATGGAGCAAGTGTTATTGTGCCCATCAAGTTGTTAATCCTTTGATCGTAAATCACAAAACGTCCAGAATTATATGACAATAGAACATCACATTGTACAACATCAATCAGGCTTTGGTTAGTCAAAGAACCACATCCTTTGATCAGATAAAGAGCAACATAAGATAGTTTTGGGAAGTAACTTGTCTGTTAAAAATTATTATTCTGAAAAGTAAGATTGTAGACATCAGAAAAAAAAAATTAATTATTTTTTCTAGATTAATGTAAATAAGATACATTATCTCCTTATTTTAATCTGATGATCAATGGGATGCATAATCAAAAAAATAAGAAACATTATTAGAATCAAACAGATAAAGAAGTGGAAGAAATAGAGATTAGATTTTAAATATGCAACTTGGGGCTCTAGGCAAAGCTTGAGCATATCAAAGAAAAAGTGAAAAAGGATCTCTTGGATTGATGATGTGGAGAAGGCATGGAAGGCTATAATTTTGTAATTAGGAGACATTCTAATTAAACCCATAAGTTACACTCATATTCTAATATAGATTCTAACATAATTAGGATGCATAATTGACATGAGATCTAGTAGAATTAAAATGAAAATCCTAGTAGGGATGGGATAAGAAATGCCGGACACCATACCTTTCTGTATTATACATAGAAGAAAAGTCTATCTCTATAAGCTTTGTTTATTCCGATAGCGTGTTTTAATTTGTCCCCATGAATACAAGCAAAGAATAATGAGTTGGCAGACCAAATAAGGATAGACTTAATTTGACAAATTTTGACTTATGTTGGCTAGAAGGGTATATAAGATTGATGGATATTAATTTTAATATGCACACAATCTGCATTTTAATAACAGGAGGATAAATATCATAAAATATATGCGACTTCGTATGGTGTACCTCGGCAAATGCACGCTAGCTTTCACCTGGGCACATGGGCGGTCAATAAAATCAGCTTTCGCAAGTCATCATCCATCCGCTGCAAGTCATCCATTAGGTGGATTTGGGGATGCGGCAACTTGAGTCGGTTACGATGTCGGGCCCAGAAGTTCCCAATTAGCTTTCACGCGGATTCGGATTGCTTTCATATCTGTGTCGAGGGTGATCTAACGGTGGATTCGCACGAAAGATCGAAACCCGATTCATCTTGTCGGGCATAGCCGCATAGCTTCGGAAAAGAGGAACCTGATGCCTTTTCCTTTTCCCATCCACTTCTCTGAAGTGTTGTGAAATCAAGGAGAAGACGCCCAACTCCCATTTTGCTCTTGTATTCCCACCTTTCCCATCTCTTATTCGTCTACCAAGTCAGGATGGACGCCATGTTCCTTTCTCCCCTTGTGCAGGGGGTGCTGGAGAAATCCGTTCTCGTGATCCAGGGTCGCTTGGTGAATATTTGGGGCGTCGAGACGGAGCTGGCCAAGCTCCAGAGCACGCTGTCCGTCATCCAAGCTGTGCTCGAAGACGCCGAGGAGAAGCAGACTACAGACCGGGCGCTGACAACCTGGCTAGCCAAGCTCAAGGATGCCGCCTACGACGCCGAAGACATCCTGGACGAGTTCTACTACGAGGATCTGCGGCGGGAAGTAGCACAACATCACAGGCAAATGATCGAAAAGGTGAAGGGCTTCTTCTCCTCCTGCATCAACTCTCTCTGGTTTCGCATTAGAGTGGCCCCAAAGATCAAAGAGATGGTGGAAAGACTAGATGACATTGCCGCGGAGCGGTCCAAGTTTCACTTGAACACCGCTGGTGGTATTGGTGGTGGTGGTAACGTTGTTATGCGGCTTGGAATGACTGATAGACTGCAAAGCCATTCCTTTATCATCGATTCAGAAGTCATTTCAAGGGAAGAAGACAAAATGAAGATTGTGGAGCTGCTCATCAGTCAAAGTGGAAGCCGGAGTGCTACAGTTGTTCCAATTTGGGGGATTGGAGGCCTTGGAAAGACGACGCTCGCACAGATGGTGTATAATGACGAGAGAGTGGTACAACATTTCCACAAACGGATTTGGGTCTGTGTTTCGGATGATTTTGATGTCCGGAAGATTGTTAGGGCAATTATTGAATCGGCTACTAAGAAAAAATGCAGGGTTTCAGATATGGATCCGTTGCAGGAGGAGCTTAGAGAAATCTTGAGCGCAAAAAGATTCCTTCTGGTGTTAGATGATGTATGGAATGAGAATGAAGAGAAATGGTACGGGTTGAAAGATTTGCTAACCGTCGGCGCAGATGGCAGTTCAGTTATAGTGACTACCCGCAGTAAGATAGTTTCATCAATTGTGGGTACGGTCGAGGCTTATCAATTGGCTCCCTTGTCTGAGCAGGACTGCTGGATTTTGTTCAAGAAGCGAGCATTTGAGAGCACAGAAGAACCCCAGAAGTTGGCAACAATAGGCAAGCAGATTGTCAAGAAGTGTGGGGGCTTGCCCTTGGCAGCAAAAACACTAGGTAGCTTAATGCGCCTCAAGAGTGAGGAGTGGGAATGGAGGTCTGTGATGCAGAGTGAAATTTGGGAATCACGAGATGATGGGATCCTACCTTCTTTGAGGCTGAGCTATAATCACTTGCCTTCCCATTTGAAACAGTGCTTTTCTTATTGCGCCATCTTTCCAGAGCATTATGAAATAGACAAAGATAATCTAATTCAATTATGGATGGCTAATGGTCTCATTCCATCCCAAGGAAATATGGAATTTGAGGAGAAGGGCCATGAAATTTTTACTGAGCTGGCATGGAGGTGTTTCTTCCAGGAAGTAAAGGAAATTAAAAGATGGTATGATAGTGATACAAAAACGATGTGCAAGATGCATGACCTCATACATGACCTGGCATCATCCATCATGGCAAATGAATGTCATATTTTTGACAATCCTAAAAGCATTTCAAATAGAAATAGCAAAATCCGTCATTTGTCCATAAATTATTTTGCAGACCTATCAAACATAGACACCTTATCCTCTGCTAAGACCTTGCGGACGCTATTGTTATTGAGTCATGGTGCACTTGTCAATCCTCATTCCCGGGCCACCTTGTCAAAAAACATGTATTTGCGAGTGCTAGACTTGAGTTACACTAGCATATCAGATTGTCATATATCTATGGAGCGTTTCAAACTATTACGGTACCTGGATATCTCTTTCAGTGATATTGAAACCTTACCTGGAAACATATGTAGCCTCGTTTGTTTGCAAACTTTGAAGCTCATCCACTGTGAAGGTCTTCTCCAGCTCCCAAGAGGAATGAGAAACATGACCAATCTAAGACATCTGTACCTTGATGGTTGTTATAGTTTAAGGTGTATGCCCAAAGGGATGGGGCATTTGAAACATTTACGGACACCCACAAGGTATATACTTGGCAATGAGTCTGGAAGTGGCAGCATAGGAGAGCTGAAGAATTTAAACCTCCAGGGAATGCTAGAGTTGTGTAACCTTAAGAATGTAAATAGTGAAGAAGATGCTCGCGATGTCAATTTAGGTTCCAAACACTATCTTCAAGTACTGAAGTTAGACTGGGGGATGTCAGCTGATCTACAGGAGGAAGGAAATGTGGAGAATGTGCTTGAAGCCCTTCAACCTCCCCACAGCTTAAAAAGGATCACATTGCGGAATTACAGAGGCACCCAGTTTCCAGCTTGGTTGATGCAAGATCCAATGCTCTTTAATAATCTAGTTGAAATCATTCTGACAGGCTGCAACAGATGTGAGCATCTTCCTCAGCTTGGACAACTTCCTTTCCTGGAAATTCTAGAGATGGAGAATATGGATTCCGTGAAGTACATGGGTGGCACCAGTTTCTATGGCAGTGCAGGCACAGACCAAAACAGTACACTGTTCCCTTCACTGAGCAAAATCAGATTGCATAATATGGCTAATTTGGAAGAATGGGAGGGCATTAGAGAGAGACCATCATTTCCTCAGCTTGCTAGCTTGAAAATCAGCAGCTGTCCTAAACTAAAGAACATTCCACTGTTTCCTACAACTCGAAATCTTGAGATAGAATATTGCTCAGCCCTCCTTCCTGCCAAAGGGTTCTTCGGATGTATGAAAACTCTAGAAAGATTAGAAATGCATGAGTGTCCCAAACTGACACTGCATGTGGAGCAGGAGGAGGTTGAGACCTGGGCATCCCTTCAAGAATTGATGATTAGAGGTTGCCAGGAGCCTATGTTTTCATTATCATCACTGGGGCTCTGGAAGAAAATGAAGTCTCTCCAGTCTTTATCAGTAGAATGGTGTGATGGCCTAAATTTCTTGCCAGTTGAGGTTCTCCAAGGTTTGAGCTCCCTCATGTCTGCGAATTTGTTATTGTCGCAACCTAATTGGCTCATCATCATCAGAAGTAGATGGTGGGTTGCAATTGCAGTACCTCACTTCCCTTGAAATGCTTGCCATTACAGGATGTGAGAAGTTAGCCAACCTTCCACAGGACTCACTAAAGCACCTCACCACTTTGAAAGTAATAGAACTAGGTGGATTCCAAAATATGACAATATTACCTGAGTTCCCAGAATCGCTTCTGCAAGCAATGATTGCCAAATGCCCTAAGGTCTTCTGCCTGCCGGCAGGGCTGGGATGCTGCATGGCACTAGTACGCCTTAGAATTCAAGACCTACCAAACCTCAGCTCATGGCCCGAGGGGAGGCAAGGCCTTAATGCACTTGAGGATTTGACTATTATCGACTGCCCTAAGCTGATCTCATTGCCAAACTGTTTGCTACAGTGCCTTCGTAACCTTAAGTGCTTGTGGATTAAATATTGTCCAGAATTGGAGAGACAATGCATGAGGGGAGGAGCGTATTGGGGTTTTGTTTCAGATATCCCAGTCAGGTCAATGATGGCAGCAGCAGAACATAGCGGCAGCAGCAGAACATAGCAGCAGCAGCAGCAGAGGTTGCTCACTCCTCACTCTGATGAGTAAATTTGTTGCCTACTATGGTTATGAATGTAACAGAAGTAAAATTAAACGAACTTCATTCATTTGGACTGGCCAGGTCAGCGATCACGATTATCGACAATTGCGCTGCAGTGCTGCTTTGTTGAAAGCAGAGAAGGATCTACCGTCTGATCTCGACTTCAACGACATTGACAGCTTTGAGGATACCAATCCTGCCTAAGCACCCATGATAAATTTCAGGTTGTTCTTGATGTGTTGTGGTGCCCTTCATCTGATGTGTTCCAACTGTTTGCAATACTTTGTACAACCATGCTGCAATTCTTCTCAAGGTTTTCTCTTTCCTGTTCTTTCTGTGCCGCCTCTAAGTATTTTTAGTTTAATTACAAGGCTCATCCTTTGCAACCATTAAACTTCTTCACCTCTGTAACTTTTAGAGACACTTCTCTCGTTTCCTTTTCTGTAGTTCAGTTTAAGTAAATGTTAGGAAAACCATCAGCAGCTTTCTATAATTTATTGCATGACTGATGATTAGGGTCCTAGATGGCACTCAGTAACCTGACAATTTGTCCTATTATTTGCTAATGATTGGGTAGGCAATGAGTTGTGGACTCAATTTTCAGTGGATCTGGGCTGCAGGTAGAATTTTATATTCCCTCTAGGTTTGGGTTTGGATCATGTCAAATTGAACAACCTGCAATGAGTATTATTCTCACGCCCCGAACCCAGCACCCGGGTCCGGTACGCGACCGGCCGCATGAGCCCTAGAGCAGTGCCCTAAAGATCATGCAAGGCCTAAGATTAACAAAAATTCCAATAAATTCACAACTAATTAATTAATTCAAATAGACAGATTCGAAATGTCATTTGAATTTTCCATTTCATTGTATGTGTGTTAAATAACATAATGCATAAAAAAATTGTAGCGTACAATAACATTTTTCAAATATATGTTCATCAAAGATCCATCTTTGCATCGGTGTGTAATAATAAAAACTATCCCTTGTTGGTTCTCTACCATGCTTCTTCCTCTATCATCATGTATAAATTGGAAAGTTTTTGAGTTATCATGGGAATAGGTAATAGACATATAGTAAATCGAAAATTTTAAATGCACAACAATGTAACCATTCTTCTCGAACATATGTAAAGTTTTTACCACTTGTCGCATGCGTTATTTCTTGCTTTTTATGACTAGCTTTGTTCTTCACAGCGCGTGTCCGAAATCATTGAGGTTTAATGAACACACTTATGATAAATAAAACATACTATTGATAGGATTGGTAGAATAAGAGAGAAAGATTAACATGTTTTTTAAGTGGATAGAAAACAAATTTAACTTGCCTAAATATTCAAACAACAACATAAGGAAGCACAACTAAAATAATTTGATGCATTAGACCAGCAAGCAGGGCACGTACTGCTAACACCAAATACTTTTAAGAGTATCCCTTCTCTGCTATTAAATGCTTAGAGGTCTCATAATACTAGTGGAGAATCTTTCTTTGCAAGAAAGAAAACCCATTAATCTTTCTTTACTTTCCTTGCATGAAGTTTTTTTTTTCTTTCTAAATCACAAAAATATAGCTTTCGTGCTACAAACTTCATGATTTAGTATTGAAGGCATAGAATACTTAAAAACATTTCCTTACTAAAGAGGAATAATCAGAATTAAAACAATTTTTTTTTGAGAATTAAGAATTACACATGAAAGGCCTGGGTGGCAATACGGGATAAGTTGTTTCAAAGAAAAGTTTTAGGAAAAACATATATCCTAAGTTTTTAGAAACCATCATGCATTTAATCAAAAAAATAAGCAAAATTATATATACATCAAAAAAATAAGATATATTATCAGAAAAAATATAATCTGATGTATCTTATTTTAATGATGACGAACTGATTCTCATTGTAAATAAGATACACTACCAAAAAATAGGATTATAGTACATCAGATTCTTATTCAATCTGACGTAAAATAATTATTTTTCTAATAAGTAAGATTCTAGGCAGAGTTTTCAGCGTATTCTTCTTGTTCAATGAAAAATAGTCAATCTGATGATATCTTTTATTTTTTACAATGAATCGTCTTAAGATCACCATGCTAAATGGAGAATCAAGTTGGTAATCCTTTGATCATAATTCACAAAATGTCCAGAATTATACGACAATAGAACATTACATTGTACAACATCAATCAGGCTATCATTAGTCAAAGAACCACATCCTTTGATAAGATAAAGAGCAACATAAAAAGTTTTGGGAAGTAACTTTTCTGTTAAAAAATATTTTTCTGAAAAGTAAGATACTAGACATCAGAAAAATAATTTTAATTATTTTTTCTAGATTAATGTAAATAAGATACATTATCTCCTTATTTTAATCTGATGATCAATGGGTTGTATAATCAAAAAAATAAGAAACATTATTAGAATCAAACAGATAAAGAAGTGGAAGAAATAGAGATTAGATTTTAAATATGCAACTTGGGGCTCTAGGCAAAGCTTGAGCATATCAAAGAAAAAGTGAAAAAGGATCTCTTGGATTGATGATGTGGAGAAGGCATGGAAGGCTATAATTTTGTAATTAGGAGACATTCTAATTAAACCCATAAGTTACACTCATATTCTAATATAGAATCTAACATAATTAGGATGCATAATGGACATGATATCTAGTAGAATTAAAATGAAAATCCGTCCGCTGCAAGGCATCCATTAGGTGGATTTGGGGATGCGGCAACTTGAGTCGGTTACGATGTCGGGCCCAGTAGTTCCCAATTAGCTTTCACGCGGATTAGGATTGCTTTGATATCTGTGTCCAGGGTGATCTAACGGTGGATTCGCACGAAAGATGGAAACCCGATTCATCGCCAGGCATGGCTTCGGAAAAGAGGAACCCGATGCCTTGCTTCCTAAGGGAGAAAGGGGCTTCGCCTTTTCCTTTTCCCATCCACTTTCTCTGAAAGTGTTCTGAAATCAGGGGAGAAGACACCCAACTCCCATGTTGCTCTTCCATTCCCACCTTTCCCATCTCTTATTCGTCTACCAAGTCAGGATGGACGCCACCATGTTCCTTTCTCCCTTTGTCGAGATGGTGCTGAAGAAATCCGTTCTCGTGATCCAGGGTCGCATGGGAAATATTTGGGGCGTCGAAAAGGAGCTGGCCAGGCTCCAGAGCACGCTGTCCGTCATCCAAGCTGTGCTCGAAGACGCCGAGGAGAAGCAGCCTACAGACCGGGCGCTGACAACCTGGCTAGCCAAGCTCAAGGATGCCGCCTACGACGCCGACGACATCCTGGACGAGTTCTACTACGAGGATCTGCGGCGGGAAGTAGCACAACATCACAGGCAAATGATCGAAAAGGTGAAGGGCTTCTTCTCCTCATGCATCAACTTTCTCTGGTTTCGCATTAGAGTGGCCCCAAAAATCAAAGAGATGGTGGAAAGAATAGATGACATTGCCGCGGAGCGGTCCAAGTTTCACTTGAACACCGCTGGTGGTATTGGTGGTGGTGGTGGCAACGTTGTTATGCGGCTTGGAATGACTGATAGACTGCAAACCCATTCCTTTATCAGCGAGTCAGAAGTCATTTCAAGGGAAGAAGATAAAATGAAGATTGTGGAGCTGCTCATCAGTCAAAGTGGAAGCCGGAGTGCTACAGTTGTTCCAATTTGGGGGATTGGAGGCCTTGGAAAGACGACGCTCGCACAGATGGTGTATAATGACGAGAGAGTGGTACAACATTTCCACAAACGGATTTGGGTCTGTGTTTCGGATGATTTTGATGTCCGGAAGATTGTTAGGGCAATTATTGAATCGGCTACTAAGAAAAAATGCAGGGTTTCAGATATGGATCCGTTGCAGGAGGAGCTTAGAGAAATCTTGAGCGCAAAAAGATTCCTTCTGGTGTTAGATGATGTATGGAATGAGAATGAAGAGAAATGGTATGGGTTGAAAGATTTGCTAACCGTCGGCGCAGATGGCAGTTCAGTTATAGTGACTACCCGCAGTAAGATGGTTTCATCAATTGTGGGTACGGTCGAGGCTTATCAATTGGCTCCCTTGTCTGAGCAGGACTGCTGGATTTTGTTCAAGAAGCGAGCATTTGAGAGCACAGAAGAACCCCAGAAGTTGGCAACAATAGGCAAGGAGATTGTCAAGAAGTGTGGGGGCTTGCCCTTGGCAGCAAAAACACTAGGTAGCTTAATGCGCCTCAAGAGTGAGGAGTGGGAATGGAGGTCTGTGATGCAGAGTGAAATTTGGGAATCACGAGATGATGGGATCCTACCTTCTTTGAGGTTGAGCTATAATCACTTGCCTTCCCATTTGAAACAGTGCTTTTCTTATTGCGCCATCTTTCCAAAGGATTATGAAATAGACAAAGATAATCTAATTCAATTATGGATGGCTAATGGTCTCATTCCAACCCAAGGAAACATGGAATTTGAGGAGAAGGGCCATGAAATTTTTACTGAGCTGGCATGGAGGTGTTTCTTCCAAGAAGTAAAGGAAATTAAAAGATGGTATGATAGTGATACAAAAACGATATGCAAGATGCATGACCTCATACATGACCTGGCATCATCCATCATGGCAAATGAATGTCATATTTTTGACAATCCTAAAAGCATTTCAAATAGAAATAGCAAAATCCGTCATTTGTCCATAAATTATTTTGCAGACCTATCAAACATAGACACCTTATCCTCTGCTAAGACCTTGCGGACGCTATTGTTATTGAGTCATGGTGCACTTGACAATCCTCATTCCCGGGCCACCTTGTCAAAAAACATGTATTTGCGAGTGCTAGACTTGAGTTACACTAGCATATCAGATTGTCATATATCTATGGAGCGTTTCAAACTATTACGGTACCTGGATATCTCTTTCAGTAATATTGAAACCTTACCTGAAAACACATGTAGCCTCATTTATTTGCAAACTTTGAAGCTCATCCACTGTGAAGGTCTTCTCCAGCTCCCAAGAGGAATGAGAAACATGACCAATCTAAGACATCTGTACCTTGATGGTTGTTATAGTTTAAGGTGTATGCCCAAAGGGATGGGGCATTTGAAACATTTACGGACACTCACAAGGTATATACTTGGCAATGAGTCTGGAAGTGGCAGCATAGGAGAGCTGAAGAATTTAAACCTCCAGGGAATGCTAGAGTTGTGTAACCTTAAGAATGTAAATAGTGAAGAAGATGCTCGCGATGTCAATTTAGGTTCCAAACACTATCTTCAAGTACTGAAGTTAGACTGGGGGATGTCAGCTGATCTACAGGAGGAAGGACATGTGGAGAACGTGCTTGAAGCCCTTCAACCTCCCCACAGCTTAAAAAGGATCACATTGCGGAATTACAGAGGCACCCAGTTTCCAGCTTGGTTGATGCAAGATCCAATGCTCTTTAATAATCTAGTTGAAATCATTCTGACAGGCTGCAACAGATGTGAGCATCTTCCTCAGCTTGGACAACTTCCTTTCCTGGAAATTCTAGAGATGGAGAATATGGATTCCGTGAAGTACATGGGTGGCACCAGTTTCTATGGCAGTGCAGGCACAGACCAAAACAGTACACTGTTCCCTTCACTGAGCAAAATCAGATTGCATAATATGGCTAATTTGGAAGAATGGGAGGGCATTAGAGAGAGACCATCATTTCCTCAGCTTGCTAGCTTGAAAATCAGCAGCTGTCCTAAACTAAAGAACATTCCACTGTTTCCTACAACTCGAAATCTTGATATAGAATATTGCTCAGCCCTCCTTCCTGCCAAAGGGTTCTTCGGATGTATGAAAACTCTAGAAAGATTAGAAATGCATGAGTGTCCCAAACTGACACTGCTTGTGGAGCAGGAGGAGGTTGAGACCAGGGCAGCCCTTCAAGAATTGACGATTAGAGGTTGTCAGGAGCCTATGTTTTCATTATCATCACTGGGGCTCTGGAAGAAAATGAACTCTCTCCAGTCTTTATCAGTAGAATGGTGTGATGGCCTAAATTTCTTGCCAGTTGAGGTTCTCCAAGGTTTGAGCTCCCTCATATGTCTGCGAATTTGTTATTGTCGCAACCTAATTGGCTCATCATCATCAGAAGTAGATGGTGGGTTGCAATTGCAGTACCTCACTTCCCTTGAAATGCTTGCCATTACAGGATGTGAGAAGTTAGCCAACCTTCCACAGGACTCACTAAAACACCTCACCACTTTGAAAGTAATAGAACTAGGTGGCTTCCAAAATATGACAATATTACCTGAGTTCCCAGAATCGCTTCTGCAAGCAATGATTGCCAAATGCCCTAAGGTCTTCTCCTTGCCGGCAGGGCTGGGATGCTGCACAGCACTAGTACGCCTTAGAATTCAAGACCTACCAAACCTCAGCTCATGGCCCGAGGGGAGGCAAGGCCTTAATGCACTTGAGGAATTGACTATTACCGACTGCCCTAACCTGATCTCATTGCCAAACAGTTTGCTACTGTGCCTTCGTAACCTTAAGTGCTTGTGGGTTAAGAATTGTCCAGATTTGGAGAGACAATGCATGGCAGGAGGAGCGTATTGGGGCTTTGTTTCAGATATCCCAGTCAGGTCAATGATGGCAGCAGTGGAGCATGACAACAGCGGCAGCAGCAGAGGTTGCTCACTCCTCACTCTAATGAGTAAATTTGTTGCCTACTATGGTTATGAATGTAACAGAAGTAAAATTAAACGAACTTCATTCATTTGGACTGACCAGGTCAGCGATCACGATTATCGACAATTGCGCTGCAGTGCTGCTTTGTTGAAAGCAGAGAAGGATCTACTATCTGATCTCAGACTTCAACAACATTGATAGCTTTGAGGATACCAATCCTGCCTAAGCACCCCTGACAAATTTCAGGTTGTTCTTGATGTGTTGTGGTGTCCTTCATATGATGTGTTCCAACCATGGTATGCCGTATCGTACTGAACCGGACAGTACCGGGTGGACTATACGGTATTGTACCGGTTTGGTACTGGTATTGGTACGGGTGACGTACTGACACTTGGTATGAAAAAAAAATTCCGTACTGTACCATACTGACACTTTACTAGTGCGGTACCGGTATGGGGTCCCGTACTGAGACGGCGAACCTTGCTTCCAATTGCTTACAATACATTGTACAAGCATGCTACAATTCTTCTCAAGGTTTTCTCTTTCCAGTTCTTTCCGTGCTGCCACTAAGTATTTTTAGTTTAATTACAAGGCTCATCCTTTGCAACCATTAAACTTTTTCACCTTTTTAGTTTTTAGAGACACTTCTCTCATTTCCTTTTCTATAGTTCAGTTTAAGTAATTGTCAGGGAAACCATCAGTAGCTTTTTGTAATATATTGCATGACTGATGATTAGGGTCCTAGATGGCACTCAACAACCTGACAATTTGTCCTATTATTTTTGCTAAAGATTGGGTGGGCAATGAGTTGTGGACTTAATTTTCAGCGGATCTGGGCTGCAGGTAGAATTTCATATTTCCTCTAGGTTTGGGTTTGGATCATGTCAAATTGAGCTATCTTGAATGTGTATTATATTTGTCATTAAGGGACTTGCTCCCAACCAATTAGTGTGACTGGGAAATCTCTGAAATAACCGTTGTTTTAACTGTCATTTTAACTTCCCCATGTCTCTTGCATCTCTGAAATCTGATATCTGCTCTGTTCTCCACTTCAAGATTCTGAGATATACTAGAAATAATGTGAACTTTCAGGTTAACTGAAATATAACATAATGGATAAACTGCTTAAGATGGTGTAAGTGTAGTCCGATAAAGATCAGTGGAGGCCTTGATGCCAACAGGGGTTCTATTTTGAATACAAGGATCTGAAAGATGAGGGGAAAATTCAGCAATATTAGATGGGAAGTTACACCGAGGATTTCAAAAGCTTAGATTGTCTGGAAACACAGACGTCGATTGGACTAGATGGTGAAGATGGATTCATAAAGACATTGGACGGCTTTGGGTTATTTCTTGTTGACCCATTGTTATAGTTATGGCAACTGAGCATGAATAGTTAATGCTCCTTTTTTTCATATAAATATTTTAATAATTATTTGTATTCACAACAATGTCACATATCTGACATTGTTATCCACTACTGCACCTCCTCTGTCTCATGCATACACCCACCTATTCTTGTTGGTGTGAGCTCAATTTTGTTTTTTCATTTGTTAACTATTGATATCTGTTCATATTATTTTAATTTCCAATTTTCAATATGAACTTTCTTGATGCCCTGCCCTAGTTCTTTTTATTAAAGTTTTTCATTACAGATTTTTTATTACTTTATCTGCACTCTATGTTCTTCTCAGCTACGATGTCAGTGGTATGCCTTCTTTTCTTTTACTGTCCTTCATAGCACATATTCTCACACAGTGCCTCCTTTCTTTTTGCTTCAAGGGATATATTTCCCTTGGAACTGGATTGACTGATTTAAATGGGAAGAAATAACTAATATTTCATACCAGTAGTTTCTTCTCATTTATTGTATTGTTTTCGTATGTTTGACTTCAATTGTTTATCTAAGAGTGTTGCCCAAGGTGACAAGCCAAGAGGGGGGGGGGGGGTGAATTGGTTTCTCTTCTTACCTCTGTCAATTGATGAGTGAGTGAAATTAGAACAATGTACAATACAAACACACAAGAAGTATAGTGGTTCGGTGCTCTCCTAAGCACCTACGTCCACTCCCCAAGCGACCCCTTGGGAATTCACTATAATCTCGTGGATTACAATTGGATTGTTTTCCGGGCTCATAATCCAAAAACCTTTACACTTTGGTTTTCCGGGATCACCAAGAACCTATGTTGGTTTTACGGGCTCACCAACGAACCTTCACAATTGGTTTTACGGGTTCACCAATAAACCTACACCGTTAGTTTTGCGGGCTTACCAACAAACTTTTACAAGGTGATTAATAAAAAGAAAGAAGAAAGTTGAAGCTCCTAGATGAGCAAATATAACATATATAAGCTACAAAGAAGAGTTTAGAGAATAGTTATCGCTTGATGAGACTTCTCTCTTCTTTGTCAAGAATGCTTCACTCTTCAAGGGTGGATGGAGCTCTTAATATCTCTTGGAATCTGCTCCACCACTTTCTTTTGACTCTTGAATGAAGCACTTGGATGAAGAAGATTAGGGCACTTGTCTTTCTTGTGTAAGCTTTGATATTTTTCAAAAGGATGTTTCCTCTGATGAATAGTGTCACTTTAAATAGTTTCCTTCATCCATTGGACAAGCCCCAATGGTTAGAATTCAAAAACTAGCCGTTACTCACTGTTGGGAGGTCAAAAAGTACTTCTGCAGAACTAGCCGTTATGCTTCTGCCCGTGCTTGGGTCGACTCAACTTTTACTGGGGTCGATCCAACTTTCACTTGGGTCGACTCAACTTTTACTGGGGTCGACCCTCTCAGAACCACAGAACCTTGCATTTCAGCCTTCCTTCACTTGGGTCGACTCAACACCTTTTTGGGTCGACTCAAGGTTCAGTTGGGTCGACTCAACTTCCACTTGGGTCGACCCTCTCAGGATTTCCAGAGAACCTATTTTTGAATGTCATTGCCTTTGGGTCGACTCATGTTTACTTGGGGTCGACTCAAGTTTCATTTGGGTCGACCCTCTCAGGGTTTCCAGAGAACTGTTTTCTTGAGGCTTGAGGATTGGGTCGACTCATCCTTTTCTTGGGTCGACCCAAGTACTGTTCATCCGTGCCATTTTTGCAGAAGTGTGCCAGATGGTTGCTTGATGTGCCGGGGTCGACTCAATCAATCTTGGGGTCGACTCAATCCACACTTTGCTGCAACTTAAGGTTAGATTCATCCATATAATCAATGAAATAACCTTTAAACAATTTTGAATATATGTCATGGTAGTGCTACATACTCCAAATAATGGAAATTACTATTGTCCACTTAAAAGTATGTTTCACTTGAAACTTTGCCGAATTAAAATTTAGAATTCACTATCCCTTTCCTATCACAAATTTTATCTCATTAATAATCATTGAAATACATCTTAATCTCATTATACTAATGTATCGAGAGTGACAGACTTATTAATGATGTATCGAATTAACTTGTAACATACTCTTAATCATTGTATTAATCATCAAAATACCACTATCATCCTCAATCTCCCCCTTTTTGATGATTACAAAATATTGAGTATGAGCCTATTGATACTTATCTTAAAATTAGTTTTAGAAGGGCTCAAGTTGCTGATTTTCAGCTTTTCAAATTTGAGAGTGAAGTCTCCCCCTATTTCATCCAAATATTTCCAATTTGACCTTTTGAATTACTCCCCCTTTCTTTTATATTTCATTAAAGATGAAACTTCAAAAATTTGAGATAAAGTATGAGTTTCAGATTATGTATCGAGGTGTGAAAGGTATGTGCCAAATTCTGAAATTCTATGTGCCAAATTCTGAAATTCGATTTAAATCTTAGACTTTAACATTTTCATTGTTACAAATTGCTCCCCTTTAAATGTATATCCTTTCCTATTATAATTTTCAACTTGTTTGTCAACTTATTTCTCTTTCCTTGCTTCTCCCCCTTTTAGTTATCATCAAATAGGTGCATGGGAATAGATAAGTAGACACAATAATTAACAAACATTTCAATTTCATGGATCAAAATGGAACATTGTAGTACAATAATGTCAAAATAAAACAAATACAATGTTCCTCAATCAAAGTACAAAGTACATGATCAACACAATACATATGAGAACTAGATACATATCCTAGGCTCTAATCATAATGCTAATATCAGCCTAGAGGGTATCTAATGGCTGTGATCTAGTCTTCATCCTCCTAGCATAAGTGGCGAGGGGAGGTCGAGCCTGATGGGACTGAGTCTGGCGTGGAGCTCGGTGAGCTGGATGACTCTGTGCCGAAATCTCTGACTCAGCTGCCTGGGGCACAGATGGTCCATGAACCTCTCTCTCTCTCCGTAGAGCTTCTATCTGCTCTCTAAGATCGCTAATCTCAGCAGTCATAATATCCAATCTGCTCGTCAGTCCATCAGTGATAGTCCTCGTCTGAGCTGACATAAGCTCAGTCATCCTACTTCAAAACTCATCTGTGTATCCCGCAGGAACAGATGACGAAGGTCCAGCCTCTGAAGGTGCTGTAGGATGATCCGTAGGCTCCTCATCCTCAGGGATGGGGTCTCCAATCTCTGGTGCATCACCCTGAATCCCAGCTCCTGCACGTACCCACTGCCCGTTCACCTTCTCATAACCCATGCGAATAAGGGATCGTGCAGTGTATGTGTCAGTGAATAGTAGATGCCTGGAGATCTCTCCCTCTACTGATATATCATGCTGTCGGAAGATCAGGGTGAGTATCATACCATAAGGCAGGGAGACTCTGGAATTGCATATGACCTTTCTCATCTGCCTGAGTATCATAGCTGGGAGGTTCAGGAAAATGCTCTGAATAATGTGCTCCATGACGACCAGGTCTCGCTCAGAAATGAGATCAAATCTTCCGCTTTTCGGAAATAAAATCCGACCTATGAAGTTGTGCAACAACCTCATTTCAGCTGAAAGAGAGCTTGCTATTACATTTTCTGAATAATCAAAGTCTTCATTCTCAAGAATCAACTGCAAGGCTCTCAACTTATTTTCGGGCTTTTCTGGAGTTGCTCCTTCGCAGGGGAGATGAAGCAACTCACTCAAACTCTCTTCTGAAACCCTAACCCTTACCCCTCGGAGTTCAGATATAAGCCCTCCCATTCCAGTTTTCAGGAAGGCATAGAACTCACGAACCAATCCTGGGTAGATCACCACATCTAGGGAGCAAAGATACTCCCATCATTGCCTTCGGATCCATTCCCCCAAACGGAACCCTTCTTGATCCAAAAACTCGGAGTGGATCCATCTTTCCGTGGTAACTGGTCTCCCCGCAAATTTCGCAAGTTGGACTGAAGGGGAGGGAGGAGGAGGCTCTACATGTGTCTCACCTTGTGGAGACACTGTAGAAGGCTCTGTAGCAACTCTATCCGCACGGGTGGTCCGTGAAACCCTCCCGGATCGCTTGGCTACGGCTCTTTTGGATCCCATTTCTTCAAGATCTTGATCTAATCTACTATTTGGAGATGATTGGAAGAGATTTGAGAGTGGAGAATAGAGTTTTCGGAAGAGGACAAAGAGAATACAGTGCCCTAGATAGCTCACGGGTCCCCCTTTTAACAGTGGGGTCCCGTCGTTGGGTCGACCCTAGATTTTTCTTGGGTCGACTCAACGTTGGGTCGACCCCATTCTTGGTTGGGTCGACCCAAGTTCAGAAATTTTTCTTTCTCTTCCTTTTCCCTTAAAAAAAAATTTCTTTTCTTCCAATCCTTACAAATTCTTACTGGGACAATGATACATGAGTTAGAAATTTATAGATGACTAGTTTGACTAATGTTTCATGGGTTTTTAGAAATGGGAGGAGAGTATCATGATACGGCTTGCTCCTTTTTATATCTCCTCAATCAAAAGGATCACATATGCCTAATTCCCTCCTTAGCATGCAAAATCTATCTAGGTTTTGTGAATATGTCAGCTAATTGTTTCTCAGTACATACATGCTCAATACATATGTTTCCATTTTGCACATGATCTCTAATAAAATGATATCTTATTTCAATGTGTTTGGCTTTAGAGTGCTGAACCGAATTTTTAGTAAGGTTGATGGCACTAGTATTATCACACTTTATAGGAATGTTATTTAGTTTAACTCCATAGTCCTCTAGTTGTTGCTTAAGCCATAGTACTTGAGCACAACAACTGCCGGCAGCTATATATTCAGCTTCAGCCGTTGACAGTGCTACTGAATTCTGTTTTTTGCTAAACCATGATACTAAGTTATTTCCTAAAAATTGACATGTTCCACTAGTGCTCTTCCTATCTAATTTGCATCCAGCAAAATCTGCACCTGAGAAGGCAAGCAAATCTAGACAGGAGTCTCTTGAGTACCATAATCTTATGTTTGTAGTTCCTCTTAAATATCTAAGGATTCTTTTAACAGCACTTAAGTGTGACTTCTTAGGATCTGATTGGTATCTAGCACATATTCCCACACTAAACACTATGTCTGGTCTACTAGCAGTAAGGTAGAGTAAGGATCCAATTAATTCTCTATAAAGCTTCATATCAATACTTTTTCCTTTCTCATCTTTGTCTAGCTTACTAGTGGGATTCATTGGGGTGCCTACTCCCTTGTGATTTTCATTCCCAAACTTCTTTAATATTTCCTTTGTATACTTAGTTTGATGAATGAAGATACCTTCTTTAGTTTGTTTGATTTGTAACCCGAGAAAGAAATTTAGTTCTCCCATTAAACTCATCTCGAATTCTCCTTGCATTAAATTAGCAAACTCTTTGCAAAGATTGTCATCTGTGGCACCAAAAATTATGTCATCTACATATATTTGTACCACTAGCAGATTTTTGTCTTCTCTTTTAAGAAGAAGTGTTTTGTCTACATTTTCTCTATTGAAATCATTATTCAGTAGAAATTTGCTTAGTCGATCATACCAAGCCCTAGGTGCTTGTTTTAGTCCATATAATGCCTTATGTAGTCTAAACACATGATTTGGCAATTCATGATTTTCAAAACTAAGAGGTTGCTCTACATATACCTCTTCCTCTATAAAACCGTTTAAGAAGACACTTTTTACATCCATTTGATACAACTTGAAATCCATGAAACATGCAAAAGTTAGAAGTAACCTAATAGCCTCTAATCTAGCCACGGGAGCATATGTTTTCTTAAAGTCTATCCCTTCTTCTTGATTGTATCCCTTAGCTACAAGTCTAGCTTTATTTCTTATAACTACCCCATTTTCATCTAATTTATTTCTAAAGATCCATTTTGTTCCAATTACAGAGTTATGCTTTGGTCTCTCAGTTAATGTTCATACATTACTTCTTTTGAATTGATTTAATTCTTCTTGCATAGCATTTATCCAATTGGTATCTTTTTCAGCTTCTTTATAAGTCTTAGGTTCTAACTGTGAAACAAAAGTAAGATAATCATTTAAATTTCTAAGAGAGGATCGAGTTCTTACCCCTTGAGATGGATCACCAATGATTAAGTCTTTAGGGTGTCCATATGCATATCTCCATTCCTTTGGCAAGTCTTGAGATTGTGGTGGCACGCGATCATTTTTCTTATCTTGATTCGGCACGTCATCAAGATTCAATTTTTCAAAGTTAATAATTCCTGCATCATCATCAAGGATATTTTCTTTCCTAGCAGACTCACTATCAGACTCATCAAATATGATATTAACTGACTCTTCGACTACAAGAGTTCTTTTATTAAACACTCTGTATGCCCTGCTAGATGTGGAGTATCCTAAGAAGATACCTTCATCTGACTTGGCATCAAATTTACTTAGATCCTCCTTGCCATTGTTTAAAATGAAACATGTACATCCAAATACTCTAAGATATTTAGCGGTTGGTTTCTTATTCTTCCAAAGTTCATAAGGAGTTTTCTTGGTTATAGGTCGTATTAAAACCCGATTTAGAATATGGCAAGCAGTGCTTATAGCTTCAGCTCAAAAGTACTTTGGAAGATTTGACTCGCACAACATTGTGCGTGCCATTTCTGCCAAGGTCCTATTTTTCCGTTCAACAACCCTATTTTGTTGAGGCGTTCTAGGTGTTGAAAATTGATGTGAGATACCATTTTCATTACAAAATTCTTCAAAGTGTTGATTTTCAAATTCAGTTCCATGATCATTTCGAATTGCTATTAAGGTGAGCTTCTTTTCATTTATGATATTATTATAATGTTTCAAGAATGCTGAAAATGCTTCATTCTTATGTGCCAAAAATGAAACCCATGTATATCTTGAAAAATCATCTACTATAACTAGTCCATACTTCTTCCCTCCTAGACTCGCAGTTCTAGTGGGTCCAAATAGATCTATATGTATGAGTTCAAAAGGCCTAGTCGTTGATACTATATTCTTTGATTTGAAGGATGATTTTGTTTGTTTTCCTAATGAGCATGGTCCACAAATTTTGTCCTTTTCAAAGATCAATTTTGGCATATCTTTTATTAATTCCTTCTTGACTAGTTTTGATATTAAATCCATACTAGCATATCATAGTCTACGATGCCAAAGCCAACTTGTTTCATTTTTCTTTTCTTCATTAGTAATTAAACATAATCCATTTTTCTTGCCTAATTCATGAAGATCTACCATGTAAATATTTCTTTGCCTTTGTCCTATAAGTACAATGCTATTATCTTTAGGATTTGTGATTATGCATACTGATGCTTCAAATGTGACTTTAAACCCTTTATCATAAAATTGGCTTATGCTAAGTAGGTTATGTTTCAAACCATTAACTAATAAGACATTTTCTATGAAGGTAGATGGAGTAATGAAAATTTTACCCTTTCCAATGATAAACCCTTTTCCATTGTCTCCATAGGTTACTACTCCACCCTTCTTAGACTCCAAGGTGATAAATTGGTCTACGTCACCGGTCATGTGTCTTGAACAGCCGCTATCTAGATACTATCGTTTATCCACCTTATTAGCTGCAAGACACCCCTGCAATCAAGATCAAGAATGAGCTTTAGGTACCCAAACTAAGTTGGGTCCTTTAGGGTTAGTACTTGATGTTCCTTTTGGAACCCAACTTTCTTGGATTTAAGCTTATAATTGTTACTCAATTTGTTGTAGCTAGACTTTCTATAGTTACATTCATATGCTTTATGTCCTAATTTATTGCAACAATGACAAGTTATATTTTCATTTTTAGCTTTTACAAATATGTTCTTTAAGTATTTTTGTTTTCTATTTGTTTTATATCCTAATCCAGCTTTATCATATACAGCTTTTTGACTATAAAGAATCATATTTAATTTGGTTGAGCTAAGTGTAAACTTGTCTACTAAGGATTTATATTTTTCAGCATCTTCTTTTAACTTGACATTTTCAGCAATTATATTCTTGGTTTCATTTGTGAGTCTCCTACTTAATGTTTCATAATTATTAGATAGTTTCAGCTTATCTTTGATAAGGGATTGATTTTCTTCTTTTAGAACTTTATTTTTATTGATCAGTTTTTTGTGTTCTTCCATGAGTTCTAAAAATGTATCATGTAATTCATCAACAGTAAAATCACATTCAAGTTCAGAATCTACCTCATCGTCATTGGCCATATGGCAGATTTGGGCCGTCTCTTGATGATCTTCCTCTTCCGAACTTGACTCCTCACTTTCACTCCATTCAGCCATGAAGTTCTTCTTCTTAAGTTTCCTTGCCATCCACTTTAATTCCGGGCAATCTATCTTAAAATGCCCGGGCTTGTTACACTCATAACAAATTGGTGTTTTCTTTTCTTTCTCTTTGTCCTTACCCTTTTCTTTGCTTGAGCTACCTTTGAAGAAGGGTTTCTTTTTATGAAATCTCTTCTTACCTCTCATAAATTTTTTGAATTTTCTTCCAAGCATAGCCATTCCTTCTTCATCAAGTTCATCATCATTATCAGATTCTTCCGATTCAGTTTCTTGTTTTGGAGTGGTAGACTTTAGGGCAATGGTCTTTCTTCTCTTGACCTCATCTTCTGAATTTTGCCTCATAGTCAACTCATGGGTCATGAGTGATCCTAGAAGTTTCTCCAATTGCAGTGTATTGAGGTCCTTTGCTTCCTGAATTGCGGTTACCTTGGCCTCCCAAACTTTTGGTAGAGACTTGAGAATTTTTCGCACCAATTCAGAGTTAGTATAAGACTTTCCTAGACTCTTTAGCCCATTTATGATTTCCGTGAAATGAGTAAACATTTCAGTTATGGACTCAGTGGATTCCATTTTAAACAACTCATACTTATGTACTAATATGTTTATCTTTGACTCCTTAACTTGATTAGTTCCTTCATGTGTGACCTCAAGTTTATCCCAAATTTCTTTTGCGGAGATGCATGTAGATATTCTATTGAATTCACTTACATCTAGTAAGCAGTAAAGTACATTTATTGTTTTAGCATTTAATTGTGCTAGTCTTCTATCATTCTCATTCCAATCCATTCTGGTTTGGGAATGATAGTGCCCTCTATACTAATTGTGGGTGTGTGAGGTCCTCTAATTATAATATACCACATTTCATAGTCTAGAGCTTGAATGAATATCCTCATCCTAGCTTTCCAGTATGTGTAATTAGTGCCATTAAATAGAGGAGGTTTATTTGTGGATTGCCCCTCACTCATAGAACATCCCACTTGGGTTGTCATGATCTTTGTCTCTTGATTGTGAGATCAACAAATACTATATGAGCACCTCGCTCTGATACCACTTGTTGCCCAAGGTGACAAGCCAAGAGGGGGGGTGAATTGGTTTCTCTTCTTACCTCTGTCAATTGATGAGTGAGTGAAATTAGAACAATGTACAATACAAACACACAAGAAGTATAGTGGTTCGGTGCTCTCCTAAGCACCTACGTCCACTCCCCAAGCGACCCCTTGGGAATTCACTATAATCCCGTGGATTACAGTTGGATTGTTTTCCGGGCTCACAATCCAAAAACCTTTACACTTTGGTTTTCCGGGATCACCAAGAACCTATGTTGGTTTTACGGGCTCACCAACGAACCTTCACAATTGGTTTTACGGGTTCACCAATAAACCTACACCGTTGGTTTTGCGGGCTTACCAACAAACTTTTACAAGGTGATTAATAAAAAGAAAGAAGAAAGTTGAAGCTCCTAGATGAGCATATATAACATATATAAGCTACAAAGAAGAGTTTAGAGAATAGTTATCGCTTGATGAGACTTCTCTCTTCTTTGTCAAGAATGCTTCACTCTTCAAGGGTGGATGGAGCTCTTAATATCTCTTGGAATCTGCTCAACCACTTTCTTTTGACTCTTGAATGAAGCACTTGGATGAAGAAGATTAGGGCACTTGTCTTTCTTGTGTAAGTTTTGATATTTTTCAAAAGGATGTTTCCTCTGATGAATAGTGTCACTTTAAATAGTTTCCTTCATCCATTGGACAAGCCCCAATGGTTAGAATTCAAAAACTAGCCGTTACTCACTGTTGGGAGGTCAAAAAGTACTTCTGCAGAACTAGCCGTTATGCTTCTGCCCGTGCTTGGGTCGACTCAACTTTTACTGGGGTCGACCCAACTTTCACTTGGGTCGACTCAACTTTTACTGGGGTCGACCCTCTCAGAACCACAGAACCTTGCATTTCAGCCTTCCTTCACTTGGGTCGACTCAAGGTTCAGTTGGGTCGACTCAACTTTCACTTGGGTCGACCCTCTCAGGGTTTCCAGAGAACCTATTTTTGAATGTCATTGCCTTTGGGTCGACTCATGTTAACTTGGGGTCGACTCAAGTTTGGGTCGACTCAAGTTTCATTTGGGTCGACCCTCTCAGGGTTTCCAGAGAACTGTTTTCTTGAGGCTTGAGGATTGGGTCGACTCATCCTTTTCTTGGGTCGACCCAAGTACTGTTCATCCGTGCCATTTTTGCAGAAGTGTGCCAGATGGTTTCTTGATGTGCCGGAATCGACTCAATCAATCTTGGGGTCGACTCAATCCACACTTTGCTGCAACTTAAGGTTAGATTCATCCATATAATCAATGAAATAACCTTTAAACAATTTTGAATATATGTCATGGTAGTGCTACATACTCCAAACAATGAAAATTACTATTGTCCACTTAAAAGTATGTTTCACTTGAAACTTTGCCGAATTAGAATTTAGAATTCACTATCTCTTTCCTATCACAAATTTTATCTCATTAATAATCATTGAAATACATCTTAATCTCATTATACTAATGTATCGAGAGTGACAGACTTATTAATGATGTATCGAATTAACTTGTAATATACTCTTAATCATTGTATTAATCATCAAAATACCACTATCATCCTCAAAAAGACCACCCAAAATGATGCTATTTCTATAATTATTATGCCATTATACACCATATTCTTCTCACCTCGGATAATTTCCTTAAACTACTTCTAGGATCTTGAAATTCTCATCTATCTACTTTCAGATTAGGTGTAATATCTCTTTTCCATCGCATTATAAAATTCTTATTTTTGTTCTCCAGTGCAGTATCTATAGATGGAATATTACTTGTGACAGCATTCTATCACAAATTTTGTGAAGGTTGCAATGTTGATTAGGCTTTATCCTTCCATCGGCAGAGTTTCGCATATAACTTGCCTATCTGGATGATTCATTATACAGTTTGCACCAAGATGGTGCGTGTTCGGTTGTTGACAAACTGATACACTCTTTTATAGGGAAACAGTCATTTAATTTTTCACTCCATAGTGCTGTAATTGTCTTCACTTCTCTTGATTTGCTGTCAATTAGAACTAAGTAATTTTGAGTTTTTAGAAATATCATTCCCTTATAAGGATACTCTCTTCCTATGTTATTTGTCATTTGGTTTCAGTAGTTTCTATGGATTATGCCATGCTGTCTGGGGTAGCACGGTTACAAATGGTCATCATTTCTGAGAAAACAGTTGGTTATTAAACTTGTTATTTAATATTAGTAACTTATGGTTTTATTTTGTAATTGCATTTTAGTCATGTGGGAGTTACATGTCTTTTGGGTTTTTAGTCATGTGGGAGTTATATGGAGTTATAAGGGATTTATTTAGAGGGAGTTGTTTGAGATTTATTTGGGGTTATGAATGATGTAATGACCAATTCAATTAGGAAGATTAAAAGACCATCTAATGATGCCTACAAATATCCATGTACTCTAGTTGTTTTTTAAGAAAAAATAAGTGGAATACCAGTTATTCATGTGTGCCTAAAATCCTCTCCACTTTTCTTCCATAGAATAATTTGTGAGTGTGAATCCTCTTGATTTCCAACAAAGTGGTATCAGAGCCAAGACTTTTCTTGTGAGAAAGAGTGATGGCAAATGGAATGCTTCCGTTTCTTATGCCGCGGTTCACCAAGGATAACTATGAAAATTGGTGTATCCGTATGAAGGCAATCTTGGGATCTCAAGATTTGTGGAAGATCGTTGACAAAGGCTACATGGAATCGGAGAATGAAGATTCCTTGACTCCAGCTCAAAAGGAGTCCTTACAAGCCACAAGAAAGAAGGATCGGAAGGCCATCATGATCATCCATCAATGTTTGGATGATGGCATGCTACAACGAGTTGCTAATGCAACTTCTTCGAAGCAAACTTGGGAGATTCTCCAAAACTCCTATCAAGGAGTTGACAAAGTCAAGAAGATTTGTCTTCAATCTTTGCGTGGTGAATTTGAGGCCTTACATATGAAAGAATCCGAATCAATCTCGGATTACTCTTCAAGGGTGTTGACCGTCGTAAATCAACTAAGGAGGTACGGCGAAAATGTGAGTGATACGAGGGTTATTGAAAAAATCCTTCGTTCACTGGATCCCAAGTTCAATTTTATTGTTGTAGCCATTGAAGAGTCCAAAGATCTAGACTCCATGACAATCGATCAACTCATGGGGTCACTACAAGCTCATGAAGAGAAGGTTGTCAAGAAACAAGGGACTTTAGAGCAAATGTTATAAACAAAAGTCTCTTTGAAAGAAAAAGAAGATCGTAGTTGGAAAGGCGAAAGAGGTCGTGGACGTAGAAATGGACGTGGTAGAGGAAGAGGTGGTCGTGGATCATCCAACAAAGAAGAAAAGAAGCAAGAATGGTATCAATCAAGAGGACGTGGAAGAGGAAACAATTCGAGATCAAATGGAGGGAGGTATGATAAATCTCAAATTCGTTGCTATAATTGTCAAAAATATGGTCATTTTGCTTCGGAGTGTAGAAGTTCTTCTCAAAATACCGAAGAAGCTAACTATGTTGAAAATGAAGAGACGGAGCAAACTTTGTTGTTGGCATGCAAAGGAGAAAAAAATGGAGATCATAATTTATGGTATCTTGACAATGCGGCTAGCAACCACATGTGCGGTGACAAAAGCAAATTTGTGGAGTTGGATGAAACTGCAAGCGGTAATGTGGTTTTTGGAGATTCTTCCAAAGTATCGATCAAGGGGAAAGGTACAATTTTGATTCGCTTGAGAAATGGTGATCATCAATTTATTGCTAATGTTTTCTATGCCCAAGCATGAAAAATAATATTTTGAGCTTAGGACAACTCTTAGAGAAAGGCTATGATATTCAAATGAAAGATCCTAGTCTTTCGATAAGAGATCAAAACGGAAGTTTAGTGGCCAAAGTTAAAATGACAAGAAACCGCATGTTTTTGCTCAACCTTCAAATCGTTGTTGCTAAATACTTGAAAGCTTGTGTTGAAGATCCAAATTGGCTTTGGCACTTGAGGCTTGGGCACTTGAATTTTGATGGGCTAGAATTATTGGCCAAGAAGGATATGGTGAATGGGTTGCCTTTTATTGACCACCCAAATCAACTTTGTGAAGGATGTCTCTTTGGCAAGCAATCAAGGAAAAGCTTTCCAAAAGAAGCCAGCACAAGAGCAAGAGAACCACTACAACTTGTTCATTCAGATGTTTGTGGTCCATTCAATCCACCATCTTTTGGTAAGAACAAGTACTTTCTCTTATTTATTGATGACTTTAGCCGGAAAACTTGGGTGTATTTTCTTAAAGAAAAATCGGAGGTGTTTGAAGCATTTAAAAGATTCAAGGCACTTGTTGAGAAACAAAGTGGTTTTGATATAAAGGCTATACGATCCGATAGAGGAGGTGAGTTCCCATCAAATGCTTTCAAAAATTTTTGTGAAGAAAATGGAATTCACCATCCTTTAACGGTTCCAAGATCCCCGCAACAAAATGGGGTTGCGGAGAGAAAAAATAGAACCATCCTTAATATGGTTCGGAGTATGTTAAAAAGCAAGAATATGCCCAAAGATTTTTGGGCCGAAGCCGTTAATTGTGCAGTGTACTTATCCAACTGGTGTCCTACTAAGAGTGTGCCAAATCAAACACCACAAGAAGCATGGAGTGGAAGAAGACCAAGTGTCTATCATTTGCGTGTTTTTGGAAGCATAGCCTATGCACATGTGCTGGATGAAAAGCGCTCCAAGCTAGATATCAAGAGTGAAAAATTGGTCTTCATCGGTTATGATGCAAGGTCCAAGGGCTACAAGTTGTACAATCCAAGAAGTCACAAGATCATCACTAGTAGAGATGTTGAATTTGATGAAGCAAGTTCATGGGATTGGAATTCTCCAAAAGAAGAGTATGACTTTTTTCCTTTCTTTGAAGAGGTGGAGCCCCTTTCTCCACCTTCAACACCTCCATCATCCGCTCAAGTGCAATCATCTCCATCATCAAGTGAGGCAAGTTCAAGTGAAGGACCAAGAGGCACAAGGAGTCTTCAAGACATATATGATGCCATGGATGAGGTAACGGAAAGATTAAGTGATTTAACACTTTTTTGTCTTTTTGCCGGTAGTGAACCTCTAAGCTTTGAAGAAGCAACTCACGACAAGAAGTGGAGAGATGCTATGAATGAAGAAATCAAAGCCATAGAGAAGAATGAAACTTGGGAGCTCACCACTCTTCCGGAAAGGCAAAAGGCAATCAGAGTCAAATGGGTGTACAAGCAAAGAAGAATTCAAGAGGAGAAGTCGAGAGGCACAAGGCAAGACTTGTTGTCAAGGGATACAACCAAAGGCCTGGGATCGATTATGATGAGGTATTTGCACCCGTTGCTCGTTTGGAAACTGTTAGATTAATTATTTCTTTGGCGGCACAAAACAATTGGAGAATCCATCAAATGGATGTGAAGTCCGCTTTTTTGAATGGTTTTCTTGAAGAAGAGGTTTATGTGAAACAACCTTTGGGATATATTGTGAAAGGGCAAGAAGACAAAGTTTTGAAATTAAAAAAAGCCTTGTATGGCTTGAAGCAAGCACCAAGAGCTTGGAATACCAAAATTGACAAGTATTTTCAAGACAACAAGTTCACCAAATATCCTTATGAGCATGCCCTTTACACAAAGGTCAATGATAATGGAGATATATTCGTGGTTTGCTTGTATGTAGATGACTTGATTTTTACCGGCAACAATTCTATTATGTTTGAAGAATTCAAGCAAGCTATGTCTCAAGAGTTTGAGATGACGGACATTGGCCTTATGGCTTACTACCTTGGCATTGAAGTGAAGCAAATGGAAGATGGAATGTTCATCTCTCAAGAAGGTTATGCTAAAGAAGTTCTCAAAAGGTTCAAGATGGATGATAGCAATTCGGTGAGCACCCTCCTGGAATGTGGAGTCAAATTATCAAGATATGAAGATGGAGAAAAGGTAGATCCTACATTCTTTAAAAGTCTTGTTGGAAGTTTAAGATATTTAACTTGCACAAGGCCGGATATTCTATTTGGGGTTGGCTTGTTAGTCGGTATATGGAAGCTCCTACTTCATCCCATTTGAAGGTGGCCAAGAGAATTCTCCGCTACATCAAAGGTACCTTTAATTATGGTCTAATCTATTCATTTGTTGATAACTTCACACTTGTTGGATATAGTGATAGTGATTGGGCCGGAGATGTGGATGAAAGAAAAAGTACGACGGGATATGTTTTCTTTATGGGAAGTGCGGCTTTTACATGGTCTTCAAAATAGCAACCTATTGTGATACTTTCTACTTGTGAAGCGGAGTATGTTGCCATCTCAAGTTGTGTTTGTCAAGCTATTTGGCTAAGGTATTTGTTGAAGGAGCTTCATATGTTACAAGAAGAACCAACGGAGATTTTTGTGGACAACAAATCAGCAATAGCATTAGCCAAGAATCCGGTGTTTCATGAGCGAAGCAAGCATGTCGATACAAAGTATCATTTCATTAGAGAATATATGGCTAAGAAGGAAGTGAAGCTCTAGTACATGAAGTCTCAAGATCAAATTGCCGATATTTTCACTAAGCCCCTCAAGAGTGAAACATTTTGCAAGTTAAGGAGTTTGCTTGGAGTTGCAAAACCAAGTTTAAGGGAGGGTGTTGGTTATTAAACTTGTTTTTTAATATTAGTAACTTATGGTTTTATTTTGTAATTGCATTTTAGTCATATGGGAGTTACATGTCTTTTGGGTTTTTAGTCATGTGGGAGTTACATAGAGTTATAAGGGATTTATTTAGAGGGAGTTATTTGAGATTTATTTGGGGTTATGAATGGTGTAATGACCAATTCAATTAGAAAGGTTAAAAGACCATCTAATGATGCCTATAAATATCCATGTACTCTAGTTGTTTTTTAAGAAAAAATAAGTGGAATACAAGTTATTCATGTGTGCCTAAAATCCTCTCCACTTTTCTTCCATAGAATAATTTGTGAGTGTGAATCCTCTTGATTTTTAACAAAAACCAGCCCAGGTATATTTTGCAATGGCAACTTTGTGGAAATTACTGAAGCTTTTTAATGCAACCACTTTGATATGTTACTCTGTTTGCTCTTCATCTTCCCATCTTTCAGTAAAAGGTAATCCAGCACATATATTAGCAAGTGGATGTGATAGCCTTTGCATGCTGGTAAGTGTTGTTTGCTTGTTTTCAAATTTAAATGGGCCTTTTAAGTAATACGGATCCAGTAAATCTTAGTTAGAATTAGTCAATGCCATTTTAGCAGAACCAAAACAATCCACAAAACAGCTTTTAAAAAATGAAAATGCTCATATCAATATTTTTTCGTAATTTAATATGATGATTTTTAATAAAATATGGTAGCACAAGGTAATGTAAAAGGTTCTCACATTGATAGCTCAAGTCTCTTAGGCATTGCATCAATTCTGGAATCTATCTTCAAATCCCAAAGCCACTCTGATGTTTGGTTCACAAGAATGAAGAATTGGAATTGGAATTGGAATGGAACATGACTAGAAGACGGGGAGATAGAATCAGGATTCTAATCCCTTTTTTGAAAGCAAAACAAAGGAATGCTTGGAAAAGAAATATTAAATTAAATGCTAATATTTGTTTAGCTATTTACCAAAATATATCAATTTTATATTAATTATTAACTAAGGAAAATTTTGTTACCAATCACAATAGTTCTTTTGGGGGACTTTCTATTGTATTACATAGCTATATGATGAACTTTTTAAGTAACAATCATTATACTATTATAATTGTCAGTATTTTACATTTTCATATTTACTTTGTTATTATTTTTGTATATTTTTATTTATATTTTTAGCTTTTTACTTCATTTTTTATTTTTCATTAATTTAATTCGATTTCTGTTGGTGTGCTTTCCTTCTCGTTTGGACATGCCATGAGACCTGTTAGTGGAGTCCTGTTTGGGTGTGCCAGAAGAGAGTGGTAAATAGAGATGGGCATCGGGCTAAGCCTGGCACGGGCGCCATGGACAGACGGGCCGTGCCAGGCTTAGCCTATGGCTCCAAACTCGACTCCTACACCAAGACCGTCCGCGAGGTCCCCTACAACCTCTCTGTCCTTGAGATATCTGCGCCCATCATCTTCCCTGGCCTCCTCGCCGCCCCCTCCGCCGCCTCCTCCAACCTCACCGCCCTTCTCGAGAAGGCCGGCTGCAAGACCTTCGCCTCCCTCCTCGCCTCGTCTGGTGTCCTTAAGATCTTCCAGTCCGCCATGGATAAAGGCCTCACCCTCTTCGCCCCCAACGACGAGGCCTTCAAGGCCTCCGGCGTCCCCGATCTCCACTCTCTCTCCAGCGCCGAGCTCGTCACCCTCCTCCAGTACCACGCCCTCCTCACCTACACCCCCAAATCCTCGCTCAAAACTGCCAAGGGCCGGATCGCCACCATGGCCTCCACTGGCACCGGCAGGTACGACTTCTCCGTCGTCTCCCGCGGCGACGACGTCTCCCTCGACACCTCCCGTGTCGCCAGCACCGCATCTGTCCATTGGTTCAGGCCCTTATGGGCTGTTCCGGGCTGGCCCGCGGGCCGTGCCGTGCTTGGCCTACGAATCGTGCCAGCCCAGGCCCTTATGGGCCGTGCCGGGCTCGGCCCGCGGGCCAGAAATTCTTAACCCAACCCGGCTCCTTTTTATGAGCCGTGCCTAGCACGACCCGTTACTGTAGCAAGCGCTTCATGCCGGGCCGTGCCGGGCCATGGGCGGCCCGGCCCAATGCCCACCTCTAGTGGTAACAGACCAAATGGTGAGAGTAGATGCTTCCGAGTGTGTCACTAGCATCGGATCAACAAGCAAGGTGATGGTGATTGAAGGATGGATAAAAAATAGCATGAGTCCAAGTGCTTGGCTAGGTAGTATAGATCTAAGTTAAGTTATAGCGCTACTCCTAAGGTATGAACTATGGAAAACTAAGATAAGATAAAATATATTGATTTGATTGTCCAAGGATCCTAATACAGAGTACAAATTACTAAAATATAATAATTGTCCATTCCGGTAGTTACTACCCATGCATGGCCTCTACATCTAACGGCTTTAATAACTGACGCTAGTTATCTTCCAGTATATTAACCATCAAATTGATAGCCATATATCATCAGTTTTAGCTTATCCTAACATGACTTGTATTGGTCGTCTCTATTTTGAGCCCATAATACAATTCTTGTACTTGGAAGTATCTCTAAGATCGCTTTGATCATCTCGATCTACTCATATGTATTGGAGTTGATCATGGATAGATCTTGAGCTCTCACCCTCTTTCTTCTATCTGTGCATTCACACTTGGTGAAATTTATTACGGCTAAACTCTATCCAGTTCAGCAAGAGTCACATGACCCTCATCGATTATGAATCATCAAACTTGATCCAAGTGGCACCTGCTCTTGGTGCCACCTAGATTGCTAAGATGGGTGCAAACATTGCTCGTCACATCTTGTTGGCCAATGATCAAGAGACCAACTGAATGTCTGTCATCATCCCTTCGGTACTTGTAGAATAAAATCCCGCAATTATAATCTCGATTTGCCATATGTCTTCCTTCACAGAATACTCTTATGGACTAGAATGGCCCACACATTACTCAAAGGATCTTCCGTGTCCATAGAGATCCGGTGTTATCTTCTGCATTAATGGGGATTTTGGTTTATCTTCTAATAAGGCACACATTATCTCCATAAATAGGCATTGCATCTTTCTCTCGACGCTTATCTTTCTTCCTCCTAACTAGATGATATATAATACTATAACTCCTGACAGCTACTGAAAACTATAACTCCTAGAGAGAGCAAGAGTATCCTACGAACCGCCATCCAATGTTTTCCAAAAAGAGTGGAAGAGACTAAAAATTTGAAAGGCCTATAGAATGGAAACTATCATAGTAAGGCATTATCATTTGTACTGGCCTTTTGGCCAAAACATTTGTGAAATCCCTAACTAGATAATATATAATACTATTTATTTAGTTCGTTTTCAAATCGAATTTATCATTTCGATCTTCAAGCAGCTTTTCGTATAATATTGAGACCCATATTATCCATAATCCACATGAGGATCTTTAATTATATATATTGCTGGGTATTAGGCCAAAGCGATGTCTATATTGTCATGCTGCCTCTTGGCATATAGAGTATGCATCACATAGAGAAGCTCCAAATGCACCCCTTGATAAGGTCGCCCCCCTTGATAAGGTTTCCCCCTAATCCTTGTGATGCAAATTGTTGGTGCTGTAAAGCTATTAAAATTTTGCTCTTTATTCCTGGACAAGCGGTCAAGAATTATTCTCGGCATAGATTTGCTAACTTCACTAGCAATCTTCTACAATTCACTATGACCAATAATCTCAAATATTAACCAAGTATTGACTGAAATATCCTTTGACTGTTCAATTTGACGTAACCTTGCTGGCATGATTTTTGTGCTCCCTTGATTAATGAATTCCAAGAGTTCTATTGAATAATATTCAGCAGTTACCTCTTGATGAGCTGAAACATCAAATTCGGGTTTTTCAGAAACTGTAATACTTCCATGTAAAATTGATTCATCCACCACAAGTATAGGATCAGTTTCCTCTTCGACGGGATAAACTGCAATGGACTGTGGTTGAACCTCAAATTCGGGTTTTTCAGGAACTGCAATACTTCCATGTAAAATTGATTAATCCACCAGAAGGATAGGATCAGTTTCCTCTTCGACAGGATATACGGCAATGGACTGTGGTTGAACATATCAGCTTTTTATTATAGGAACAAGCTTTTTAACTCATTCCGCTATTGAAGCTGTAAATAATTCATACCGCTCCACGAGTGGCCTTAGCACAACGGCCACTTTCTTTGTAGCTACTTTCTTGACTTTCTTTTACAATGGCATGATGGTAGTTACACAGCGTCTTATTGGAACCAATGTGATGATGACTACACAAGATCCCACTGAACGTGCCACTAAGCTTACTAGGCTTACTATTCTTTAGTTGTAATTTGACTATATTAGTGGTCGTATTAAATTATAAAACATGCGACATGGCATATTCTATACTAGTCAATATATCGTACCTTCATTCTTGCTTTCTTCAAATGATTGATCATCCTGTATCACTTTCCCATGATATCCTTAGCTGGCACTTTAGTTTATGGGTACCAACAATCCTACTACCTTCCCTATGAATATGAATAATGTCTTTTACATTTTAGGAAGTTTTTGGAAAGAACAGGAAAAGCCATAAAAAATTTAAAGGGGAATGCTTACTAGTGCTCCATCAAGATGTAACAAATCTAAAAGAAAACTGCAAGTAAAATAAAAGTTATTGGGGAGAATACAATGACATTCTCCTCATAAATGATTATGCCTCAAATCCAAAATGGTAAAATGATTATGATGTTTGGTGACATTTTGACGCAATTATGTGAAAATTCTTGAAAACCTGTCTTATCTCTCCTAATCTCCAACTATATCAAGGTGGCAGACTGCTTTACTGTACATTTTTTAGTCTCTTTTTTTGGAATTATTCCCACTCTAAAAAGTAATACTCCTTTATCAATGGATGAGCCGAAGGAGACAAGAAAAAAGGAAGAGTATGAGCCAAAGGATTCAACTAGAATTAGAAGAAAGGGCGTCTCACTGAAATGTAGCAATTGCCTACAATGGGGGCATAATTTTAGCACTTGCAGAGGGTCCAGGAAGGAGAAGGTAGAGAGGAAGGTTCAGGGAAGTAGATCTAGTTAATCTAGTTGAGACAGCAGCCAAGTGGGTGGTAAAAGAGAGAGAACAAGTATTACTATTACTGTCACTCAGCCACTATTACTGTAATGGACTAATGGTTCATATTTGGTTTATTGTTTCAGGTCAGAGAGGTTCCTCGCTCTCAGAGACCATCCAAGAAGAGAGCTGTTTGCTCCCAGCCAGCAGCAGCCTCCCTGCCAGCACCCTCACAGCCAGCAGAAACCTCCCAGCCATCACCCTTGCAGCCAGCAGAAACCTCCCAGCCATCACCCTTGCAGCCAGCAGAAACCTCCCAGCCATCATCCTCACAGCCAGCAGCAGTCTTCCAGCCAACACCCTCATAGCCATCATTATGTTCTTGTATACATGGTGTCTGACAGTATGTTTGTCCTACAGCTATTATGGTAGAGAGGAGAGAGGATTCTGTTTTGGTGTACATCGTGATACTTTTGATTGTAATACGTTGTGATACTTTTGGTGTACATTATGATATATTCTAATGCCTTTGTCGTACAATGAATGATGAATTTTGTTTTGATTCTGTTTAGATTCTTCTATTTTGAATTATTTGTGATATAGCAAGTGCAACAGGTTTCCAAGTGTTTTGATTCTTCTCTAGTGATTCTATTTTGAATGTTAGGTATCAGTTGATTATCTGGAAGGAATCCAAGTGTAGTTATGCAGATATATTTCTACAGTCTGGATCTACTAGGTGGTGAGGTTCCTCCTAATTCACCTCACCAAATCAGCCAAATCTTGAAGGCCAAGGCGGAGCAAGAGCAAGGCTCATGTCCGCCCAAAGGCCTTCTTTCATTCCTTGGGGCACAACCGAGGTTCGGCCATCCTTGGCAAGCAAGGGCTGGACCATTGGCAACACCGACTGGGCACAGCAGTGGCGCGCCCAAGGCCGCAGACCTTCGGCTGGGGCGCCACTGCAACCGAGACATCCGACAGGCCACAAGGACCAAGCGCAAGGCAAATCCATTGGCCGGCAGGGCCAAACCAGAATTCCAGCTGCGCGCAAGGATTGGACGCCTTTGGTCCAAGCCATTGCGCGCGCACACCAGCAAGCCATCAATATCCGGACGGGCACAGGCGCGGCCAAGGCAAGCCCAGCACAAGCCAAGGCACGCGCAAGCCACAGAGGGCCAACCGACAGCAGCGGGCCGCGCGCGCCAAGGCACAGCAGGCACGCGGGCAAGAGGCAACCAACGGGCGGCAACCGCCGCGCGCCCAGGGAGCGCCGTGCGCAAGGGCCCTTGGCGCCAAAGACCGTCGCGCGCACAGGCCTGGAGCAACGGCCGGCAACCGGCAGCGCGCGCGGGCCCTTGGCGCCCAAGACCGGCGCGCGCACGCGCCAGAGGCAACGGCAGGCAACCGCTGGCACGCGCAGGCGCGTGGCCGCCAGCGCCAGCGCGCGCGCGTGCCATGCGCTGCAGACAGCAACCGCCCGAGCGCACCAACCACCAACCGACCGAGCCCATGCGCGCGCGGGAGCCAACATCGAGCAACCGGCAAGCCGCCAGGCGTCCAGCGCCCAGACGCCCAGAGCCCAGGCGACCAGCGCCCCGACGCCCAGCGCCCAGGCGACCGGCGTCCAGACGCTCAGCGCCCATGCGCCCAGCGCCCATGCGCCCAGCGCCCATGCGCCCAGCGGCCAGACTGACAGAACCAACGCAGCCAAGGGATCCGACCACAAACCAGAAGGTCAGGCGAAGGAAAACCAAGGCAGCGCCTGGTTTGCCCATGCCAACGCGCAGCCCGCCAGACCGCGCGCGGCACGGGCAAAGCCAGTGCGCCGGGCCATGACAGCAGGTTCCATCTTCTGCAGAGGCAAGTGCCAACAGCAGCCAACTTCAGCCTCTGCAGTAGCCAAAGCTTGGCCAACAGCAAGAAACCGCCAACATCCAAAACTGCAGGCCAAGGCCACAACAGCAAGGAACCGCCAGCAACCACCGCCAAGCCAAGCAAGCAGCCAACCAAATGGCAACCGAATCAAGACAGCAAGCCATGCAAGGGAAGTTCCCAAGGAGTTGCCATAGCATGCAAACAGCCAGCCGAATGGAAGCCATTGTAGGCCATTGTAGGGAGTCTACAAATAGAGCCAAATGAAGTGGGGGGAAAAACTTTTGAACCATTGAATAGTTAGCCACTTGTAAGTGCATTCGGCCATAGGCTTGGGTAGGCATTATTGCCTAATTTCGGTCCTAAGGGACTTGGGCCAAGGCAGGGTAAATCAACCCCCCTTGGATTTGGCTAAGGAAGGGAACCATCAATCCCTCCTTAGATATTGTATTTCCTTTTCAAATTGAATCAAAGTTGCCTTTGATGCCTCTGCATTCTCAAATGAGTTGTCTTCATTGGCAAGTAAAGCTTTAGATTCCGAGGAGGAGTGCAAGACTCCATCCATAGCCGAGCATACTTGGAGTTTGGAGGAGCAAAGTGCCGATTATCCCTTTTGACTTAGCGCTATCTACATTCGGTCAAGGCGGCACACCTTGATTTGGGCCAACGCCAAAGGCTAAGAGGGAACCCATTGGTGTGGAAAGTGCATGACCGACACTTGGTCCCCAACCAATTTGGTGCTTTCATTGAGAGATCACTTCATCAAGAAGATCATCTTGAAGGTAGCGCCATTGCCTTTGAATACTTTTGAAGGATTGTTCTGAATCTACCACAAAAATTATCATGGAAGCCGAGGGTAGCCAAAGGCTTGAAGCCCTTGAAATTCAGTCCAACCGAATCACCAAAGCCTTGGAAGAAATCTCCCATTCCATGGCTGAAATAAGGAGGGATACCAATCATAGTTTGGAGAGGTTGGAAAGGAGGATTTCGAGTGGAGAAAAAAATAAGAACAAGGAGTCTTGGCCGCATGCTAATGAGCAGGACCAAGGAAGGGGAAGTGAGGAAGAATTGGCAAGCAACTATAGTGGTTGCCGGGTTAGAGAAAGAAGGAGTGAAAGAGTAAGAAGAGGGAGTCGAGTGGAAGGATTTGGGGTGTGTGTGGACCGGTTTGGAAGAGGAGTGGAGTATGAAGAAACATATAGTGTGAGGGAGTCCGATGAAGAGCCCCGGATTGCCACTAGACCGAGTGGGAGAAGAAGAGAAGAAAGGGTGAGAATGCATCACCATGGAGATGTTGAAGAAGATGAGGGAGAGCCTAGAAGAGAAGTAAGAAAACCAAGGATAGACTTTCCTAAATTCAGTGGGGGAGATCCTTTTGAATGGATGGACAAGGTGGAACAATTCTTCTATGTCTATGAAGTTCCACATAAGGAGAAAGTCACACTTGCTAGTTTTCATCTTGAAGACAAGGCAAGCAAATGGTGGAGATGGTTGAGATCCATCTATGAAAAAGAAGGAAGGAGATTGGGGTGGACTGCATTTGTAAAGGAGTTCATGACTCAATGGGGGCCATCCCCTATTGTGAATTATCATGGACAACTAGCAAAGATCAAGCAAGAAGGAAGGGTGCGGGCCTATGTTGAAGACTTCTGCCACTTGCAAACATTGGTGACGGGTTGGTCCGAAGAAGCCTTGATGGGAACTTTCATTGATGGCTTGAAACCTTGGCTTGCCAAGGAGGTCAAGTTGAAGCAACCCAATTCCATGCAAGAGGCCATGCGCATTGCAGAAATCCTAGATGATGGCTTTCTGTCCGAGAGGAGATTGATCAAGGAGTCCATCAGCCGGGAAGCCAAGGCCATGCCAACCAAAGTGCCATGGAAGACCAAAGATGCAGTCGGCAGCAACCCAAAGAACAACCAGCCACAAGTCAAGCGGCTGTCAAGGGAGGAAGTCCAAGACTTCATCAAGAAAGGATTGTGCTTCAAATGTGGAGAGAAATGGGGCCGTGATCACAAGTGCAAATCAGGGCAAGCATTCCTAATTGAAGTCCAAGATGCAGAAATTGAAGTTGCAGAAAATAGCCAAGCAAGTGATCCGGATGAAGAGCAATCCCACATTCAGCCAAGTCAAGTGCAGGCGGAGGAAAGTGATGCAGAACTCTCCTTGAATGCCTTGACAGGGGTGCCAAAACCAAGCACAATGAGGTTACTTGCATGGGTCGGCCGAAATGAAGTCTCACTGTTAGTGGACAGCGGATCATCCCACAATTTTATCAATGCAGCCATTGTGCCAAGGTTGGGGTTACATCCTACAAGCATTCAACCATTTGAAGTGAAGGTGGCCAACGGGGAAAAGCTAACATGCAAGGAAGTCATTCAAGGAGTGAAGATGAACATTCAAGGGGTAAGAATCATGGCTGATCTTCATGTGATTCAATTAGTAGGCCTTGACATAGTCCTTGGAAATGCATGGTTACGACAAGTGGGGAAGGTGATCACTGATTTTGGATCCATGACAATGGAATTCAAATTGGGTAGTCAAAAGAAGAAGTGGGTTGCCTTAGGGAGTAGTGAAGTTAAACCATGTGAGGCTTATACCTTAGAAAGACTTTGCAAGGGGGGTGCCCTATGTGTAGCCATAATGTTAGCCACTCAAGACCAAACCGAACCAAAGCCCATGAAAGAGGAGTTAGAAGGAGTCCCTAGTTCGGTGAGGCCATTACTAGAAAGACACTTGAAAGTCCTTGAAGTACCAAAGACCATACCCCCTCAAAGGTTATATGATCATCCTATACGCCTTAAAGATGAATCCAAGGCCGTGAATGTGCCACCATATAGGTATGCCCACTTCCAAAAGGGAGAAATTGAGAAGCAAGTTGACGACATGCTTAAGCAAGGGCTCATTAGAAGAAGTTCTAGTCCCTTTTCATCACCCGTCCTCTTGGTTAGGAAAAAGGATAACACATGGAGATTTTGTACCGATTATAGAGCCCTTAATGAAGCAACAATCAAAGACAGATTTCCAATACCAACAGTGGATGAAATGTTGGATGAATTGCATGGTGCCACAATCTTCACTCGGCTAGATTTAAGAGCCGGATATCATCAAATCAGAATGAAGAATGAAGACATTCACAAGACTGCATTTAGAACACATTCGGGCCACTATGAATATCTAGTCATGCCCTTTGGTTTGTGTAACGCACCATCAACATTCCAAGCGGCAATGAATGACATCTTCCGGGCTTATCTAAGAAGGTTTGTGATTGTGTTCTTTGACGACATTCTGATTTATTCTAAAACAGTGGAGGAGCACTTGGAACACTTGGAGTTGGTCCTAAGAATCCTAGAGGAACATCAATTCTACATCGAGGCATCCAAGTGTGCATTCATGCAACATGAATTGGAGTATTTGGGCTATATCATTTCGGGAGAAGGAGTCAAGGTAGACCAAAAGAAAATTGAGGCCATGGTAGATTGGCCTTTTCCCCAAAACATCACCGCAATGAGAGGATTCCTTGGATTGACCAGCTACTATAGAAGGTTTGTCAAAAATTATGGGTTGATTGCTAAGCCCTTGACAAACATGCTGAAAAAGGGAGAGTTCACTTGGACGGATGAGGCAAGAAAAGCATTTGAAGACTTGAAGAGGATGATGACCCAAACACCGGTCCTTGCCTTGCCTAATTTCAGCATTCCCTTTGAAGTTTACACAGATGCAAGTGGAGATGGAATTGGGGCAGTGCTAGTTCAAAACAGAAGACCCATTGCATTCATGTCAAAGGCATTAGGACCACAGAAAAAAGCCAGCAGCACCTATGCCCGAGAACTCATGGCTGTGGTACATGCAGTAAAAATCTGGAGGCCATATCTATTGGGGCGAAGGTTCACCATTGTGACTGATCAACAGGCTATCCGTCATCTCCTAGAACAAAAGATAACCACGCCCGAGCAGCAAAAGTTCTTGGTGAAACTATTGGGATTTGAGTATAACATTGTCTATCAACCAGGAAGGGACAATAAGGTAGCCGATGCCTTGTCAAGAAAAGAAGGAAGCCCACTGTTTGAGATGGAAGATTATCGACCCATCACCCTTGAGGGCAAGGGAGTTCTTCAAGAGGGGGGGAATGGTGAGGTTCCTCCTAATTCACCTCACCAAATCAGCCAAATCTTGAAGGCCAAGGCGGAGCAAGAGCAAGGCTCATGTCCGCCCAAAGGCCTTCTTTCATTCCTTGGGGCACAACCGAGGTTCGGCCATCCTTGGCAAGCAAGGGCTGGACCATTGGCAACACCGACTGGGCACAGCAGTGGCGCGCCCAAGGCCGCAGACCTTCGGCTGGGGCGCCACTGCAACCGAGACATCCGACAGGCCACAAGGACCAAGCGCAAGGCAAATCCATTGGCCGGCAGGGCCAAACCAGAATTCCAGCCGCGCGCAAGGATTGGACGCCTTTGGTCCAAGCCATTGCGCGCGCACACCAGCAAGCCATCAATATCCGGACGGGCACAGGCGCGGCCAAGGCAAGCCCAGCACAAGCCAAGGCACGCGCAAGCCACAGAGGGCCAACCGACAGCAGCGGGCCGCGCGCGCCAAGGCACAGTAGGCACGCGGGCAAGAGGCAACCAACGGGCGGCAACCGCCGCGCGCCCAGGGAGCGCCGTGCGCAAGGGCCCTTGGCGCCAAAGACCGTCGCGCGCACAGGCCTGGAGCAACGGCCGGCAACCGCCAGCGCGCGCGGGCCCTTGGCGCCCAAGACCGGCGCGCGCACGCGCCAGAGGCAACGGCAGGCAACCGCTGGCACGCGCAGGCGCGTGGCCGCCAGCGCCAGCGCGCGCGCGTGCCATGCGCCGCAGACAGCAACCGCCCGAGCGCGCCAACCACCAACCGACCGAGCCCATGCGCGCGCGGGAGCCAACATCGAGCAACCGGCAAGCCGCTAGGCGTCCAGCGCCCAGACGCCCAGAGCCCAGGCGACCAGCGCCCCGACGCCCAGCGCCCAGGCGACCGGCGTCCAGACGCTCAGCGCCCATGCGCCCAGCGGCCAGACCGACAGAACCAACGCAGCCAAGGGATCCGACCACAAACCAGAAGGTCAGGCGAAGGAAAACCAAGGCAGCGCCTGGTTTGCCCATGCCAACGCGTAGCCCGCCAGACCGCGCGCGGCACGGGCAAAGCCAGTGCGCCGGGCCATGACAGCAGGTTCCATCTTCTGCAGAGGCAAGTGCCAACAGCAGCCAACTTCAGCCTCTGCAGTAGCCAAAGCTTGGCCAACAGCAAGAAACCGCCAACATCCAAAACTGCAGGCCAAGGCCACAACAGCAAGGAACCACCAGCAACCACCGCCAAGCCAAGCAAGCAGCCAACCAAATGGCAACCGAATCAAGACAGCAAGCCATGCAAGGGAAGTTCCCAAGGAGTTGCCATAGCATGCAAACAGCCAGCCGAATGGAAGCCATTGTAGGCCATTGTAGGGAGTCTACAAATAGAGCCAAATGAAGTGGGGGGAAAAACTTTTGAACCATTGAATAGTTAGCCACTTGTAAGTGCATTCGGCCATAGGCTTGGGTAGGCATTATTGCCTAATTTCGGTCCTAAGGGACTTGGGCCAAGGCAGGGTAAATCAACCCCCCTTGGATTTGGCTAAGGAAGGGAACCATCAATCCCTCCTTAGATATTGTATTTCCTTTTCAAATTGAATCAAAGTTGCCTTTGATGCCTCTGCATTCTCAAATGAGTTGTCTTTATTGGCAAGCAAAGCTTTAGATTCCGAGGAGGAGTGCAAGACTCCATCCATAGCCGAGCATACTTGGAGTTTGGAGGAGCAAAGTGCCGATTATCCCTTTTGACTTAGCGCTATCTACATTCGGTCAAGGCGGCACACCTTGATTTGGGCCAACGCCAAAGGCTAAGAGGGAACCCATTGGTGTGGGAAGTGCATGACCGACACTTGGTCCCCACCACTAGGGTACCTCTAGTTTGCCATTTTCAAACTACAGAGGGTGTGTGTGTCCGCAATAGCTTAAAAGTAGAGGGATCCCAGTGAAACAGAAACAAAACTACAGAGGATATTGTTCCAACAGAATAAAAGAAGAGGGGATGTCAGTGGATCTACTGAAAAAGTCGAGGGGGCCTTAGTGAAACAGATAGAACAGTAGAAGGATTGTGAGTGGAATAATGTAAAAGTTTAGAGGGTATCTTTATTAGATAAATATGTGTCGTCGGTTATTCATTTTGGAGTTGACATGTGCAAGGTATTTGGAAGATGCTTGGGATCAGAAAACTTTGGAGTGCCTTCAATGCAAACTAGATCCTAGTATATCAGGTAAAGCCATTTAATTAAGCTAAATATCATTCTCATTTCATAGATAGTTTAGAAATTACAAAAAAAGTTAGGATAGCCCTCAAAACATATAACTTGGGACAATCCCAAAACATCCAACCTGCAACATTCCTCGAACTACGAAACATTCAACTAGGGATCCTTAACATATCAAACATTCAAAATCAAGGTACCATAAAACAACTAGCCACAACAACCCAAGACATTAGCATATCGAACACCGCCAATTTGATCCTTCTTTTGCAGCACGAAAATTGGGCGTCAAGCTTTCTATTTTGCTGCATGATCTTGTTAATGATCTTCTTGCCTCTAGCATTTGAAGGTGGATCGTGCCAACAGAAGAAATCACAATGCCTATGTAAGACCCAGTAAACTGAGTTAGGGCCACTTGATCAGCCCAGTCCTTTTGGCCCAAACGAAACAAAAAAAAAAAAAAATGCATGTGCTGTGCCCGTGTGAAGAAGGAAGAGACTCCCAAGACTCCCTCTTTGAGATGGTCGGACGGAATTGGGAGTCTTTTCCTCTCTGAGATGGTCGGACGGAATCCGACTCTAAGCCTAATTCCAGTTACGACCAAGGCCTATTTAGAGTCCTCCCCGGTACCTCTTCCACTCACCGGAGATTTGCAGCCGAGATCGGAGCCCATGGCTGGAGATTCTCTTGGTTTTCTCTCCAAATCTCGATCGCTGTGTCTAATCACCATTGGGAACCAAGTTCTAAAGGAGGATTTCAGGACCAGTTGGATTGTCCATTCATTGCTCATGCAAGGTAAGTAATGATCTACCTTTTCTAAATTTTTTATTTATATAATATTATTTTTATAACAAAAAAATTCTTAATCAATTTATATATGACTTATGAATTTACAAGATGGTCTTTTGAATGAAAAATAGATATGTAATTCGAAGTAATATTTTTTGGACTATTGTTACATTGTTGGATTAAGATATATATGTTATTTTGTAAAAAAAACTTTGATATGTATAATATTTGAAGTCTTAGCTTGACTAAATTCTGGACCCTACTAATTGGAAGTTATGCATTGGCACTTCGATTATTATTATGCTCATTGATGTTGTTTCTCACCCTATCACAATATATAAATGTGGTAACCTGGCAGCCTCCGTAGGGTATAAGTATGGTATTCTGATCCACTCCATAGGGTATAAGTATGGTTATATTTTTGGCCTAGCTACAAGATATAAGTGTGGCCATAGTTTAAAGGCTGTTGAGTTGAATGTGATTTGTTTCGTATTAGATGATTACATATATGAATATTTCAAAGATATGGAATTTGATGGATTTGTGCTTTCAAATGGAATTGATTATTCTTTAAACTAAATCATTATAATTTGTATTTATATTTCATGTCATTAAATGAATTATCTTGTTAAGGTATTCATTATTTACTTAGGCCCTGTTGGGGGGAGCTTTTGGAGGGCCAAAAAGCACTTTCTGGCCCTCCAAAAGTACTTTCAGATAAAAAATAGTGTTTGGTAAAATTTTCGGAAAGCTATTTCAGCTTTTGCGGGAAGCTGAAAACAGCTTTTGAGATTCCGAAAACGCTGTTTTCAGCTTTGTCGGGAAGCTGTTTTTTGGACCAAAATATCCCATTTAAATCTCACTTTTTTCCTCCAAAACCCTCATCCCGCCTCTTCCTCTCTCACCCATCCCCTTCCTCTCCCTCTCTATCTTCTTCTTCCTCTAAACGCCGCCGTCACTGTTCCTTCTTCCTCTTCTTTTTTTTTTTCTTTCTTTTTTTTGTTTTGGGAGCTCGTGGTTGCCCATGGTTGTAGCCACCATGCCGGCCACCACCCATGGCCGGCGACGCCTCTATATTTCAATGAAATAAAATAATAAATAAATAAATAACTAAATAAAATAAATAAAAAGGAAAATAATGAGTGAGTGGCAAATAATCTGATCTAAATAAATAAATAAATAAATAATATTAGTAATTATTTAACCAATTTTATCACGTAGCTAGAAAATTTATTAGAGAGATAAATGGTTATTAGAAGGATGAAAACTTAATTTACACTAATAATTATAATATTTTATATATTTATTATTGTATTATACTATAAATATAATATAATATTACATTATATCATAATACATTGATATGTTATGTTAAATAATTTAATATTATATTAAATTATTATTCTATAATACATAATGTTATAGTACTATATTATAATAATATTTTATTACATTACATTAATATTATACTATATCATATATTTATGTATTAATACATATTATATTTTATTATGCTCTATTGTATAATACTGGTAATGTCTTTTATGGTTATTTTGTCACACAAAAGTACTTTCTCAGTTTGTTTACCAAACACATGTTAAAGTGCCACAGCACTTTAGAAATGTAGTTACCAAACAGCAAACAGCTTTTTATAAATGCTCTGCTTCAGACAGCTCTACTTTCAAAAGCTTTACTACTAACAGCTCCCCCAAACAGGACCTTAGTTGTCTAGCTCATTATATAATTTCTTATTGTTTTTACATATTCGAAGAACTAGCATAACCGAGGTTCAATATGGGAGAGTGACTAGAAGAACTTTGGCACATATTATCTTAGATTAGAGTTTGTTTAAATTGATGTACTACCTTAGAATATTATTATAATTGTGAGATATTTAAATTTTGAGTTAGTTATTAAAATAAAGTTGCATATTATCATTTAAGGTTGTTCTGTTGCATGTTTATGATATCATGATAACATGCTTTGCATGCTTATAGGAAGAGTTTTCTATGAGTATGCGGCGGTTGCCGCGACTCTCTGCTCATGATCTCGGGTTAGTGGCGTGGCAATTAATATAGTATTAGAGCATAAGTGAATGAATCATAAGTTATAGAATCTGATATAACATGAGTGTAGGTGGGTAGACATTAGAGATAGTGGGATATTTGTTTGTGATGATTATGACATAAGTTATTCTAATAATTGATAATTAATTGATAAGCTTATTAAGGGTTTGCTGCTATCTGATGAAAATAGGTTAGGATACCTCCACACCAGATGAAAAAGACTGTTCGAGGTGCTGCTAGAGAGGCATCAAACCAACAAGATGGCGGTACTCCCACCCAAGTTGGTGGCACTCCTAAGCAGGAAGGAGCCATCTATTCTGCCAAGAATACTCAGAGAGGATAGCAAGAACTAGGCTTAGGTCAGATTATGCAAACTTTAGTTGGTATGATGCAGATGTAACAACAAATGTCGCAGCAGTTGCTCCAACAGCAACAGACTTAACAACAACAAACACAGCCGCATCATGCACAACAACAACAAGGATGAGGGGAGCAGCGTCGTAATAGAGCAGAGTTCAAGAAGCTGGCCCCTCCACCTTTCAAGGGGACTATAAAACCTTTGGAAGCTGAAAATTAGCTTATAGAGATGGAGAAAGAATTCACCGTTCAAAGATGCCATGATGATGAGAAGATTTTTTATACATCATATATGTTGCAAGGTGGGGCATTCAACTGGTGGTAGATGTTGGAACATAAATATGAGAAAGATAGGGAACCACTCACTTGGAAAAAGATTCCAAGGAATATTCTATGATAAGTATTTCTCTCGGAGTGTGAGGACATAGAAAGAGCAGGAGTTTATTCATCTAAAACAAAGAAGTTTGACTTGTAGAATGTGAAGCTAAATTTACAGAGTTGGCTAAATTTGTTTCAAGGTTAGTCGAGAATGAGTTAGATCGAGTGCATAAATTTGAGATGGGACTGAAGACTAAATTAGAAAACAAGCAGTACCTTATGAGTTGATTACCTATGCGTCTGTGGTCAACAAAGCATTAATAATTAAAAGGGAATGCAACAAAGCTCGTGCCGAGAGAGAGAGAAATCGAAAGAAAAAAAAGGTCAAACGAATCTCAAGGAAAAAAAAAAGGTCAAACGAATCTCAAGGATAAAGTAATGTAAACATCGGGAGTTCAAACAAGAGATTAACAAGTGTTAATTCTAGGATGACAGATCGCATCAAGTGTTGTAGATGTGCTAAAGCTCATGCTGACAAGAGTTGCCATTGGATCACCAGTGCCTACTTTTGATGCAGTAAGATAGGTCATAAAATTGCTTTATGTTCACAAAGAAATGAGGATCAATCTGTCAAGATAGCTAAACAAAATAAGGATGGAAGTCAAAAGCCCTAGACCCAATGAAGAGTCTATGCTCTTACACAACAAGATGCACAAGCTACTAATGTGATAGTGATAGGTACAAATCTAATTCTAATATTTATTCATATGTATTGTTTGATACGAGTATTACTCATACCCACTGCTTTTGTTAGATGACTTATTATATTGTTAGAATAGAGTAAGTGGTTGCCAAACATTTCCTTAATGACTATCAAAAGAAAAATATGAACATTCAAATTTCTGAAGCCTTTATATCAATGCATGCACTAAAAAGTTGGTAATTTTAGAAAATCTAGACATGTTGCCCAGATAGACAACCCAAGAGGGGGGGGGGGGGTGAATTGGGTTTTTAAATTAACTTAGCTAATTAAAACTTTGTGGATGATTAACTAAATACTATAGCCAGTTATTTAATTAAAGCTAAGTGCTGTGAGTAATGTGTGGGGAAGAAGATGAGAGACAATGCACTACAAACACAAAGTTTTATAGTGGTTCGGAGCTAACCCTTGCTCCTACGTCCACTCCCCAAGTCTCACTTGGGAATTTCACTATAACCCCCTTGGATTACAGCCGGTTGTTTTGCAAGCTCACAACCGAACTTGTTGTTTTACGAGCTCACAACGAACTCGGTCGGTTTTTCCAGGCTCACCGACTAGAACCACTCCGATTGTTTTCCCGGGATCACAATCAAACCCTTACACTCGTTGGTTTTAAACCGGCTCACCAACCAACCTTAATCCCCTTTATTCAATCCCCCGATTGAATCAAGTAAATACACGAGATAGAAGAAAACAGAAAATAGCTTCTCAAAAAGCAGATTTAAAACAATATAATCGTAAAGGAGTTAGAAGCCCTCAAACGCTTTTAAGATGGTGAAGAGGTGTGGCTTCTGGAACTCCGGTCTCCTCTTGAAAGAGTGATCGACTTGAAAGCAGGAGGAGGAAGCTTTGAATGCTGGGAAGATGTTGGTGGAGCAGTAAATGCAGATCTTCCCTTTTTCTCGTTGAAGAGCACTTAGAGAGCTTGAAGACTTGAATGCTAGGAGTGGAATGTGTGTTCTCTACCTTGCTACAGTCTTCTGTGGCTATTTAAGCCAACCCCCACGGAAACTAGCCGTTACTCTGCTTTTTCTGGCCGTTCTGCACACTCTGCGCAGCCTGACAATGTGACCGTTGGTGGGTTGGAGTCGACTCGCGCGATCAGGAGTCGACTCGGCTGTAGCAGGAGTCGACTCGAGCTTTTCCGGAGTCGACTCGGCAACTGTTCTCAGTTTGAATTAAAGTTGCCGTCTTGACTGGGAGTCGACTCGTCTTGACCCGGAGTCGACTCGCCAACTTCTGGCGCTGACCTGGCAATTTTGGAGTCGGCTCATCCTCTGTAGTCCGTGGATCCAAATTTGAATTTTGTCCACTCGAGTCGACTCGACTATCCTGGGAGTCGACTCGAATCTCAGAGCCCGAACTCCCGATTCTCTGTCTTTTGGCTCATCCAGTCTTGGAGTCGACTCGAACTTCCTTGGAGTCGACTCGGCTCTCAGTTTCCGAAAGTTGGTCTTCTGCCTTTTGACGTGAAGCTTGTCTTGGAGTCGACTCGAGCTGTCTGGGAGTCGACTCGAATCTCAGAGGCAGTAACATGGTCTTCTGTCTGTCGATGGTCGCACAGTCTCGGAGTCGACTCGCGTACTGCGGGAGTCGACTCGAATCTCAGAGTCCATAAAACGCTCTCTGACTTTTTCTTTGTGTACCGCTGGGAGTCGACTCGCGTTCCACTGGAGTCGACTCGAATCTCAGAGTCCATAAAACGCTCTCTGACTTTTTCTGTGTGTACCGCTGGGAGTCGACTCGCATTCCGCTGGAGTCGACTCGAATCTCAGACCTGAAAAACTGCTCTTCTGTCCTTCTGTCTGTTTTCAGTCGGAGTCGACTCGTACTGATCAGGAGTCGACTCGAGCTCGTGCCAGTGACCTTGATACGCTTGGAGTCGACTCGTGATACTCGGGAGTCGACTCGAGTCTCAGACATTGGTTCATGCAGACTTTTTAACTTATCCAAAATACTATGAACCAAGTCTAGAAACACTTGGACAGGATTTTCACTGAAACACTCAATTGAATTCATTAGTAATCACAAGATATACTCAATTGCTTTGAGCTCATCAAAATCAAATGGGGTTTTAATCAATCACTCCACAATCTCTCCCTTTTTGATGATGACAAAACTTTGAGTATATGTAAAATGAATTACTCATAAAACAATGAAGTAAAATCCATAAATGAATTCAAATGTCTGATAATTTAATTTATCCAAGTTTGAAGGGAGTGAAACATTAAATTTCGGAGTTAAAGCTCCCCCTTTCATTTGGAATTATATAAGCCTTCATATTATGCAATCAATTGTTTGGCTTATATGTCATTAATGTTTTAGCTTGATTAAAATTCAGATTCTCTCCCTCAACATATGCATTCAACTATATTTTGATTTTCTGAATTTCCTCTTCATGCTTTGAAGTTTTTTTTGAACTGAATTTTATCTTTAGAGGGAAAATCTGTCAATTTGTTCTTGAGTAGGATTCAGCTAATCTCCGAATATCCCTTGAATAGATTCTGGAGATTACTCCATTAGGAGCCCCAAAAGAGAGATAATGAGCCTCGAGGTACCGAATCCACTTAGAACAAATTTATGTGTGTTTTTAAGAGTTTATCGTTTTATTTATTTTCATTGATTTCTTTTACATATTTTTTAATATTTCTCCCCTTTTACATATTTTATACTTACACATTTCTCCCCCTTTTTGTCATCATACCAAAAAGGAGGTAATCACACACAATCAATGGCACAAATGGCACAGTCAATCATCAAATGGCACAGAAATGAAGATAAGATGTCTACTCATTGTATTGATATGAAGGTGAATACATTTGAGCATACAATAGGTAAAGCAAGAACAATACAAAAGAAGACAAAACACAACTCAAAATCATCTATGACCTCCTCGAGGATGTGCCTCCCCCTCTCGAGGATACATCTCCTCCTCTAGAGGATGTGGCTCCCCCTCTCGAGGATACATCTCCTCCTCTGGAGGATGTAGCTCCTCCTCTCGAGGATGTGACTCCTCCTCTCAATCGGCTCTGCTCCATGAGGAGGGCGACTGCCTCTGTAACATGGCCCAGCTGCGTGATAATAGACGTGGTGGCTCTGCTATGTGTAGTGGAGAGCTCAGTCACCGACGTCTGAAGCCCAGTCACCGAGGTCTGAAGTGCGTCCAGCTTGTCGATGAGCACATTCGACAAGCGCTCGGCCCCCTCGGTGGTGGTGTGCATGTCACGGCGGATGTCATCCCGCATCCTCCTCGTGGTGCTCGTGACCTCGCTCATGCTGTGGAACTGGGCCTGCACCAGGGTCCTAATGTTGTAGATCTCCTACCGCACCTCAGCCGTCATGTCTGTCACGGCTGTCAAGGATGGGACCAATGCTGAGGATGGAGTGGGTGCAGGAGTGGGAGCTGGCACGGAACCTCGGAGCTCCCGGAGCAGCTCGTCCCTCAAATCTCGGACGATCTCCTGCCGCAGCTCCCGGAGCTGCTCTGGATCAATACGGACCTCCATAGATGGTGGAGCTGAGGAGGAAGGTCCGGCAGAGGTGGTAGGAGCAGGAGGAGTGGATGGAAGGTCTGGATGGTCTGGGAACTCTGGGTAGTCAGAATCTGGCTCAGGACTGGGTGATGGTCTGGTGGTCTGAGCGGTGAGAGTGGACTTCCTAACCCAGATCCCTTCTCTCTTCCGAAATCCCATCCTGTGCATGGTCCCCGTACCCAAGCGATCAGTCCATCGCAAGGCACGAGAGGGTTCCTTCTCAGGAATGGAAATTTCGTACTGCCTAAAGAGAAGAGTGAATATCATTCCGTATGGGAGGGAGAGCCTAGGTCTATCCAGGGGCTCACACATATACCTATAAATGAGCTTGGGGAAGTTGACCGGGGTGTCCTGAAGAATGTAAGACATAACAGCTAGGTCCCTCTCATTCACAAAATCAAATCTCCCTGTCTTAGGGAAGATGGACCTGGACAAAATGCTCAAAAGGATTCTCACTTCAATAGGAAGTGAGCTAGCAGATACCTCATCTAGGGGAGACTGAGGTGGATGCCCTAAGACGATCGTAAGGGCCTCAAATCTATCCTCAGGATGTGCAGGAGCCACCCCTACTAATGGAAGGTGGAGGATATGGGCAATGAGGTCCTCTGTGACACGCAATGGGACACCTAATACCGTGCCCTCAATACCTCCATCTCCCCGATGGACGGTACTGTAGAACTCTTGAACTAGGCCAGGATAGGTGGAAAGGTCCAAGGTGAGGAAGTACTCTAGACCCTGGGCTCTAAGCCTATCGCCTATGGTGAATCCTTCCCGGGAGAGATAGTCGAAAGTGACATACCTCCCGGAGGTGACGGCCTTCCCGGCCAACGGCCTAACATGAACCACCCTAGGCGGGGAACGATCCGGAGGAGGTTGCCTCGCGGGATCGTGCCGCGCCTTGGAGCGCCGCTCGGGACCGGCCACGGGACGGGACCTCTTTCTAACAACTCCTTTGCGAGGCATCTTGACCTAAACGAGATGAAAACCTAGAGAACGAAGAAGGATCGATAGAGGAAGCTCGGAACTGACCTGAAAAGACCTAGGAACGGACGGAAACTCAATGTCCGGCGAAGAATCGACGGGAAAAGGGCTTGGAGACGATCGAGGATGACCTAGGAGTCGGCTCTAGGGCTTTGTGAACAGTGGCGGCTTGAGAAAAAGTGTTTGCGAAACGACAAACCTAGGGTTAAAAAGTCGGATCCCGACTGCGAGTCGACTCCCCTGAGTCGCGAGTCGACTCGACCTCGAGTCGACTCCAGAAAATGCGCGAGTCGACTCCCCCTTAGGAGCCGGCTCTGAAACTTACTCGAGTCGTCTCTAACCTTGGCACACACTTAAAAATCATGCTATAACCGTGCCAAATGAGGGAAAATCACCTAGTTGGGATCTGATTTGATGATCATTGAATAGAAACTCTATTTTAACCTCATTTTAACCATCAAAATCAATTAATCTAGTGGAAACTCCCACTAGGATGGGTCAATCACTCCTAATCCCCTCCTAAGTACACTGAACCTCTCTTCACTTAGGGGTTTTGTGAAAATATCTGCTAATTGATCATCAGTACAAACAAATTGGAGAGTCACATCACCATTCAATACATGATCTCTTATGAAGTGATGTCTTATCTCAATGTGTTTAGTTCTTGAGTGTTGAATTGGATTTTTAGTTAGGTTTATGGCACTTGTATTATCACAATTAATGGGGATTTTATCTTGTTTAATGCCATAATCTTCTAATTGTTGTTTAATCCACAAGATTTGAGCACAACAACTCCCGGCTGCAACATATTCAGCTTCTGCAGTGGATAATGCAACCGAGTTTTGTTTCTTGCTAAACCATGAGATTAGGTTTTCTCCTAGAAATTGACAAGACCCGCTGGTACTTTTTCTATCAAGCTTACATCCAGCGAAGTCTGAATCTGTGTACCCTATTAAGTTTAGGCTAGATTCTTTAGAGTACCACAGCCCTATGTTCTTAGTTCCTATTAAGTATTTAAAGATTCTCTTAACTGCAGCTAGGTGTGATTCTTTAGGATTAGCCTGATATCTAGCACACATGCACACACTAAACATAATATCAGGCCTACTTGCAGTAAGATACAGTAAAGAACCTATCATACCTCTATAAAGTTTTTGATCTACAGATTTACCTGATTCATCTTGGTCTAACTTACATGATGAGCTCATGGGGGTGCTGATTGACTTGTTTCCCTCCATATCGAACTTCTTAAGCATCTCCTTGATATATTTGGCTTGATTGATGAAGATGCCTCCTTCAGATTGTTTGATTTGAAGCCCGAGGAAGTAGTTCAGCTCTCCCATCATGCTCATCTCAAACTCACTCTGCATCAAATCAGCAAATTCCTCGCAGAGGCGATTGTTAGTAGCACCGAAAATGATATCATCAACATAAATCTGTACTAATAACATATCCTTATTTTTCTTTTTCAGAAATAATGTTGTATCTACATTTCCCCTAGAGAATCCATGTTCTAATAGAAATTTACTAAGTCTCTCATACCATGCTCTAGGTACTTGTTTTAGACCATAAAGTGCTTTGTTCAGTTTATACACATGATTGGGGTATTGATGATTTTCAAAACCAGGAGGTTGTTCCACATATACCTCCTCATTAATAAACCCATTTAGAAAAGTACTTTTTACATCCATTTGATATAGCTTGAAGTCCTTAGAGCATGCATATGCTAATAATAGTCTAATAGCCTCAAGTCTAGCTACGGGAGCAAAGGTTTCATCAAAGTCTATACCTTCTTCTTGATTATAACCCTTTGCTACTAGTCTAGCCTTATTCCTTATAACAATTCCATTTTCATCTAGCTTATTTTTATATATCCATTTTGTACCTATAATTGGATATTCAGAAGGTCTCTCTACTAGATCCCACACTTTATTTCTAGTAAATTGGTTTAGTTCTTCTTGCATTGCATTTATCCAATTTACATCATTTTCGGCTTCTTCTATATGTTTGTGCTCAAAGTGTGAAACAAAAGCTAGATGGTTATTCAAATTTCTAAGGGATGCTCTAGTCCTAACGGGTTGGGATGGATCATCTAGAATTAGTTCCTTAGGATGCCCATGAGCATACCTCCAAGCTTTTGTTAACCCATGATCCACAATAGGCTCTTGGCTTGATGATGCTTCTTCAATCAATTTTTGATTATCATCTTGTAATCCCATCTCATCTATCTTTTCTTCAAGTATTTCAATATCATCATCAAGATTGGCTTTCTTACTAGAGGAGATGTCACTAGAGTCATCAAATACAACATGTATAGATTCTTCTATAACTAGTGTTCTTTTATTAAAGACTCTATAGGCTTTACTAGTTGTAGAATAACCTAAGAATATTCCTTCATCAGATTTAGGGTCAAATTTCCCTAGATTATCTTTCCCATTATTATGTACAAAACACCTACATCCAAAAACATGAAAATAGTTAACCTTTAGTTTTCTGTTTTTCCACAGTTCATAAGGTGTTTTCTTTATGATGGGTCTTAATAGAACTCTATTTAATATATGGCAAGAAGTATTAATGGCTTCTCCCCAAAAGTACTTAGGGAGGTTACTTTCACATAACATCGTTCTAGCCATTTCCTCTAGGGTTCTATTTTTTCTTTCCACAACTCCATTTTGTTGTGGTGTCCTAGGTGCTGAGAAATTATGGGTTATCCCCTTTTTACTACAAAATTCATCAAATAATTGATTTTCGAATTCGGTACCATGGTCACTTCTAATAGCTATAACTGAGGACTCTCTAACATTTGTTACTTCCTTATGGAACTTCTTAAACATAGAAAATGCTTGATCCTTATGCCCTAGAAACATGACCCATGTGTACCTAGAGTAATCATCTACTATAACTAGACCATATTTGTTTCCACCTAGGCTTGTTGTTCTAGTTGGACCAAATAGGTCCATGTGTAGTAATTCTAGAGGCCTAGAAGTAGAGACACATTTTATGGATTTAAAAGAGTTTCTAGATTGTTTGCCAAATTGACATGCTTCACATATTTTGTTCTTTTCAAATTTTAATTTTGGCAAACCTATCACGGTGTCTCTTTTAACTAGTTTAGTTATTGTATCCATGCTTGCATGACCTAACTTACGGTGCCATAACCAACTAGCATCATTTTCTTTAGTTTCATTAACAACTAAACATTGGTTATGTTTTGTAAGGTCTTCTAGATCTACCACATATACATTTCCACGTCTCATCCCTTTAAAAACTAAACTATTATCATTAGGATTTGTTATAATACATAGTGATGGTTTAAACATAACATCATATCCTTTATCACATAATTGACTAATGCTTAACAAGTTATGCTTTAGACCATCAACATATCTAACGTTATCTATAAAGGTAGAAGGGGTGATTTGAACTTTACCAATACCAATGATGTGACCTTGGTTGTTGTCTCCAAAAGTCACAGCACCTCCCTTCTTAGCTTCAAGGGTGAAAAATTGATCTTTATCACCCGTCATGTGCCTTGAACAGCCACTATCCAAATACCAGCAGTTTTTGTTGACCTTGGCTGCAAGACACTCCTACACAAGCAAATCATGTCATCTTAGGTACCCAAGTTTTCTTGGGTCCTTCATGGTTAGTCAAGTTGGTTCCTTTTGGAACCCATACCCTTTTATTTTTTCTTTTAGTTTTACTTTTCCTAAAATTACATGCATTTGCTTTATGTCCTACTATTCCACAACAAAAGCAAGTTATTTTCTTAATTTTAGTTTTCCCAGCTTTAACAAAGAAGTTACTAAGAAGTTTTTGCTTATTCCTTGGTTTATACCCTAAACCCGCTTTATTAAATACGGCTCGTTGATTATTAAGTATCATGTTTAACTTTTCAGAACTATATGTGAATTTTTCAACTAAGGGTTTGTATTTGTTTAGTTCTTTAGTTAATGTCTGATTTTCGGTTTTTAGATCATTTAGCTCTTTAGTTAGATCCTTGTTTAAGACTTGTTTATGGTTTTTGAGATCTAAAAATTCCTTTGTTAGTTTCTCAATATCTTTCGTTAAGGTGTTAGTCTTCTTAATTAGGAGTTGGTTGCTTGTCTTAAGTTCTAGATTTTCTTTGGTGAGATTATCTTTATCCTTAATTAATGAATCATGCTTATGAATATAACTTTGGTTAGTTACTTTTAGTTCTCTGTTTTTAACATTTATATTCTTATACTCAATCATTAATTCATTGAACGCATCATAAAGTTCATCAAATGTAAAATCAAAATGCGTATCGGAGATTACCTCATTTTCGTTGGCCATGAAACAGAAATTGGCCTTCTCTTCTTGTTCTTCATCCGATGATGAAGATGATGCGTCGGAGTCCGATAGGGTGGTGACAAGTGCCTTCTTCTTCTTGTACTTACTCCCCTTCTTCAGTAAGGGGCACTCTGCTCTTATGTGTCCCGGCTTCTTGCACTCGTAACACCCAATCCCCTCATTTTTCCTTTCCTTACCTTTGTCTCTGCGGTAGAAATTTGAGGGACCTCTCCTTTGATGATACGTCTTCTTGTGGTTGATAAACTTCTTGAACTTGCGCACAAGAAGTGCCTCACCACCATCTTCCTCATCTTCTTCCTCTTCACTGCTGCTGCTGCAAGACAGGTCCTTGTTAGAAGAAGTAGATTTTAAAGCTATTACCTTTTTCTTATGGGAGGACTCTTCCTCGTTGTGTTGTTTCATGGTAAGCTCATGCGTCATCAGGGATCCAAGGAGCTCTTCAAGTTGAAGCTTGTTCAAGTCTTTAGCTTCTTGGATCGCCGTCACCTTGGCTTCCCACAACCTTGGTAGACACCGAAGGATTTTCCTAACAAGTTCACTGTTAGTATAGTTCTTGCCAAGGCTTTTTAGGCCATTGACAATATCAGTAAACCTAGTGAACATGCTTGTGATTGTTTCATTTGAATCCATTTTAAATAGTTCATATTTATGAACCAAGATGTTTATTTTGGATTCCTTGACTTGATTCGTGCCCTCATGGGTCACTTCAAGTCTGTCCCAAATTTCTTTTGCAGAATTACAAGTTGAAACTCTATTGAATTCATTACGGTCTAAGGCACAATAAAACACATTCATTGCTTTAGAGTTTAGTTGTGCCTTCCTCATGTCATGTTCATCCCAATCCGTTTCTAGTTTGGGTACCTTAACACCCTCTACATATGTGGATGGGATGTATGGGCCATTCACTACAATGGTCCACATCTCATAGTCTTGGGCTTGGATGAATATTCTCATCCTAGCCTTCCAGTATGAGTAGTCGGATCCATTGAAGAAAGGAGGTCTTTGGGTGGACTGACCCTCAATGTGAGAAGATCCAAATGGGGTTGTCATTTTGATCTTTTAACTCTTGAGTGGAAGAGTTTTTGGCTCTGATACCACTTGTTGCCCAGATAGACAACCCAAGAGGGGGGGGGGGGTGAATTGGGTTTTTAAATTAACTTAGCTAATTAAAACTTTGTGGATGATTAACTAAATACTATAGCCAGTTATTTAATTAAAGCTAAGTGCTGTGAGTAATGTGTGGGGAAGAAGATGAGAGACAATGCACTACAAACACAAAGTTTTATAGTGGTTCGGAGCTAACCCTTGCTCCTACGTCCACTCCCCAAGTCTCACTTGGGAATTTTACTATAACCCCCTTGGATTACAGCCGGTTGTTTTGCAAGCTCACAACCGAACTTGTTGTTTTACGAGCTCACAACGAACTCGGTCGGTTTTCCCAGGCTCACCGACTAGAACCACTCCGATTGTTTTTCCGGGATCACAATCAAACCCTTACACTCGTTGGTTTTAAACCGGCTCACCAACCAACCTTAATCCCCTTTATTCAATCTCCCGATTGAATCAAGTAAATACACGAGATAGAAGAAAACAGAAAATAGCTTCTCAAAAAGCAGATTTAAAACAATATAATCGTAAAGGAGTTAGAAGCCCTCAAACGCTTTTAAGATGGTGAAGAGGTGTGGCTTCTGGAACTCCGGTCTCCTCTTGAAAGAGTGATCGACTTGAAAGCAGGAGGAGGAAGCTTTGAATGCTGGGAAGATGTTGGTGGAGCAGTAAATGCAGATCTTCCCTTTTTCTCGTTGAAGAGCACTTAGAGAGCTTGAAGACTTGAATGCTAGGAGTGGAATGTGTGTTCTCTACCTTGCTACAGTCTTCTGTGGCTATTTAAGCCAACCCCCACGGAAACTAGCCGTTACTCTGCTTTTTCTGGCCGTTCTGCACACTCTGCGCAGCCTGACAATGTGACCGTTGGTGGGTTGGAGTCGACTCGCGCGATCAGGAGTCGACTCGGCTGTAGCAGGAGTCGACTCGAGCTTTTCCGGAGTCGACTCGGCAACTGTTCCCAGTTTGAATTAAAGTTGCCGTCTTGACTGGGAGTCGACTCGTCTTGACCCGGAGTCGACTCGCCAACTTCTGGCGCTGACCTGGCAATTTTGGAGTCGGCTCATCCTCTGTAGTCCGTGGATCCAAATTTGAATTTTGTCCACTCGAGTCGACTCGACTATCCTGAGAGTCGACTCGAATCTCAGAGCCCGAACTCCCGATTCTCTGTCTTTTGGCTCATCCAGTCTTGGAGTCGACTCGAACTTCCTTGGAGTCGACTCGGCTCTCAGTTTCCGAAAGTTGGTCTTCTGCCTTTTGACGTGAAGCTTGTCTTGGAGTCGACTCGAGCTGTCTGGGAGTCGACTCGAATCTCAGAGGCAGTAACATGGTCTTCTGTCTGTCGATGGTCGCACAGTCTCGGAGTCGACTCGCGTACTGCGGGAGTCGACTCGAATCTCAGAGTCCATAAAACGCTCTCTGACTTTTTCTTTGTGTACCGCTGGGAGTCGACTCGCGTTCCACTGGAGTCGACTCGAATCTCAGAGTCCATAAAACGCTCTCTGACTTTTTCTGTGTGTACCGCTGGGAGTCGACTCGCATTCCACTGGAGTCGACTCGAATCTCAGACCTGAAAAACTGCTCTTCTGTCCTTCTGTCTGTTTTCAGTCGGAGTCGACTCGTACTGATCAGGAGTCGACTCGAGCTCGTGCCAGTGACCTTGATACGCTTGGAGTCGACTCGTGATACTCGGGAGTCGACTCGAGTCTCAGACATTGGTTCATGCAGACTTCTTAACTTATCCAAAATACTATGAACCAAGTCTAGAAACACTTGGACAGGATTTTCACTGAAACACTCAATTGAATTCATTAGTAATCACAAGATATACTCAATTGCTTTGAGCTCATCAAAATCAAATGGGGTTTTAATCAATCACTCCACAAGACATGACACAGGCATATTGTCAGTTAGGATTAGAGTCGTGCAGTAGAAGCGTGTTGAAATGAATTATTTTGAAACTGGTCGGACAAGTTAACTTTGATTTGAGTAGTGTTATGACTTGATTTGGAAGAAGTATTCTCTACTCTTTGAACTATAGATACAAAATTTTGGATTTTTTTTATGGGGGGAGAATGTAAGACCAGTATACTAGGCCTGGTCTTTTTTATTTATATAATATTGTTTTTACATCAAAGAAATTGTTAATCAATTTGTATGTGATTTATGGATTGTATGAGATGACGTTTTGAATGAAAAATAGATTTGTAATTCGGAGTAATATTTTCTGGACTATTGTTATATTGATTAGATTAGGATATATATGTTATTTTGTAAAAAGAACTTTGATATATATCAGATTTGAACTCTCAGCTAGACTATATTTTGGACCTTGCCAATTGGGGATTATGCATTGGTACTTCGATTATTATTGAGCTTATTGATTCTGTTTCTGGTCCTACCACATGATATAAATATGGTATTCTATCCTTCTCTACATGGTATAAGTGCAGTATTCTGACCCACTCCGCAGGGTATAAGTGCGGTTCTATTTTTGGCCTAGCCACAGTATAAATGTGGTCATAGTTTAAATACTGTTGAGTTGAATGTGATTTGTTTTGAATCAAATTTATAATTACATATATGAATATTTGAAGCATATGGCTTTTAATGGATTTGTGCTTTAAAATAGAATTAATTATGTCTTTATACTGATTCATTATAATTTGTATTTATATTTTATGTAATTACATGAATTGTTTAGTTAAGGTATTCATTACTTATTGGGTTGTCTGGCTTATTACATAATTTTTTACTATTTTTATAGATCCAAAGAGCTAGCATGACCGGGGTTCAATATAGGAGAGCGAGTTGCAGAATATTAGCACAGATTATCTTAGATTAGAGTTTATTTAAATTGATGAACTGCCTAGAATATTGATAGAATGATGAGGTATTAAAATTTTGAGTTAGTTATTGAAATAAAGTTGCATATTATTATTTAAGGTTGTTCCACTGCATTTTTATGATATTGAGATGAGATGCCTTGCATGCTTGTGGAGAGAGTTTTTTATCAGTACACGGTGGTTATCGCGATCCTCGGATCATGATCTTGGGTCAGGAGCGGGACACCCTATTTACCTGAAACACCAATTTGAGATTGGAGATTGAAAACAAAGATCAAAGAGTAAATATGAAAATAGGAACAAAATGACAACATTCCCTTGTACATTCCGCATCCAAAGAAATGTCAACCGTGATTCGTGCCAATCCATGATGCCCTTAATGGTGCCCTTGTTCTATAATGGTAGACATCACTGGCGCAAGACCATAACTTGCTCGAGATACCTCCATGGTATCTTTCTCTCCCTTCCCCCACCCTCCCTTTTCCTCCATGTATGCTTTGTGGTTTCTCTAGACATAATTATTACTGTTGCTGGAAACTGAACCCGGGGGTAACCATGGACCGAGGAGGAGGAGCTCCGGCAGGGGATGCGACGGTGGACAGCTTTCTCTAAGGGACCTGCAAGAAGCCGGTGGCCGGAAGTTCCGGCACCGGCCCTCCGATGTTTAAGTCAGACGGTTTTTTTTTGTGGAACAAGCAGAAAGATTACGTAAATGAAAAGATCTCCTTTCAAAAGGAAGAAGTTTTCCTTTTTATAAGAGGGGTGTATGGGTTACCTGTAACGCGACTGTACGAATTAATGAGTTACCGTAGTGATTGGACGTGATCGTGTGAATTAATGAGTTACCATAGACGACCCGAGATTTTGGACTAGCTGGCGGTTCGTTGAGATCGTGCGCATTTAATCGTTGGCAGTCGTTGAGGCAGAGATCACGGGATTGGACTCCAGATGAGGAGGAGGGGGACTTGATTTTCGGTGGAGTGGAGGGGTCTGCCTCTTTCTTTGACTGGGTCTTCTTTGGGCTTGAGGTCGATCGGGCTCAACTTAACTGAGACCAAGGCTGCAAACTCTGAGGCCGGGCATGCTGAGGTCGGGTGCCTTAGGGTCGGGCGCCTTGAGGGTTGCCGCTGTCGCGCTCGCCATCAAGTGCCGACGATATATTCACACATTTTGAGCAATCCATTTTTCCCCCAACAATTACAAATGAATCACACGAGGTCATGTGATTTGTTGCATTTTAATGCCACGACTTACACCCCACAAACACTAATATGAAGGATATTTTGGTCATAATACAATTTTATGTTCCATATGATGGTCATGGGATGCCTCTTTGTGAATGGAGATGAATGGAAAGACTGGTTTGGAATAGTTTGGAAACTTGAATTGTCCATTTGAAACTTTTTAAAGTTGAGGGGATGTTTCTAAGACACATCCAAAGTTAAGGGAGTATCCCTATAATTTTTCTAAAAATTAAATAAAAAATATATTTGCAATATATGTTGGAAAAATAATAATTAATTATATAACTACACAGAGCATTGAGTAGAACCACTGATTTGCCTAAAATCTTTGGTGAGTCATTGAGTTGGATCGCTCAATTTTAATTAGATTGTTCACTGTGATTCAAGTTACCCCAGTGTCCGATCCAAGCAAGATACCTATTGACCCCACGCATATCGGGCAATCCTTGAGTTGAATCACCATGCTGTAAACTAACGGCTACATAGAAGAGCTAAGCATATGAGTCAGCTAGTGGTCGCTCTGCAAACTTTAATTTACGAAACTAATTAAAAATAGATGTCATTCCACTTCCATTGCATGTGCACGGTACTTAATCTATAAGTAGCGCTCAAAAACTTGTATCCTTGCCAAACAAGATCTCATTGGTCCATGTTTTGCTCCATTCATTATTTTAAAGCATGCAAAAATCTTCCATTCACTAATTAACAGTGGACAATCAAATAAATAGTGCAAGCCATTTCAACTTCTATTTAAACATATTCAATCATGCAATGGTTAGTACCACAGGTTATTTGATAGAAGGTTTGGATAGAAAGGTGGATTTGATAGGGTGCATATTCTAAACTCTCTCGCTTGAAGCTGATGCAGTTATCTCATTACAAATCAATATGAGGTGTTGTTGGAAATTGGACCCGGGGGCGGCCGTCGGCTGAGGAGGAGGAGCTCCGGCACTTGAATGGCAAGGGGAGGTGGTCCGGCTGAGGAGAAGCTCCGGCTGGTGGTGCGGCGGCGGACGGCTCTCTTCGGGAGACCTGCAGGAAGCCGTGGCCGGAGTTTTCGGCGTCGGCCCTCTGATGCTTAAGTCAGAGGGGGCTAATATGTAAGAGGAGAGAGAGGAGATATATTTTTTTGGGTTTCAGAGTCCAACCCCCTCTCAGGTGGAGGGGTTTTCCTTTTATAGAGGGGTATTGTATTACCTGTGAAGTGACGGGGCAAATGGTTCTTCTTTGTTATAATTGAACACGATCGTGGGCATTAATACAGTGTCGTGGAAGATCAGACCGGAGTCAGTGAATTGTCGTGGTTGATCGGACGTGGCGGGGTGGTTCAATTGCCTGCCGTGGAGAGCTTGAGATTCGTAGATAACGCGCATTGATTGTTGAATGAACCGGAGATCAGCAAAGGCCATACGCTTTAATGGTTGAGTGAACCGGAGGCCTGCAGAGGCCATGCGCATTAATTGTCGACGGCGGTAGCAGGGTATGGTTTCTGATTGAGCCATGGGTAGGGGTGACGGTGAGTGGTGAGGTCAGGTTTCTGAAGCGAGGCTCCTGAAGGAGGTTAGGTCGAGGTCGAACGTTCGGGCGGGGCGTCTCGGAGCCCAGCCTCTGGTCGGGCGTTGAGCTGGGCCAGTACAGGTTGGGCGCCTTCAGGTCGGGCACTCGCTGGTCGTCCGCCTTTTGATCGGGCGCCTTTAGGTCGAGCGTTCGCTGGTCGGGCGCCCGCTTTTTGGTCGTTCCGAAATAACTTAGTTTTTCCTCCAACACTACCCCCCGACTTTCTAGTTCGAGCCGCTTGCGAGCTCGGACGTGGGAAGTAGATATTTAAAGGCGCCCTGAACTATTTAATGCCGCACCGGTGGGGTCCAGGAAGTTTCGAATTTTACGGCGCTCTACACTCTTCGAGGTGTCATTAATGGGAGAAGGCGGAACAACGCCCTTTTGCCACCTGAAGCGGCCTCGCGTCGTGGGCTCATGATGGAGCTACACGATCCGATGAGACGCTGCCTTGATCCGTTATCCAAAGCGTCAATCTGAATCAGATATGCCATTTTGGCCTCCCGAGACCGACGCGTGGCACGATTTGGACGGGAGATGGGGTCCTGTCTCGCCAATCCGGGCCGCTGGAAAGGTTTATATAAATCTTCAACTCGATTCTGAGGGTTTCTATTTGACGACCTTTGTTTCTTGTTCTCTAGCATTCCTTACTTTTTTATCTCTTCCGGCGGCCTCCCGAAATTGTTCCGTTTCTCCTCCAATCCTTTGACGTCTTCAGCAAAGATCCTAGTAGGTGTTCCCTCTGGTCTACTCGGGGGGCTTTTGTTTTTGCTCCTTTTTTGTTCTCCCCCCCCTTTTTTTTTCTCTGTTTCTTTTTAGGATGAGTCGTGGTCCCGACGAGGTTGGGTCCACCATTAGCAGTGAGGAGGTGGAAATGGTTGAGGAATGGTTCTTTCCTCAGTGCGGGTTCCGCCTGGAACTCGTGGGGTCGGGGGATCGGGTGACGAGGCCCCCTCCGGGCCGAATCGGAGTGTATTTGGAATCACTCTGGGCTGGCCTGCGATTCCCTCTTCATGGGTTTGTGAATGAGTTGCTGGCGGCATACCAAATCGTCCCGGCGCAGCTTGTTCCGAACACGTGGAGGACAATTGTCGGTTTTTTATCCTTGTGCCTGGCGCACAGGTTGCCGACATCCGTCAACATCTTCCGGTGGTACTTCTTGCTAAAGTCCAACCCGGGAGATGGAGAGTGGCTTTACCTTGCCCTTCGGGATGGTCGACCACTCTTCCGGGGTGCTCCGACATCCATTCATGGATGGAAGGAGAAGTTTTTCTTTTTGTCTTCTGAGCGGACGTGAGGGTTCGATTCTCAATGGGAGCAAGCCCGGCTCAAAACCGCCAACAGGCTCCCAAGCTTATCCAAGGGCTAGCAGAAGATCCTCGACGCTCTTAGTGGCCTCGAAGAGGACATTTTGCTGAACGACCTTATGGGCGAGGACGCTCTGGTCAATGTTGGCCTGAGCTCGGCGCGCCCTCAGGGTAAGGGTAGTTTTTACTATTTGTTCTGCTCTGTTTCCTCTTTTCCAGACATTTGACTTCTTTCATTTTTTGCTCCCAGATGTTCCGAAAATGGTGACAAAGAATGCGGCCCTTTACGCCCGGTTCCAGAAGAGGGTCGCTGAGAGTGGTGGGGCCCCACTCGAGCCTCGGAAAAGAGCTCGGACGTCACATGGCGCGGGCGCCGGAGCGAGCGCAGCCCAGGTCGAATCTTCTGGGCCTGCTCGGATGGAGGTCCCGAGCTCTGACCGTAGGGGCTCGAGCTCCGCGGGGCCATCTGCGGCGCTCGCGTGCCTAGCCCCAATTTCGCAGCGTCTAGGTCGGCTGCCTGTCCGACCCCCGCATCCAGTGCTCGAGCCGAGAAGCAGCCAAGAGGCTGAGGCTGCGGGGCCACCTTCGCCGAGCCCGGCAAGGCCCAGCCTCCCTGGTCCCTCGGAGGTCGAGCCCCGACCAGAGAGGAGGCCGTACGTCCCCTCGTGGGAGATTTATGAGGGTGACTCGGCCCTCGACGATCCTGCAGTAGCGCGGCAGGTTTTCCAAGGCGCATTGCTCCCGGCCGATCAGGCCAAGATCCAGTCCACGAACTACAATGGCTTCATGGACGGAGTATATTGCTCCGAGGTTCGGGTAAGCATACCTTTTAACTCGTTTTCATCTTTCAATTTTTAGCCTTAGCTCATTTCTTTCATTCACCGCTAACAGCATCTCCACGAAGTCGAGACTCTGATGCACATTGCATCAGACTATCGGGAGCGGGCCCGAAGATACCAGCGTGGGCAGGAGGAGGCCGAGGCGAGGCGCATCGAGTCTGAGGCCGAGCAGAAAGTGCTCCCGCGAGGGTGGAGGCCGCTGAGGACGAGCTTCAGGCCTTGACCGCGGAGCTCGAGGAGGAGAAGGGCGCGCATGCCCTGGCTAGGTCAGAGGTGCGCGCTACCGAGGCGCATCTGGCTGAGTCTCGCTCGGCGCTCACTGTCCGCGAGCAGGAGGTGAAGGATGCTCACCTCAAGGCCCAGGAGCTTGAGGCCCGCGAGAAGAGGGCCCAGGAGGAGGCTCAGCACGTGGTCCAACTCTTCTGGAAATCGGAAGAGTTCCACGATCTGCTGGAGGAGGAGGCTGTGGAGGGGCTCATCCGTGGCTTTGACGACTTCCGCAACCAACTGAGGCGGCTCTGCCCCGAGTTTGACCTCAATCTGCTCCAACCTGGGGTAGGGGTCGAGGAGCTCGACGTGCCTGAGGACCCGGCTTGGGCCGAAGTCGCGCCTGAAGACCCAGCTGGGGTCGAAGTTCAGGCGACCGAGGGGGGTGAGGTTCCCACTGAGGGGGATCCAGAAGGAGCTTCTGATGTCGCCCTCCAAGCTGCTGATGTGACCCAGACCAAGGCGATGGCTGCGGACGGCCTCAGAGCAGCACCCTCCTCTTAGGGTTTTGTTTACCCTCTTTTTGTTTCTTTGTTTGTCTTTTGTCTTTTTTGCTTTTTTCTTTGTAAGCCAGGTCGGCCCTTGAAAATGTATGGCCAAACCTTGGTCTTGTACTCAGCCTTCGGGCTTTCGTTAATGAAGATTTTTTACTTAAGTTTGTGATTGTTCTGTCTTTTCCTTCCACATGGGCAAGCTTTCGATCATTTAGACTAGAGTTCCCTTCGACAAATTTTTAGGGCTCAGCCGAGCCCCGTTTGCGCTTGCTAAGCATAGATCCAATAGAAAACGTTCCGAGCTTAGATCTGATAGGAAACCGTTCCGAACTTCATCGTTTCTGAGCTCGGGTTCGCATTTCGCCAAGTCTTTGAGCTCGGATTCGAATCTCGCCGAGCCCTTGAGCTCGGAATCGAATTTACGGAGCGCCGAGCTCGGTCTTTTGCCCCCGGAGGGGTTTCGTCAGGCCTTGGGTTAATCTTTCGGAAGGTTTTGGCCGAGTCATTAGGCTCGGCTTTCCAGGTGTAGGCTTGCAAAAGCATTAGAGTTGGTCCTTGATGGGATCGTGAACCAAGGTCATGCTATCTTTAAGGCCTTTGTGGCAGTCAACCTTGAATTCGGCTGGCGTACCAACTAGTAGAATCGAAACATAGTGACTCGGCACTACTAGGCTCGGCTAGAGTGTTTAGGGTCGAGGCTGTCGCTATGGGCAGGCGTCAACGTGGGCCAACATTTAAAGTCGGCCGAGTCCTCATTTAAGGGTCTGCATGGATCAACCTGTAGACTCGTGGTGAGAGCGTGCCTGAGGTCGAAAAGACCTCGGCTTATGGTTGGCTCAGATGGGATCTCGAACTTGATCGGGGGAGCTCCCGAGCTCAGTCGGGATTTTGTTGATCGTTACGGTATACAAACAAGTAGATGCGATAACATAGGTGCTAGGTGAGAAGTACCTTGCGCATCGTCGGAGCCGAACACTTCAGGTGGAGAGCCGATTTCGCTCTGCGATCGGCTCTTAAAGGCATTCTTTGGCCTGGAGTCCGCTTCCACGGACAATGTTGTCCGTTTGTAGAATGAGACGGCGCTTTGATCAGGGCCTCGCACGACAGCGTAGCCCACTCCCGCCGATCAGGGGAGAATGTTGTGTAGTCTTGTCTTAGGCGCGCCTGCGCATTGGAGGGTCTGCGAAGGTCCCACCCTATTGCTGTCTTCCCGAGATCGAGGGATCGAGCATAGAATTGGCGGAGCTCGAGCTTGCTATCAATCCTGATGACGTTTTTCGAGGTCGAGGGAGTTTGAGACTCTACTGTCGACGAATGGGGCATCCCGACCTTGGTCGAGGGATCGAGCATGAGGTCGAAGGAGCTCGAACTCGTTGCCGACCTGGTGATGCTTTTCGAGGTCAAGGGAGTTTGGGACTCTACTGTCGACGCATGGGACATCCCGCCTTGGTCGAGGGATCGAGCATGAGGTCGAAGGAGCTCGGACTCGCTGCCGACCTGGTGACGCTTCCCGAGGTCGAGGAAGTTTGGGACTCTACTGTCGACGCATGGGGCATCCCGACCTTAGTCGAGGAATCGTGCGCAAGGTCGAGGGGTTTGGGAACGCACTATCGACCTGCGACGCTTCCCGAGGTCGAGGAAGTTTGGAACTCTATTGTCGACGCACGAGGCATCCCGACCTTAGTCGAGGAATCGAGCATGAGGTCGAAGGAGCTCAGACTCGCTGCCGACCTGGTGACGCTTCCCGAGGTCGAGGAAGTTTGGGACTCTACTGTCGGCGCACGGGGCATCCCGACCTTAGTCGAGGAATCGTGCGCAAGGTCGAGGGGTCTGGGAACGCACTATCGACCAGCGACGCTTTCCGAGGTCGAGGAAGTTTGGGACTCTACTGTCGATGCACGGGGCATCTCGACCTTAGTCGAGGAATCGAGCATGAGGTCGAAGGAGCTCGGACTCGCTGCCGATCTGGTGACGCTTTCCGAGGTCGAGGGAGTTTGGAACTCTACTGTCGACGCACGGGACATCCCGATCTTAGTCGAGGAATCGCGTGCAAGGTCGAGGGGTCTGGGAACGCACTATCGACCTACGATGCTTCCCAAAGTCGAGGAAGTTTGAGACTCTACTATCGACTCACGGGGCATCCCGATCTTAGTCGAGGAATCGTGCGCAAGGTCAAGGGGCCTGGAAATGCACTATCGACCTGCGACGCTTCCCGAGGTCGAGGGAGTTTGAGACTCTACTATCGACTCATGGGGCATCCCGAACTTTGTCGAGGTTTTTAAGGGAGATCGAGACCGAGCTCGATAGTAGCGGAGCGAGGTGCTTCAGGCTTAACTGGAGCATCTGAGCTTGGTCGGGCATCCGAGCTTGATCGAGATTTCCTGGAAGTTATGAGTGTCCCCATATCAGGAGTATGAAGTAATTAATGAAGAACCGTAAGCAAATCATCACAAGTAGAGCAAGAATTGTATTCTTGTTTGTCGATGACCTCCGAAGGATTTATTGGTAGTACATCCAAAGGTTCTCGGAGTTCCAGCTTCGAGGGATAAAAGTTTCCTCAAGAGACTCCAATTTGTATGCTCCGGGCCGTTGGACTTGCACGATTCGGTAAGGTCCTTCCCAGTTTGGGGCTAGTTTCTTCTGCTCGGTGGGCTGAGAAGCCTCAGCCCTCCTGAGGATGAGATCTCCTACTTTGAAGAGCTTGGCTTTTACTCTGGAGTTGTAGTACTGTGCTGTTTTCCGTTGATACCTCGCCATACGAACTCGGGCCGCCTTCTTGGTTTCCTCGATGAGGTCCAGGTTGCCCCTGAGTTGGGAGAAGTTGGAGGCTGCATTGTAGTGTTCCATTCTTGGTGAGGGGAGCCCGACTTCCAGAGGACTAACAGCTTCCGTTTCGTATGCCAGGTTGAAGGGGGTCTCGCCGGTGGGGAGTCGAAATATTGTTCTGTAGGCCCAGAGGACATTGTAGAGGTCTTCAACCCATTGCCCCTTGGACCGGTCGAGCCTGGCTTTGAGTCCCTGAAGGATGGTGCGATTCGTCACTTCGGTTTCTCCATTTGTTTGTGGATGGGCGACTGGGGTGTTGCGGTGATTGATGCCGAGCTCGGAGCAGAATTTTCTGAAACGGATGTTGTCAAACTGACGACCGTTATCAGATATAAGGATGCGGGGGAGTCCAAATCTACAGATGATCGACTTCCACACAAAATTCCGCATTTTTTGCTCGGTGATCCGGGCCACTGGTTTAGCTTCGACCCACTTGGTGTAGTCGTCGATGGAGACAACTAGAAATTTTCTCTACCTAGTTGCCAGGAAAAATGGCCCCAGGATATCGATTCCCCACTGGGCGAATGGCCAGAGGACACTGATCGAGGTCAGCGGGGCCGAAGGTCGGCGCTGGATATTTTGTGGGCCAAAAGTATCCTTGGCGTAAGATTTTATGAGCCAGTGCTCGGCCTCCCAGATGGTTTCCATAAATCTCTTCATGAACCTCCCGCATAGCGTAGTCCGCTTCAGACGGGCGGAGGCATCTGAGGAGAGGAGAGGTGAAGGATTTTCGGTAGAGCTTGCCTTCATATAATATGAATCAGGAGGCTAGACGTCTGATTCGGCGAGCTTTGATCTCATCATTGGGGAGGACTTCGCTTTGTAGATAGTTGACGAGCTCATCCATCCAGCTCAGCTCAATTTCAATGCAGAGGGCCGGCTCGGGCTCTTCTGTGCTGGGTGTTTGGAGATACTCGAGCACCGTCGCCTTGGGGAGCTCGCTCATGCGGGAGGTCGCCAATTTTGACAGTTGATCGGCCCTTAGGTTCTCCGATATGGGGATATGATGAATGTTGAAGGAGCTCATAGTAGAGGTGAGGTCTCGCACCTTTTGGAGATATTTCTGCATTGACGGCTTCTTTGCTTCAAAATCTCCCAGAACCTGGCTCACGACCAGTTGTGAGTCACTGAAGACCTTCAGGTCTTCCGCCTTCAGCTCCTTTGCCAACTTGAACCCGGCAATAAGCGCCTCGTATTATGCTTCATTGTTCGAGGCTGGAAATTCGAGGCGTACGGCCTGCTCAGCCATCACCCCGTCCGGGCTGGTGAGGATGAGACCTGCTCCGCTACCCCCCGAGGTTGAGGAGCCATCCACATATAGGACCCATGGCTGCCTCGGGGTTTCTTTTGTTGGCATGAGTGGGTGCTTGGGGTCGTCCGGCAAAGTGCACTCCACGATGAAATCGGCGAGCGTCTGGGTTTTGATGGTTGGCCTTGGACGATATTTGAGGTCGAATTCCTCGAGATCGACTGCCCACTTGGCAGTCCTTCCGGCACGGTCCGACCGCTGCAGAATTTGCTTCATAGGTTGGTCGGTCAGTATGGCCACAGTGTGGGCTTGGAAATAGGGTCGGAGCCTCCGAGCTGAGATGACCAGGGCAAAAGTTGTTTTCTCCAATTTGGAGTATCTTGTCTCAGCATCCTTCAGGACTCGGCTGGTGTAGTACACTGGTCTTTGGAGCTTATTCTCTTCTCGTACTAGGACTAAACTCACCGCAACCGGGGAGACAGCTAAGTACAAATAAAGGAGCTTGCCCTGCTGGGGTTTGGGGAGCAGCGGAGGAGAAGCGAGAAGGCGCCTAAGCTCTTCAAAAGCTTGCTGGCATTCCTCCGACCACAAGAAGTCCTTTGGTCGCTTGAGGATTTTGAAGAATGGGAGGCACCGCTCGGCCAACCTGGAGACGAATCTCCCCAGAGCCACGATCCGCCCGGTGAGCCGTTGTACCTTCTTGACTGTCTTTGGTGGCACCATCTCCTGCAGCGCCCGGATCTTCTCGGGATTAGCTTCGACTCTATGCTGGGTTACTATGAAGCCCAGAAACTTGCCCGAGGTGACTCCGAACGCACACTTCGCCGGATTAAGCTTCATTTGGTACTTCCTGAGCTTGGAGAATGTTTCATTGAGGTCGGCTACATGGTGCTCGGCTGTTCGGCTTTTCATCAGCATGTCATCCACATAGACCTCCATGTTTCGGCCTATCTGATTTTTAAAAATTCGGCTGACCAGTCTTTGGTATGTGGCTCCTGCATTCTTCAACCCGAACGGCATTACTTTGTAACAATAAGTGCCCTTGTCGGTGATGAAAGTCGTCTTCTCCTCATCTTCTGGCGCCATTCGGATTTGATTGTATCCCGAAAGGGCGTCCATAAAGGTCAGCAGCTGATGTCCCGAAGTGGAATCGACGAGCTGCTCGATGCTGGAAAGGAGAAAACTATCCTTCGGGCAGGCCTTGTTCAAGTCGGTGTAGTCCACGCACATACGTCATTTTCTATTGGCTTTTTTGACAAGGACCACATTGGCAAGCCAATCCGGATAGAAGATCTTCCGGATGAAGCCGGCCTCGAGGAGTTTGTCCACCTCCTCTGCCGCTGCTTGTTGTCGTTCCGGGGCAGAGCCTCGTTTTTTCTGTCGCACGGGTTTGCAGGTCGGCTTCACCTGGAGCCGGTGGACCACGACCTCAGGGTCGATTCCCAGCATGTCGGCGGGCGACCAGGCGAAGATGTCCAAGTTGGTCCGGAGGAACTTGAACAGGCGGTCCTTCTCGAGGAAACTCAGGCCGGAACCGACCTGCACGGTTAGCTCTGGGCAATTTTCTTGTAGAGGAATCGGAGTAAGAAGCTTACCAGGTTCCACCCGCTTCTTCCAATGGTCGTCCCGCACCTCCAAGGTTTCGATGGGCAGCGCCTGATTTGATGTTTGAGTTGGCGCTTTGGCAGCTTGCTCGCCATGTCTTGGTGCTTTAGCTTTAGCCGGTTGTTTTGCTTTATGGGTTGCCATATAGCACCACTTAGCTATCAGCTGGTCCCCACGAACTTCGCCTACTCCTTGGTCGGTGGAAAACCGTACGAGCAAGTGGTAGGTCGAGACCACGGCTCGGAGGGCATTTAGCCCTGGTCGTCCGAGAATGGCGTTGTAGGCCGAGGGCAGGCGGACCACAAGAAAGTCCGTCCTCACAGTACTTTCTTGGGGGGCGAGCCCGACCGTGACCAGGAGGCCAACCTCGTCCTCCACTGGGACTGAATCCTCGATAAATCCGACCAACGGAGCATTCATTCTCCGAAGCTGGTTCTCTATCATCCCCATTTTTTGATAGGCGTCATAGTACAAGACGTTTGCCGAGCTTCCATTATCTACTAAGACATGTTTTACATCAAACTTATTTACAATCATAGAGATGACCACAGCGTCATCATGAGGAGTTTCGACTCCTTTTAAGTCCTCGTCCGAGAACGAGATAGCTTCAGAAGTCCGCGGGCGCTTCGGGGGAACCCCTTCCTCGGCGGAACCGGCTCGTCCTCGATCTGACGGGAAAAGGGAGACTTCGTGGTAAATTCAAAGTCACCCTCTCGCCTCGCCTTCTTGCTATGGAGCGCCTCAATCTGGCACTCAAGATTCTTGACCTTCCCGTCGAGCTCCCCGGCTTGGGGGATTGCCACAGTAGTCTGCTCTGGCTCGTGGCGGTCTGGGGCCGACTCAGCTTCTGAGAGCTGCGGCCTTCTGTCTAGGCTTCTCCCCGGCAGTTCTCTCCGGGGAGACACTCGTTCTTCATTATTAGCCCTGGAAGAGCCATGAAGATTCTAGCCCTGGGGGATCGGGCCATTCGGAGGAAGCACCGGCTGGATCTGGGCATGTGGAGGTAGCGTAGGTGGGGCTTCCTCACGCTGCAGGCTTTGGACGACGGCGGCCAAAGCCTGGACTTGCTGCACCAGGATGTTGAACTGTTCCGCCTGGACTTGGGGAACCAGATCAGCCGGAGATGGTGAGTTCTGGACAGAGTGCCCAGGACTTGATGGAAGACGCCGGGAAGCATTGGAGGCTCCTTTACTTCTTAGCTTCATGGCCACGACTCGGGCCCTTCCTCTAGTGCCAACTGTTGCTGGAAATTGGATCCGGGGGCGACCGTCGGCTGAGGAGGAGGAGCTCCGGTGCTTGAACGGCAAGGGGAGGTGGTCCAGCTGAGGAGGAGAAGCTCCGGCTGGTGGTGCGGCAGCGGACAACTCTCTTCAGGAGACCTGCAGGAAGCCGGTGGCCGGGGTTTCCGGCGCCGGCCCTCCAATGCTTAAGTCAGAGGGGGCTAATATGTAAGAGAAGAGAGAGGAGATATATTTTTTTGGGTTTCAGAGTCCAACCCCCTCTCAGGTGGAGGGGTTTTTCTTTTATAGAGGGGTATTGTATTACCTGTGAAGTGACGGGCAAATGGTTCTTTTTTGTTATAATTGAACACGATCGTGGGCATTAATACAGTGTCGTGGAAGATCAGACCGGAGTCAGTGAATTGTCGTGGCTGATTGGACGTGGCGGGGTGGTTCAACTGCCTGCCGTGGAGAGCTTGAGATCCGTAGATAACGCGCATTGATTGTTGAATGAACCGGAGATCAGCAAAGGCCATACGCTTTAATGGTTGAGTGAACCGGAGGCCTGCAGAGGCCATACGCATTAATTGTCGACGGCAGTAGCAGGGTATGGTTTCTGATTGAGCCATGGGTAGGGGTGACGGTGAGTGGTGAGGTCAGGTTTCTGAAGCAAGGCTCCCAAAGGAGGTTAGGTCGAGGTCGAACTTCGGGCGGGGCATCTCAGAGCCAGCCTCTGGTCGGGCGTTGAGCTAGGCTAGTACAGGTTGGGCGCCTTCAGGTCGGGCACTCGCTGGTCGTCCGCCTTTTGGTCGGGCGCCTTTAGGTCGGGCGCCCGCTGGTCGGGCGCCTCGCTGGTCGGACACCCGCTTTTTGGTCGTTCCGAAATAACTTGGTTTTTCCCCCAACATGAGGAAACACAAAGTTGGGTTTTAGATGATTTTCATTTTAATTCATAATTTCTTTCTACATCTATGCCTGTTAGATCTTTTCTGATTAATCGAGCCATTCTATATGCCGGATTTCACTTATGGAGGATAGCAAATGTTGGAGAAAAACGTAGAATGCTGCTCCACTAGTACAAGTGGAGACAGAGCTTTGACACTTCCATTGCATCTACGAGCTGAAGCACTTTTGACATGCCAGAATACCAATCATTGCTGAAATTTAAAGATGACCAATAGCTTCAGAGGAGAGTGTGTGTGTTTCTGCACTAATAGTGGATTTTAAATAAATGATATTATATTATAATGGCAGTACATAACAAAAATGAAGACTGTTATTTATCATTTTCACTAGTCATTCAATAAAACAATATATTTCGAAATTGAAATTTTTAAACTTGTCCATTATTAACATTATTTTCATTAGGATTTTTTGAGTGTATACCTTCCTAAATATGAAAATTATATGAATACTCTCGCAAATTTACTATTTATATGTATATCTTCATAAAATACTTGTTTTGCATGTATATCTTTTTTTTTTGGGGGGGGGGCATATTTACCCATGCTACCTAACACCATTAGGAAATGAGTGGTTTAAAAGTGAAATAATTGAAATACCTTATGTACAAAAAGATAAAAATATAATAGCATATATAGAAATGGCAACTTTGCGAGGGTATTTATGAAATTTTACATATTTAGGAGAGAATATACTTTAAAAACCAATTAAAAATGATCAAATTCGGCTCAAACTTGTCAAGTCTTTTATATTGAATGAACAAGTCAAAAAAGACCAAGTCATATTGTTTTTTAAAATCCAAGATTTTAACTCGATCAAGTTGGAATGTTGGATCACCATTTTGGTAATGCTATCTTACATTGATTTTGATGTAATAATCATTAGTAAGTCTATGATAGTTATAATTCTTTATTATTTTTAGAAGATTAAAGCATATTAAATTTAAATTAATTATAGATGTTTAGATCAGTAAAATATTTTTAGTGATTTATAAATGGTGAATTGTTCGTTTATTGATGTAAGAATTTTATCAAGGCATCATGATTTATTCCATAAGATGTCACCCTTAATTGAAGAGGATGATTAAAAAAGATCAGTATTATCATGCTGCATATTTTATGTTGACATCAATTATTATGAAATAAATCATGATGCACTAAAGGAAAGAAATTCATTACCGACTATAACTTTCTAAAAGCATCGAAGAACAATGATGCTTATAAGCATTGTTAACTAAGGCTGCAAATGAGTCGAATTGACTCGGGACCCAACCCGACCCGACCTGCTTAGACCCGATCCGACCCGACCTGTTTTGGAGGACTGTAGAGCCGAGTTGGGTCCTAAAATTGAACCCATTCAATTTTCTAGGTTGGATTGGGTTTACTGAAATCAGACCCGATCCAACCAGACCAAAATCTATAAAATTATTTGGGCCTGCGGGCCGCAACCCAAAAGGGGGCAAACAAGTTTTAAAGCCATGCTGGGTTGACTCGAACCGGATCCTAACTGGATCCGAATTTTTTGGGTTGCATCCACTCCGACCCAATTCGAATGATGGGTTAAAAATTATAGTGGTGAACCCGACCTAACCCGACCCAATCTTCTATTGAGTGGGTCTGAGTCCAAAATTAAGACCCAAATAAGAAACTGAGTTGGGTCGGGATCACTCATAACCCGACCCAACGTGATCCATTTGCACCCCTATTCTACCAAATCCAGAAGATGAAGCTACTGAGATCGAAAACATGAGGTTCGACGGGCCACCCGAGAATGCATCCTCTTCCGGGGAGTCATCTTCTTCTTGCCCTTGGCTTTAACCGCTTGCTCCGACGGATTCGTAGGGTTGGTGTGGTCGCGAAGATTTGAAAATCTCCCATACTTGGAGACGGGTTACACACGCTTCGATGTTTCGTCTGCGCCTTACCGCCTTAAGATAGAAAGAGCCAGTGCCATCCCCGCTTCCTCCTTTTCGGCCTAATCCGCTATCTTATTTGCTTCTGTTTTAGGCATCTAGATAAGAAATGTCAGTCCCTTGTCCGATTCTGTTCAAACCCTAGTTTAATATCTATCCAAACCTCCCTCACAGTTGGCTTGAACAGGAAGTTGGGTATTGAGATGCTCGCTTGACCGGAACCCCAACAGTTTTTTATTACCCCCGATGGATTTTCCACCATTTTCTTGTGTCGAATAGAAGATTAGGAAGACTAGTAATCCCTCCTAAAAATATTTGTTTCTTTCATTTTTCCCATCCTTCCCTTGTATTCTTTTCCTTTATATTTGTATGCCTATAGTCTATTACTAGGAATGGGATACACGTAATGAATTCCAGACATCCCACAAACAAAACAAAAATAGTATAAACAAAAAGGTTTACAGTATTTTTTGATCATACATAAGTATCGAGCGACAATAATTTGTTGCTTTTTACCAACTTAATGTTAAGGAATTTCTATATTCTTTTAATTTTTATTTAAATTTTTTGACCTTTCCATCATAAGTGTCGGGATCGATTTTTACCGGATGATGCTTTTAAGCACCGTTGGGTCAAAAATTATCATCCTATTAATGCTCTTGCCTAATTACTCTCACCCCTTTTTCCAGCCCCTATCAAACTCGTGCTCTTGCAGATCATGTGACCAGCTCTGCCTCCTCCTCCTTCTCCCGACCTATTCACTGTTCCCCTCTAGTGAAAGCCCCATTAATGGAGGTAACCACCGAAGAGCGAGGGTAGTGGAACCTTCCGATAGTTCTTCTCCTTCACCCTCCCAGTTCTCTTTCATGACCCCCTCACTGCAAAATTCTGCCTTCAAAGCCTTTGGAATCTTTGCTCCTCGGTGATGCCTTCCTCGCCTCCCATGCTGGCTTATCCAGGCCCTCTGTTCTAGCCTCGCCCCTTCGATGCCTAGCTTCTTGTCTACCTCCCCGTGTTGGAAACTCCAGCATTGGCTTCAACCACATCAACATCTCAATGAATGCCATCACCAAAGGATCTTAGTATCACCACCAAGGTGGTAGCACGGTTAGAACGGGCTAAGATTCCACCAGAGTGGCCCAGGTTCGAAACGCGCGGATGTCGAGTAAATGCGGAGACCGGATACCCTCCGCTTGATTTGTCCGGTGGCGTTGCCATCTGGTCTGCCGGTACTTAGGTGGTGCTGGTATGATGTATTCATACGTGGAAGGGGCTGCCACGTTGGTGGGGCTCTCCCGCGGGTGGGAAGGGTATGAGTAAAAACTTATCTACCCGTATCAAACATTTTCCAGTGAGAAGAGGGCTCAGTGGGGGTTGCTACACGGGTGAGGACCTCACCCCCCTCTTTTCTTTTCTTAAGCAGCAGCAAAAAAAAAAAGAGGGTTCTCAATATCTAATCAGTGTGTGCGACATGAGGTTTGGCTGATTAGGGGACCATCCACTTGGTTGAAAGGTCACTTCTCATAGCTTAATTGATTCTTGACTGCTATTTATCATTTTTTCAAAAAGTTCTATTAATGTTGATTCTACTAAAAACTGCTATTGGGTATGATAGAAATGCTATAAAAATCATAGGTCTGCTATTGCGTATTAAAATTGCTCCTTGGTGATTGTCGGTCACTTCATTCACTTTGATATATTTTTTAAGTTCTTTTTTTCTGCTTTCAAATTTCAGGTAGCATGATTTCATATGCTTGTTTCATGAAATTGCTTGTATGGGGATGTGAAAAAAGAAATTTTAAAAAAACATGCCACTGCAAATTATTTTAACTTTTGAATGTCCTTTTGTTCTGGTCTTAGTGGATACTTCAAAAAAAATAAAGTTGAATGCGCATATTCTCTTTCTTTTTTGACATGAAATGCATACACATGTAGCATGCCATGTATTCAAATGATAAAATCTACTTACAAGCCAGGGGCAAAATACCATTCCCCTAAAACAAAAAGGAGTGGACCTTTCCTATAGAACTTCCTCATGAAAATTGTTTCAATGATCTTCAGAAAAGAAAAAAGAATAATTTCGACACTTGGTCAGAAAGCAATCTGGAGTCTCATTCACATAGCTTAGTAGGGTGTGAAAATGGGTTGGCTAGCATTTTGAGCTGACATGCAGGCTCTAAAAAAACTTTGAAGACCTAGACAGATACGATTGTTTGAAACTTCTAAATCTATAGTCATTTTTTGTAGTTCCAAAATAATCTGACATGAATTGACCTATACATATTGATATATAACATATTGGATACATTACATATTTAAATATTGATATATTGCAATATCCATATTTACATAATATTACTCAAGCTAATTGATATTATGTCATAAGCCAAGTAAATTGCAATGCCAAGCTTGGTCAAGCTAGAGCCAAGGTTTTATCGTGGTTCTCATAAGATACAAATGAGCCTGAACAACTACAATTGTAACCTTTTAGACGAATAAATTTTTTAATTTGTTCAAATAAATTTTATGTTGCAAGCTATTTTTTCTATCCATTTTTGTGGTCCATCGAGCTACAGTTGAGCTTCTTTCATTCATTCGAGCAGTTTGACAGGATGTTCGTTGCCCACTTTATGAGCAGTAACAGGCAAAAAAAAGTTATGACACCCTCTTTGCCATCAAGCATAGGGAGGACAAGTCCCTATAGGACTACATTAGTCGCTTTAATGTGGCAACGTTGGAAGTTCGTGATCTCAATCACTCGGTCATTATGTCTGCCATGAGGAGTGGACTAAAGACATCTTTGGTTCCTTTTCTCCTTAGAAAAGAGGTTTCTAAGATACTACGCCGAGCCCTACAAAGGTAGACAAATACATTAACACCGAGGAGGCCATGATAGCTTGACGCAAATCAGCCAAGTGTAAACCCTACAAAAAGTAACAAGCAGGTTTGGGACGATCTAAAAGAGCATGGTAAGAAGTTGAAGGGGAATGAAGAAGGTCCCCGCTGACCGAGGAGTCCTCCCCAAAGGTTTGAGAGGTATATTTCTCTCAATACCTTCCAAGGATAAATCCTCATGGAGATTCATAATCGAAGTTATGTGAAGTGGCCCAAAAGATGAAGGTAGTGGTTTCCAAGGACATGACCTAATTCTACCAGTTCCACCATGACTACGGGCATGATACTAAGGACTACATATAACTAAAGAACAAGATTGAGGCCCTCATTCAGCGAGGCTACCTCAGTGCGTACATCTACGACCCTTAGGATTGAGCAGACACTGGTCGGGAGATGCCCACCCTCGAGGTGTACATCTACAGCCAACTGATCGTGGGATCATCAACAATCGTTGGTAGAATAGCTGTTGGTGGCACAAGCTCGTTCGCCCAAAGAGCCTATGCAAGAGTTGCCTAGACCGGAAGCTCAGTATTAAAGAGGCGGAAGATGGATGAAGTTATTTTCTTCTTAGACTCTGATGTGGAGGGTGTTCAGACCTCCCACGATGACGCTGTTGTAGTTTTCCTTACTATAGTAAATTATGATGTAAAACAAATTCTAGTAGATAATGGAAGCTTAATAGATGTGTTACTTGCTTTTTGTAGAATAAACCTACCAGCTAATCGACCGAGGAAGATTAGTTCTCCTTTGGTCAGATTTTTCGGAGATCCAATTTTAGTGGAAGGTGTTATCACCCTTCCCATTATAGCAGGATAGGCCTCGAGACAAACCATGATAATGCCAGACTTCTTGATCGTTAAGGTTTCGTTGGCTTACAACACCATCTTGCGGCAGCTAGACTTGAATGCTTTGCGTGTCGTGGTCTCCGCCTACCACCTATTGATGAAGTTCCAAACCAAAAATGGTGTATGAGAATTCTAAGGAGACCAAGCGCTTACATGGTAGTGTTACGTTACCATGCTCAGAGAAAAAAAAGCAAAGGAGATGATGCATATCGAAGGCTTCGACACTCGAAATAAGCAAGGAAAACAACATGGGGAGCCATCCAAAGAACTCCTTTTGGTTCCTTTTGATGAAGCAAAGCCAAGTCCCACGGTGTAGGTTGGAGCCCATCTCGACGACACTACTAGGTCCGGCTCGTGGAGTTCCTCTAGGCCAGTGCTAACATCTTTGCTTACTCGGCCTTTGACATGCTAAGCATAAGTCTAGACGTCATCATCCATAGGTTGAGTGTGGACCCGACCCACCGGCCTATTTGACAGAATGAAGGGAGCTTCACCCTTGAGAGACAAAAGACCATTGATGAAGGGGTTGACAAGCTTCTTTGTGCAGATTTTATCCATGAGGTTGACTATCTCAATTGGTTGGCCAATGTTGTCTTAGTTAGGAAAGACAATAGGAAGTGGCAGGCGTGCATCGACTTCACCAACCTTAATAAGTCTTGTTCGAAGGATAGTTTTCTATTGTTGAGAATAAACCAGCTAGTCGATGCCACATCAAGAAACTAGATGCTGAGTTTTATGGATGCCTTTTTGAGCTATAATCAATTCAAGATGGCACCTAAAGATGAGGAGAAGGCCTCATTTATTGTGGACAAAGGGCTCTATTGTTACAAAGTTTTTTCCTTTGAACTAAACAATGCGGGAGCCACTTACCAGCACTTGGTCAACAAGATATTCAAGGACCAGATCAGCTGTAACATGGAAGTCTATGTTGATGATATGTTGGTAAAAAGTCGACAAGCCGAGCAACATATAGCTAACTTACAAGACTTTCTAGATCCTAAGAAAATATCACATAAAGCTCAACCTGAGTAAGAGTGCGCATTTGAGGTTTTCTTGGGAAAGTTACTTGGATTCATGGTGACTTAGCTTGGGAATGATGTGAATCTTGAAAAGTTCCGAGCTATGGTAGAAATGGATCCCCAAAAGACTAAGAAGGAGATTTAACGCCTCTTAGGACGTATCACGGCATTGAGCAAATTTATGGTGAGATAACAGAAAACAACTTATTTTTGTTCAAGTTTATAAGACGGCCTAAGAACTTCTTGAGGATGATAGTGTTATTTTGATGATTAACAAGCAATAATCAAGAGTATGTTACAAGTTAATTCGATACTTCATTTATAAGTCTGTTACTCTCAGTATATTTGTATAAATGCATTTCATTGTTTATTTGGATGAATCTAACCTTGAGTTGCAGCAAAGTGTGGATTGAGTCGACCCCAAGGTTGATTGGGTCGACCCCGGCACATCAAAAAGCATTTGGCACACTTCTGCAAAAATGGCACAGATGAACAGTAAGTTGGGTCGACCCAAGAAAAGCATGAGTCGACCCAAACCTCAAGCCTCTCAAAGACTCAGAAAAATGGTTCCCTGAAAATACTGAGAGGGTCGACCCAAGATGAAGTTGAGTCGACCCAAGCTTGAGTCGACCCAAACAGTGAGAGGGTCGACCCAAAGACAATGACAAAATACATGACAGAAAAGGTTCTCTGGAAACCCTGAGAGGGTCGACCCAAGCAAAAGTTGAGTCGACCCAACTGAATCTTGAGTCGACCCAAAGAAATGTTGAGTCGACCCAAGTGAAGGAAGGCTGAAATGCAAGGTTCTGTGGTTCTGAGAGGGCCGACCCAAGAAAAGTTTGAGCTGACCCAAATCTGATGAACAGTGGTTTGGGTCGACCCAAGAAAAGTTTGAGCTGACCCAAATCTGATGAACAGTGGTTTGGGTCGACCCAAGAAAAGTTTGGGTCGACCCAAGCACGGGCAGAAGCATAACGGCTAGTTGTGCAGAAGTACTTTTTGGACTTCCAACGGCTATAAACGGCTAGTTTCTTCAATCCAACGGTCAGGAAGGACTATTTGGAGGTTGGAGAAGTATTTAAGAGGGAGTATTCATCAGAGAAAGCAGGCTTGAAAAAATACATCAAGTGCATTCAAGAGAAAACCCTAGCAAGGCAAGCTTCATCCAAGTGCTTCATTCAAGAGTCAAAAAAAAGTGGTTGAGCAGATTTCAAGAGTCATTAAGAGCTCCATCCACCCTTGAAGAGTGAAGCATCCTTGACAAAGAAGAGAGAAGACACATCAAGCGATAACTATTCTCTAAACTCTTCTTTGTAGATTATATTGTTATATTTGCTCATCTAGGAGCTTAAATCTTCTTACTTCTTTTATTAATCACCTTGTTGTAAGGTTTGTTGGTAAGCTCGTAAAACCAACATTGTAGGTTGTTGGTAAGCCCGTAAAACCAACGTAGGTTGTTGGTAAGCCCGTAAAACCAACGTAGGTTGTTGGTCAACCCGTAAAACCAACGTAGGTTGTTGGTAAGCCCGTAAAACCAACGTAGGTTGTTGGTCAACCCGTAAAACCAATTGTATAGGTTCGTTGGTGAGCCCGTAAAACCAACATAGGTTTTTGGTGAACCCGGAAAACCAAAGTGTAAAGGTTTTTGGATTGTGAGCCCGGAAAATAATCCAACTGTAATCCGCGGGATTATAGTGAATTCCCAAGGGGTCGCTTGGGGAGTGGACGTAGGTGCTAAGGAGAGCACCGAACTACTATACTTCTTGTTGTTTGTATTGCGATTTGTTTAAGTTCACTAACTCATCATTTAACATAAGTAAGAGAGTTAAAATTAAGAGAAACCAATTCACCCCCCCCCCCCTCTTGGCTTGTCACCTTGGGCAACAAGTGGTATCAGAGCAAGGTGCTCCAATAGTACTTATTGATCTCACAATCAAGAGCCAAAGATCATGACAACTCAAATAGATAGTTTTCTAGGAGAGGGACAATTAATTGATAGACCTCCACTTTTTAATGGCATAAACTATACATATTGGAAAGCACGCATGTGCATTTTCATTCAAGCACATGACTATGATTTATGGAGTATCATAGTCAATGGACCACACACAAGCACTAATCATGATAAGAAAATGGATCAGCAAAATGCAAAAGCCATGAATGTGCTATTTTGTGCATTAGATGATAGTGAACTTAATTGCATATCTTTTTGCACAACTGCTAAGGAAATATAGAATATGCTTGAAGTTAAATATGAATGCACTAACAAATCTGAAACATCATATGTAGAAGAAGAGCAGCATCATATTGCAAATTCATGCTTAATGGCACATGAAGATGAGATATATGAGATACATGCTAAAACTAAAGATGATTTTACATTTGATGAACTTCATGATGTCTTTTCTGATTTGTATTTAGAACATGAGAAACTTATTTGTAGGAACAAGAACTTGAAGAATGAAAATCAAATCCTAATAGATGAAAAACTAAAACTGACTAATGAAATTGAAATCTTAATTAAAGAAAATAAAGAACTAAATCAGAAAAATCAACTTCTCACTGAAAGCCATGATAAACTTAAGAAAAACAATGAACTGCTTTCAGAAGATAATGAAAAATTAACTAAAGAAGTTGATAATTTGAAACCTACTATTGAAAGATTCACTCTCAGCTCTGAAAAACTGAATTTAATGATAGAAAATTCAAGAGCTGTATATGACAAAGCTGGATTGGGATATCAACCTTGGTACACTCAAAAATCTTTCGAGAATATATTTCTTAAATCCTCCACTATTCATCCTAAAACAATTTTTCACAAATCTGGTGAAACTAATAAACAGAAACAGAAAACTGAAAATTCATTATCTGTTTTTGCTAAATCTATGTTGTTTAAATTTAGCAAGAATATGCAGAAGTATATTACTTGTAATCCTAAAACCTGCAAACTAATAGACAAAATGGTAATTAAGAGAATATGGGTTCCAAAAGGAACAATTATAGCTAACCTGCAAGGACCCAAAAGAGCTTGGGTTTCTAAGTTGAAAACATGATCATTTTTAGCCAATGTGTCTAGCTACCAAAGATTCCAATGAAAGATGTTATCTGGACAATGGGTTCTCTAGACACGTGTTAAAGAATAGAACTTAAAATATAATTAAGAAGAGTGACCAAAATGGAAGAAATAATGAAATTAGTAATCCTTGCATCCTCTCATATTGAAATTGTAGCTAGTATTAATCATTTCTGTGATATAAGTGATACTTTTGGTATGAAAAGAAAATATATCCAAATCACTCTATCTTCCTATATTATGCTTCAGTTATTGATGGATAATTTACTTAATCAATACTTTTGGAATAACTCTTTGAATTCTCTATATACTTGATTGAGAGTTCTTATCCTCGGCATTATCTTCTATTGATCATAAACACAAGAATGTCTACTTGGTATATTTTTTTTTATATATACATTAAGAATACCAAGATTAAATAGACTAGTTTTGGCATATAAAATCAACTCATACTAGTATGGACTTAATCTCAAAAGACCTTGTCATTGGTTCACTTAGATTAATTTTTGCAAGGTCAAAGTTTGCTATGTATGTCATCTAGAAAAACAAACTAGAATAATTTCTAAATCTGAAAATATTGTTTTCACCTTTAGCCTTTGAAAATTCTCCATAAGAACTTATTTGGATCTCTAGGATTGTGAACCTAGGAGATAAGCTTTCTGATTTTGTAATTGTGGAAAATTTCTCAAAGCTAATATTGGTTTTGTTCTTGGCACTTAAATTAAAATATTTTCTGCATTAGCACAAACTTACAAAAGATTTCAAATGGAAAAGGGTTGCAATTTGTTAATAAGGTTTGCATAGAAAATAATATTGAATACAATTATTTTTGCACCAAGAACACTATTGCATATAGGGGTTATAAAAATAGAACCTTAGTTGTGTAAGGACAATGCCTTGTGATAGCAGTTGATTAATGCTATCATCACAACTTGTCATATTATAAGGTTTCTATTAAATCTATTTTTGAAGAAAACCCTATATGAACTAATGAAAAACAGAAAATCAAATGGTGCATACCTTCATGTTTTTCAGTTATACATATTATGTTCTCAAGAATGAAATATATGCCAAATCTGATAAAACAAGTGCTTCTTTGGATATTACTCTTTAAGCAAGGCATACAGAGTATTCAATAAAAGAACTCTTGTAGTCAAAGAGTCAGTTAATATCATATTTGATGAGTCTGATAGTGAGTTTGCTAGGAAAGAAAATATTCTTGATGATGATACAGGAATTATTAACTTTGAAAAGTTGAATATTGATGACGTGCCAATTCAAGATAAGGGAGATGATTGCGTGCCACCACAATCTCAAAACTTGCCAAAGGAATGGAGATAAACAAGGAAGGGGATCTTCATTGACCAAAGTTAGTCCACAAGAAAACTCTTATAGAAGATTGGCATGAAGAAAGTATGTCTATGACCCCATCTTGTAGAATTTGAAAAGGATGAGCAAAGTAGATCTATTGTTTTAAAGCTGTATTGAAGCATGATAGAATAATTATTTTATCATACAGCTAGTAGACCAGATTGTATGCTCATTATGTGCCCTTATGCAAGACTTCAATCTAACTCTAATGAATCATATTTTATTGATAACAAATGAATCATAATCTGAATTTTGATAGAAATAATTGTTTAAGGCAATTTGATCAAAACTTAGCTAGCATGCCTTATTGACAATTATCTTAAGCAAATAGAATCTAAGCTAAATTGATTTTAAAAATAAGAAATTGATTTGATCTTGATGAATCTTTCTATTGCCTCACATGCTTGTCCTTGAACCATCTTGATTAATGAAACTATCTTTTTAGTTCAAGTGATATGTGCTTGCTTATATTTAGGCAATCTCTTGAGTAAAGTGACTCAACATTCAACTATTGTCATATCTTATATAGAGTCATCTAGTTAAAAATATGTTGGATGAATGTTTTGTATCTTGAAGAAACTAATGACTTTCTTTCAAGAAAGAAAAGGAGTTTGTTAATAATGCAGGATCCTTGAGCAAGAAAATGAGAGATTTCAACTTGAAGGACACCTCCACATAAAATACAATAAACATTCACATGCAAACAAGAGAGAGGACTTTCTTCAGCCAAACATTCACACATAAGAAATCTAGTTTGACTTGAAGAATATAGAATGAATCGGTAATTTTAGATACCTCTCTCATAAATTAGCTGAGCAAAGTCAATAACTTAAATCTTATTGTGGCATGGTTAAAATCTTTAATTATTAATTTCTTGATATCATGTCTATATATGTATTAATTGACTTATGCTTTTAGAAATTGATTCATGGTTTGCTCAAACTAAAATGTTCCTTTGCCTATATCATAACCATGAAATACACAAGTATATGCTTAAAATGCTGATTTGAATTGACTTGTAAGAAGCTATGAATTCTTGAGCATAATGAAAATGTTGTTTGCATGATATACATCTATATGATACATAAGATTATTTCTTTATTCTGCTCTTTCATGTAAATTACTTGAGAATAACAAAAAGAGAGAGAGATAAAGAAAAGAAAATGGATATTATTCAAGAGAAGTAAAATCTAAGTAAAGGCAAATACTTCAATCTTAAGAAAAAGCAAAACAAGCATAATACATTCGGCACATCTATGAGACTAGTGAAAGGGATAAAATACGTAATTAATTACACTTAAATAAGGAGAGTTTGAAGTGAACATTTTAACATTTCTATATTGCTCATCATAGGGATGGTGCCAATGGGGAGGCTAGTGGTAGTACCCGGCACTATTTGACCCAACTATTCGGTGTAGGGTATATTAGGGACGGCACAAGAGGGAGGCTAGTGGTAGTACCTCGTGCCCCTTCCAACTCCACCGGATAGGGAGCAAATAGAATATAGAGCATAGAAAAGTAAAACCGAAAAACAAATGAAGATAATCAAAATGTTCATTGAGTGGTTAAAGGAAGAAATTAAAAAAAAATTTGGAGAATAACTCAAAATGATTCCTAGATGAAAACTACGGTTTAAAAAAAATAGAATTAATTTTGATGCTTTAGTTGTTTGCTCCGATACGCATATGAAACATATCTTCTTCTATCTTATAAGTATACTGAAATTGGTCTAAATGATGTGTTTTTCAATGATCTTGATTGCAAATAAATGGTTCTAAACATATGATATTATTTTGATATTAAAAAGATTTATGGTGCTTCATATAAACTATGACTAAGAAATTAATATTTTGAATATACACTCCTACATAATTAAATGCTTCTATCATTAAAAAGAAAAGCTGTTTTTAAGAAGAGAGTTAATGATCCTAAAGCTTAAAATATTTCAACTCACTTCAATAATTCTTATAGGAAAGAAAATATAATTACTTTTGAAAGAAATTTGAGCTTCAAAAGAATTATTTTCTGATTAATATTTTCATACATATTCAAAAAAAAATAAGAGGAAATATAATTTATTCTTGAAAGATTAAAAAGAGTGATTGCTATAAATTTTGAAAAATTCTGGATCACTCTACATTCTTGATATTATAGAAGAACAAAAAAAAAAATGGTTTGAAAGAAAATGCATCTTTTGAGGGGGAGCTTTAAATACTCAATCTCTTTATTGAAAATTATCTTCAAACTCTAAACTCTCAAATGGAATGATTAATTAAGGAGGAGAAAGAAAATTTCAGAGTGAGAGATCATATAAAACTTAATCGTATAAATTCGCATCTAAAGATGAGACAAAGAATACTAATTGTAAAGTGGTATTAAACTTTGTGCTTCATTGAATATCTTTTGAAAGTTGGATTTCCATCTGTATTCATCGGTAAATTATTTATTTCTGAAAATTAATTGAAAAGGATTCCATCTGTCTCAGTTTCGAAAATTTATCTTAGAATCTACTTATGAGTTCTTATTGGCTTATACTTTAATGTTTCAATCCTGAGCCAATTTATTTTAATTGATTTTGATGCTATGATCTTTAACGGAGTAGAAGAAAGTCTTTAAGAGAGCTCTAAAAGAACTTTCAAAGCCTTGAATTTTATGTATCCTACACTGCATAAATTCATGTTTTGGTATCTATGCCCCAATACTTTTATATCATGAAAGAACTTTGAAGTTATTAAGAATTAAGGGTTCAACATAATCTTATATTTTTCGAGTATATAAGTTTTGATCTTTATCTGCTCTTATACTATACTCTAAAAATTAATTAGATTGCTCTCATGTTGCTATATACTTAATATATTAAAAAAAAGGGGTATTGGATTTTCATTCGTGTTTTCTTTGAATATTATTCTTGATACTCCTTGAAATAACTTGAAAAAGATTCCATCTACACTTGTTTTCAAAACTATCTTTGGAATCTACATTTAGAGATCACTTTTGGCTCACATCTTAAATGTCTCATTTCTAAAGCCAAACACATAGAAATAAGATATCATTTTATTAGGGATCATGTGCAAAATGGAAACATATGTATTGAGCATATATGTACTGAAAAACAATTAGCTGACATATTCACAAAACCCTTGAGTGAAGATAGATTCTGTACGCTAAGGAGGGAATTAGGCATATGTGATCCTTTTTATTGAAGAGATATAAAAGGGAGCAAGCAGTCTCATGATACATTTCTCCCATTTCTAAAAACCCATGAAACATGAGTCAAACTTGTAATCTATAGATTCCTTACTCATGTATCATTGTCCCAGAAAGAATTTGTAAGGATTGGAAGCAAGGAAAATTTTTAGAAGCGAAAAGGAAGAGAAAGGAAAAATTTCTGAACTTGGGTCGACCCAACCCAGAATAGGGTCGACCCAACGTTGAGTCGACCCAAGAAAATTCTTGAGTCGACCCAACGTCGGGACCCCACTGTTAAAAGGGGGACCCGTGAGCTTCTAGGGCACTGTTTATCCTTTGTCTTCTTCCGAAAACCTTATTCCCCACTCTCCAATCTCCTCCAATCATCTCCAAACATTAGATTACTTCAAGATCTTGGAGAAATGGGACCCAAGAGAGCCATAGCCAAGCGATCCGGGAGAGTCTCACGGATCCAACGTGCGGAAAGAGAAGCTACAGAGCCGACCTCCCCGTGCTACGTACACTAGGAGGATGAGGACTAGATCACAGCCATTAGATACTCCCTAGGCTGATATTAGCATTTCTGTTTAGAGCCTAGGATATGTATCTAGTTCTCATATGAATTTTGTGTTGATCATGTATTTTGAACTTTGATTGAGGAACATTGCATTTGTTTTTGTTTTGGCATTATTGTACTAATATGTTCCTATTTTGATCAATGAAGTTTGAATGCTTGTTATTTATTGTGTCTTTTCCCATGCATCTATTTGATGATAACAAAAAGGGGGAGAAGTAAAGAAAGAGTAATGTAATAAGGGGAGAAGTAAAGACAGAGTGATAAGAGAAGTAAAGAAAGAAGGAGAAATAACGAAATAACTTGTAAAACAACTTGAAAATCATATAGGAAAGCATATGCATCCAAGGGGGAGCAATTTGCAACAATGAAAATGATCAAGTCAAAAATTTCTATCAAATTTCAGAATTTGGCACATACCTTTCACACCTCGATACATAATCTGAAACTTATGCTTTATCTCAAATTTTTGAAGTTTCATCTTTAATGAAATATAAATGAAAGGGGGAGCAATTCAAAAAGTCAAATTGAAAACATTTGAATGATATAGGGGGAGACTTCACTCTCATATTTGAAAAGCTGAAATTCAGCAACTTGAGCCCTTTGAAAACTGATCTTAAGATAAGTATCAATATGCTCATACTCTATATTTTGTAATCATCAAAAAGGGGGAGATTGAGGATGATAGTGTTATTTTGATGATTAACAAGCAATAATCAAGAGTATGTTACAAGTTAATTCGATACTTCATTTATAAGTCTGTTACTCTCAGTATATTTGTATAAATGCATTTCATTGTTTATTTGGATGAATCTAACCTTGAGTTGCAACAAAGTGTGGATTGAGTCGACCCCAAGGTTGATTGGGTCGACCCCGGCACATCAAAAAGCATTTGGCACACTTCTGCAAAAATGGCACAGATGAACAGTAATTTGGGTCGACCCAAGGAAAGCATGAGTCGACCCAAACCTCAAGCCTCTCAAAGACTCAGAAAAATGGTTCTCTGGAAATACTGAGAGGGTCGACCCAAGATGAAGTTGAGTCGACCCAAGCTTGAGTCGACCCAAACAGTGAGAGGGTCGACCCAAAGACAATGACAAAATACATGACAGAAAAGGTTCTCTGGAAACCCTGAGAGGGTCGACCCAAGCAAAAGTTGAGTCGACCCAACTGAACCTTGAGTCGACCCAAAGAAATGTTGAGTCGACCCAAGTGAAGGAAGGCTGAAATACAAGGTTCTGTGGTTCTGACAGGGCCGACCCAAGAAAAGTTTGAGCTGACCCAAATCTGATGAACAGTGGTTTGGGTCGACCCAAGAAAAGTTTGAGCTGACCCAAATCTGATGAACAGTGGTTTGGGTCGACCCAAGAAAAGTTTGGGTCGACCCAAGCACGGGCAGAAGCATAACGGCTAGTTGTGCAGAAGTGCTTTTTGGACTCCCAACGGCTATAAACGGCTAGTTTCTTCAATCCAACGGTCAGGAAGGACTATTTGGAGGTTGGAGAAGTATTTAAGAGGGAGTATTCATCAGAGGAAGCAGGCTTGGAAAAATACATCAAGTGCATTCAAGAGAAAACCCTAGCAAGGCAAGCTTCATCCAAGTGCTTCATTCAAGAGTCAAAAGAAAGTGGTTGAGCAGATTCCAAGAGTCATTAAGAGCTCCATCCACCCTTGAAGAGTGAAGCATCCTTGACAAAGAAGAGAGAAGACACATCAAGCGATAACTATTCTCTAAACTCTTCTTTGTAGATTATATTGTTATATTTGCTCATCTAGGAGCTTAAATCTTCTTACTTCTTTTATTAATCACCTTGTTGTAAGGTTTGTTGGTAAGCTCGTAAAACCAACATTGTAGGTTGTTGGTAAGCCCGTAAAACCAACGTAGGTTGTTGGTAAGCCCGTAAAACCAACGTAAGTTGTTGGTCAACCCGTAAAACCAACGTAGGTGGTTGGTGAACCCGTAAAACCAATTGTATAGGTTCGTTGGTGAGCCCGTAAAACCAACATAGGTTTTTGGTGAACCCGAAAAACCAAAGTGTAAAGGTTTTTGGATTGTGAGCTTGGAAAACAATCCAACTATAATCCGCGGGATTATAGTGAATTCCCAAGGGGTCGCTTGGGGAGTGGACGTAGGTGCTAAGGAGAGCACCGAACCACTATACTTCTTGTTGTTTGTATTGCGATTTGTTTAAGTTCACTAACTCATCATTTAACATAAGTAAGAGAGTTAAAATTAAGAGAAACCAATTCACCCCCCCCCCCCTCTTGGCTTGTCACCTTGGGCAACACTTCTTCTAGATAGAAGAATGGCAAGCCCCTTTTGAACAGTTGCCGAACTATCTCAGCACACAACTGTTTCTTTCCAAGCCAAGTCTAGGTGACATGCTAGACCTTTGCTTTCTCCCCAGTGGTCGTAAGCTCGGTCCTTGCCTAGAAAGAGGGCAAAATCCAAAGGCCAGTATACTACGTAAGTCGGATCCTCCAAGATGCAGAAATGAGGTACCCTAAGTTGGATAAGGTAGCCTATGCTCTAGTCATCTTGGCCAGAAGACTCCATCCATACTTTCAGGCTCACTTTGTCATCGTGTTGACCGACCAACCATTAAATCAAGTCTTGTAGAAGCTCAATTCATCGGGGAGGTTCGTCAAATTGGTGGTTGAGCTCAGAGAATTCGACACCCATGACCAGACAAGACCCTCTATTAAGGTACAAGTGTTGGCAGATTTCATTGTGGAATGCTCGATCTCCGATGATGCAGAAGTAGGCACGTCGTTAGAGGAGGTGAGTCAAAGGATTCCTGGACATTCCATATTGATGGATCCTCTATCCTGAGCAAGAGTCGAGCCAAACTCATCCTAACCAGTCCGAAAGGAGTCATCATAGAGTATGCACTATGCTTTGGCTTTGAAGCCTCAAATAATGAAGCGGAATGAAGCCCTCCTCATTGGGTTGAAACTCGCTCAGGAGCTTGGGGTTCAACACCTAAAGCTCTCATTGAGTCTCAGTTGGTTGCCATACAAGTTTGAGGAAACATTGAAGCAGGGTCCCCTATAATGGCGCAGTACCTACAAAGGGTCAAAGATATTTCCTCGTCCTTCAAGGAGTTTGATATTCTGTAGATCTCAAGATCAGAAAATGCGAGAGCTGGCCTACTATCGAGACTTGCCACCACAGCTTATCTCGGCCTTCGCAAGATGGCCTATCTAGAAGTGCTTGATCGGTCGAGCATAAAAGAGGAACTGGCCTCTATATTATAGATCATTGTTGAGTCGAGCTAGAGGGAAGCTCGAAGGTGGAATAACCAAGCTGTGGTGTCTCTGATAGAAGGTCCTTCACTCTTCCCCTCTTTCGGTGTCTTCGATTGTCCGAAGCTGAATATGTGCTCCGAAAAGTCCATGAAAGAATTTGTAGCAACCATCTAAGGGGTAGAGTGCTGGCCTATAAGGTTCTACGACAAAATTACTACTAGCCGAGCATTTAGAGGAATGCTACTGACTTTGTAAGAAAGTCAGTAGCAGTCGAGGTCACACAAATTTCCAGCAGCAGTCGGCAACACCACTTATGCCAGTCAATGATCCATAGCCATTCGCCCAGTGGAGGATGGATATCTTTAGATTGTTCCCTCAAGCAATCAGGCAAAGAAAGTTCCTGATAGTTGCTATCGACTACTTCAATAAGTGGGTGAAGCTAAGCCCTTAGCTTGGATCATCGAGAAAAATTCTTAAGAATTTGTGTCGAGATGTATTATATGGAACTTCGGACTTTCCTGATCCATTATCACCAACAATTGAAAGAAGTTCGACAATGCCAGCTTCAGAGGATTCTATGCCAACTTGCAAATATAATACCATCTCACCTCAATCGGGCACCCTAGTTGAATGGAGAAGCTAAAGTGACCAATAGAACCATCCTACAGGGTGGATGGATAGAGAATGGAGACTCTAGGAGGATAGGCTCCACAACATCCTTTGGGCATACCAAACCATGCATCAGACTCCAGTTGGAGAAACATCCTTCAACCTCACCTTTGGCATTGAGGAGGTGATCCCCGTGGAGATCGAGTTACCCTCGCAATGGGTGGACTCTTGATAAGTGCTTAATAATCTATAATTTAGTTATCTTTCCATAGCATTTATCAATGTTTTTAAACTGATAAATATATATTTTACCATAAAATTAAATAAATATTGAAATGAATTTAAAATATGGTAAGAGGTAAATAATTTTTTTCTCAAAACAGACTCTAAACTTGTCTCTCTCCTGGTTATAATCTTTCATGAAAACATATAAGGAGGAGATTGTGTTGACCCGATTTGGTAACCTAATGGAGTTGTAATCAAGCTAAGGCTATAATTAAATGGGTTTTGGTCTTGATTCGATCGAAAGTTATAATTAATTATGTATGGGGCAAAGGTTTGATTAACCCTTTTTATTAGGTCACGGTCCGGTTTTTAGTCTTGTCTGGTCGAGTTCGATCTGAAGCAGCTTAGCAAGAATTAAATGACAATGGGCTCAAGGACAAGTCAACCATCATGACCCACCTCAAACCCAAAGTCAATTCCCAACCAATTCGTTATCTGCCTTCATATAAAATTTATAATAATAATAACAAAAAATTCACGATTCACTGTTCATATAAACAGTGTCCCGTTAAAACACTGTTCATATGAACAGTGTTAAAAAAATAAATAAATAAATAAATAAAAATATAAATAAATAAATAAATAAAAATATATATATAAATAGATTCCACTGTTTATCTTCTTCCTCCCGCTGCCAAACCTTCCCGTGATCCCGCCTCGCTCACAACAACTCGATCCCCCATCATCCGCGCGCCAAATCCAAGAGGGAGATCAGCCGGGCATCTTCCGCATCCGGCCATGGCGTCGTCTTCATTCCCGGATGCTCTGCCGGCAATCACTCCTCCGCTGCAATCAACGAGCCGCTCCAACCGTCGGGAATCAAATGCTCTGCATCAGCCCGTTCCAGCACGAGTTCCACGGGGTGCAGCCAGCAACCGGATCCCCCGCCTCTCCTTTCGATCGTAACGCTTCCAATTCATCATTCACACAGCACCCGGACACCTGCAACATCTTTCCGTCCGGATTCATCCCTAGCACCAAGCCGTGATCGGCTCCCAACCGCCGGAAACCCAGCTCGGCATTCATCTACAGCTCAGTCCCCGGCTTCTCCGAGATCCAGATACTCCGCATCAACACCTCCCATCGATCCCGCGGCCATCTCATCTTCTTCCCTCCACCTCCCGTCGATCCCGCGGCCATCTCATCTTCTTCCCTCCACCTCCCGTCGATCCAGCGGCCGGCTTCATTTTCGGCCATTACAATCAAACGCTCCACGGATCCCTCCCAAGATCCAGCCACGCCATTGACGCCATTCATCCACTATAAAAGGAGGAGGGCGTTCGGTGGCAGGGGGAGAGCTCGGTTTGAAGAACAGAGGAGGCTCTGTTCGGGAGAAGAAGAAAGCCGAGAGGGAGAGAAAAAGAAATAAAAAAAAAAGAGAAAGGAGGGGGAAAGAGAATGTTTTGTGATATTTTGGGAATGATGGGAGGTGAAGGCTTTCATTTGCAGATGGGAGGTCATCCGGAAGCCATGCTTGGCTAAACATCTAATCTAGGGCTGGATGAAGCCCTAGCAATGTATCAGGGCATTGTAGTTCTTATTTTCTTTATTATTTTGGATCTTGTTTAAATTCTTATCTTCAATAAAATATCTTTTTATGATGTTTAAACTTTGAGCATGCCATTTACTATTCATGTTTGCTAAAGTAGTCTAAGATGATCCATGCCTAGGAAGATGAGGTGTGCTGCATCCTAGATTAGCATACTTAGGTAGACACTTCATGCTATACCAAAGATGAATTTTCCTAACACTCTTTATGTTTTTATTTTAAAAGGTTTGTAGCCAAAATTGCATGCCTCTCCAAAAGATAAAAATTAAGAACACAATCCTTGATGCAATGCTATATGGTGGATTCCAAACCCTAGATCTATTTACTCTGATAAATTTCAATCCGTACTCATAGTTTAATTTAGTTAAATCAAGTTAGCAAATTCTTCTTTTTGATTTATTTTTAAAAGAAAAATAACATATTCTCAATCCCTGTGGACCGACACCCGTAATCACTATCCTACAGGATACGTGCTATTGCGTGGTTTATTTTCAAAATTGAAAGAACCGATCAATTTTTGGCGCCGTTGCCGGGGATTGCTAGCATAGTTATTTTTCCTATCATTAAAAAAAATTAATTAATTAACAAAAAAAACTTTCAAAAAAATATATAAATAAAAAAAAATTATTTTCTATTATTGTTACTTTTCTTATCTTTTTTTTTCTACTAATTTTTTTTAAAAAAATTTTTTTTTGATCTTATTTGATCAGGAATCGAAGGAAAAATCTGGGATGATCAAAAAGAGAACTGCTGGAAAAGAAATGTTGCAGAGGTTTGCCTAAAAAAAAATTAAATTGCTGGAAAAATTTTCTTTGGTAACCTCTAAACCTTTCTTATTTAAATTAAGTATTAGCTTGAAATTTTGTGGTGATTGTTTGATTTTAATTTCAGCAAAAGTGTGAATGCATGCCTGATACACATACACCAATTCATTTGCACTTAGTAAGGGCAATCACCCCAACAAGATAAGAGCCGGATTTCATCACCGGACTCTTGCCCAACTTAGGTGAACTCAATCTCACATAGTGTCACTTTAATTAAAATCAATTAGACGTTGGCTCCTAGGGACATTCGAGCTCAATAGGATGAAGATCACCGAAAGTTGCACCAATTTCGCTCTGTGGCTTAGTTGATGTCTAGGCAAGCTTTGTCCCTATAAGGGAGACAGTTCATCTGTTCGAGGCAAGTGGGTTTTAAGTGGGACCTTTGCGAACGCATCGTGACCCCTCCACTTACCTGAGAGCTTACCTGGTCAACTCGGTTTATTAGACCGGATTGGAGGCTTAGGTGCCCTCTTCAAACCAGTTAGGAGCTGTCTAGTGATTTTAGGACAAAGACTAGGATTGATATGCTTTTCTCTTTTATTGCATGCTTGACTGATCGAGTACTAGTGTATGCACGGTAGTCGTTCTAGAGTACGAAACCTATTACCTTTTGACCCTGAAATAGAACAAACCCTTAGGAATATTCGAGCTAAGATCAAAACATTAGGATCATCCCCACCTCTTAAGATGGCTGAAGAACAACCCAAACTCCTGAGGGAGTACTTTACTCCCACTATTTACACTTCCCCATCTTGCATTCGATTACCTGAGGTAGCAGCTGTACAATATAAAATAAAGTCTAGTGTGATCCAAATGCTCCCATCTTTTTATGGGCTCACCAACGAAGACCCCTACAAACATTTAGATGAATTTCTTGAGATTTGCACCACTGTCAAGATTCAGAACTTCACTGATGATGCCTTGAAACTTAGGTTATTTCCCTTCTTCCTTAAAGATAGAGCCAAACAATGGCTGAATTCTTTAGAAGCTAACTCAATTCGTTCTTGGGATCAAATGCAACAAGAATTCCTTAAAAAATACTTTCCCATAGGAAGAACGAACCAGTTTAGACGTGCCATTACAAGCTTCTCCCAAACTGAGGGAGAAGAATTTCATGAAACTTGGGAGAGATTTAGGGACCTAATCCGTAAATGCCCTCATCATCAAATACCTAAGTGGCAACTAGTGCAATGTTTTTATGACGGATTGACAGAACGAAACCGTCAGATGATCGATGCTGCATGCGGGGGCACTTTTATGCTTCAAAATGAGCATGAAGCATGGAAATTATTTGAAAATCTTAATGAAAACTCCCTCCACCATGCTTCATGTTCTCGTCAAGCACCCCCGAGTTCTCAAAGAAAAGGGACCATTTGTGAGATAAGTCATTCTATGGACCTGTCTAGCAAGGTAGATGCATTGTCCCATAAGATTGACCAACTGATGATAGGTGGGCATTACAGGAACTCTTCCCAAGCACAAGTGTGTACTATTTGTTCTAGCCCATCCCACCCTATTCATGAGTGCCCCTCAGTGCCCCAATTCTCCGAACTCGTGCAAGAACACATCAATGCTGCTCAAACACAGCCCAGACCGGGTAATGACCCATTTTCCAATACATATAACCCGGGATGGCGAAATCATCCAAACTTTTCTTGGAAGCAGCAAGCTTCGAACACAGCCCAACCCTATTCCCAAAATTTTCAAAATCCTCAGAATTTTCAAACCCCACAAAATATTCATCCCTACCGTCCCTCGATTCAATTTCAACACACTCCTCCTCCACCCCAAAGAAACACAGCCTTTGAGGAGAAAGTGTTGAACGCCCTTCAAGGTTTGGAAACCATTACACAATTGGTGCACTCTCACACACAATCAATCGCCAAGCCAATAACCCCAGATGGGGCAACTAGCTAATGCACTGAACAAGCGAGAGGAAGGAAAGCTTCCAAGCCAACCACTAAGTAATCCTAGGGGACAATACATGGCTCAAGAAAATCAATTAAATGCAATTCATCATGAACAAGCCAATGCTTTGACTACCCTAAGGAGTGGACGTATAATAGACAATAAGATTGGGGAGGACAACAATAAGGAAGGTGAAGAAGAGGATAGAAATGTGTCAAATGAAAATCTAAAACCTTCTTCTTCTTCTTCAGCTAGTCCATCTTCTGCCAAAACTCACATCCCAAAGGCCCCATTTCCTGAAGCTCTTACTTCACCCTCTCCATTTGGCAAAAAGGGAACTTCATTAGAAGAGATGATAGAGGTCTTCAAACAAGTTAAAATCAACCTCCCACTCCTTGATGCCATCAGACAAGTTCCCTCCTATGCCAAATTTCTCAAAGACCTTTGTACACAAAAGCGAAAATCTAGGACACATGTGCCTAAAAAGGTCTTCCTAACTGAGCAAGTGAGTTCTATTCTCCAACACAACACCCCTCCAAAATTCAAAGATCCTGGTGCTCCCACGATCTCCTGTGTCTTAGGAAATAATTTCATTGATTGAGCACTCTTAGATCTAGGGGCAAGTGTCAACCTTTTACCTTATTCAGTTTATGAGAAACTTGGTTTAGGTGAGTTAAAACCAACCTCGGTATCCCTTCAATTGGTTGATCGATCTGTAAAAACACCACGTGGGATAATTGAAGATGTTCTTGTCAAGGTAGACAAATTCTATTTTCCAGTAGATTTCATTGTCCTTGATATGGAATATGAGCCCAATCCTAATAAACAAATCTCCGTGATCCTCGGGCGGCCCTTTTTAGCAACAGCCAATGCATGCATCAATTGTAGAACAGGGGTAATGAACATATCATTTGGGAACATGAAGGTAAAATTAAATGTGTTCAATGCGGCCGACCAACCCGCGAGGGAAGTTGAGTGTTTTATGATAGACAAAATAGATGTCCTCATAAAAGGAGATGCAAAAACTATCTCACTGTGTCTGGTTGAAGACAATAAACTTAGCGCTTGTTGGGAGGCAACCCAATTCTCTTAGATTTCTTTAAACATTGAGGACAATGTTAGGTTTAGGTTTGGAGGTATTTTTAAGTATTTTTTTATTTTTTGTTTTGTTTGCATCTCTTGCATTCGTTTTCACTTCATAATGTCAGGTTTATCAAAAGAAATAAAAAATAAAAAAATAAAAATATCTTTTTTTAAAAAAAATGTGCTCATTTTCATTTTTTTATAAAATAATAATAATAAAAAAAATTAAAAAAAAAAGAAAAAGCTTGCATTCGTTTTCACTTCATAATGTCAGGTTTATCAAAAGAAATAAAAAAATAAAAAAATAAAAATATCTTTTAAAAAAATGTGTTCATTTTCATTTTTTATAAAATAATAATAAAAAAAATTAAAAAAAAGAAAAAGTTTTTGTTTTTTTTTTAAAAAAAAACCTCATTTCTATACATTAATGCGAGAATGCTAAACACACAAGGAATAAAAAATCTAAAAAGCCCAATGACTAGTCGGAAGTAATACAAATTTAAGTTCTTTTCATTAAGTCTCTCTTAGGGAGTTGTAAGCTAATTAATACTTCGAAATTTCACTACACACTGGCCGACACTTCTAAGGTCTAGGCTCGACATTATATTGATAGTATAGTAGCAACCTTGGACCCTGATGAATCATACTTATCTAATCCAAAAAAAAAAAAATATCATCAATAATAATGGATTTAGTCAGGAACATCGAAAAGGGCTACCTATTGTCAAAGGTCAAGTGGGCTTGTGATGAGAACTCCGAGCATAAGTCCTTAGGGGAGTCTTGATGCCCGACACCTTATGCCAACTGGTGTGACAGTTGTCAACTGATTGCTCGTTACACGGAGAAATCACCACAAGAGTAAAAGTGCACAATATATATATAAAAAGGAACAAAAAAAAAACTCTGTATTGACCTTGAAAAAGACAATAGTGTGAAAGCCGTCGTTGTAAAAATTCGAGTAAACTGGAATATTACAGATAAAGCCCGTGAGGTACTAAAGTAAATATCCACAACTCTCGAAATCCTGCAGATAAAATGATTTTGAATCAGTGAACAGGTCCTTTCGACCAATCCTTGAAAACTACTAGTCTTTGCAATATTTTGTTGATCCGAACCCTTAGCTTGTGTACGGCCCAGATTTCACCAAGCACTCCAGTATAAATAAGTCTTACAACTCCCTAACGGAAACTTAATGACTTCAACTTGAATTGCATCTTGACCTAGGATTTGGGCTGACTTAGTAAATAAAACCATGTGTGCTTTGAAATTCTTATCATTTATGTATCTTTTATTATATTTTTTTTAAAAAAAAGAGATTAATAATAACAATAATGATAAATGATTTATTGAAGTTTGTGGGTATCTTTACTGAAAATCCTCACGAGACTACAACTCGTCCACTAGGGTAACCTAGGGGTTTAAAGCCTTGTTACATATGGTAAATGTAACCGCGATGCTTGCGAAAGTGAGTTAAAATTCTTCTTTTCTAGTTTTATTTTGCTCGAGGACTAGTAAAACATAGATTTGGGGGTGTGATAAGTGCTTAATAATCTATAATTTAGTTATCTTTCCATAGCACTTATCAATGTTTTTAAACTGATAAATATATATTTTACCATAAAATTAAATAAACATTGAAATGAATTTAAAATATGGTAAGAGGTAAATAATTCTTTTCTCAAAACAGACTCTAAACTTGTCTCTCTCCTGGTTATAATCTTTCATGAAAACATATAAGGAGGAGATTGTGTTGACCCGATTTGGTAACCTAATGGAGTTGTAATCAAACTAAGGCTATAATTAAATGGGTTTTGGTCCGGATTCGATCGAAAGTTATAATTAATTATGTATGGGGCAAAGGTTTGATTAACTCTTTTTATTAGGTCACGGTCCGGTTTTTAGTCTTGTCTGGTCGAGTTCGATCTGAAACAGCTTAGCAAGAATTAAATGACAATGGGCTAAAGGACAAGTCAACCATCATGACCCACCTCAAACCCAAAGTCAATTCCCAACCAATTCGTTATCTGCCTTCATATAAAATTTATAATAATAATAACTAAAAATTCACGATTCACTGTTCATATAAACAGTGTCCCGTTAAAACACTGTTCATATGAACAGTGTTAAAAAAAAATAAAAAAATAAATAAATAAAAACATAAATAAATAAATAAATAAATAAATAAAAATATATATATATATAGATTCCACTGTTTATCTTCTTCCTCCCGCTGCCAAACCTTCCCGTGATCCCACCTCGCTCACAACAACTCGATCCCCCATCATCCGCGCGCCAAATCCAAGAGGGAGATCAGCCGGGCATCTTTCGCATCCGGCCATGGCATCGTCTTCATTCCCGGATGCTCCGCCGGCGATCACTCCTCCGCTGCAATCAACGAGCCGCTCCAACCGTCGGAAATCAAATGCTCCGCATCAGCTTGTTCCAGCACGAGTTCCACGGGGTGCAGCCAGCGACCGGATCCCCCGCCTCTCCTTCCGATCGTAACGCTTCCAATTCATCATTCGCACAGCACCCGGACACCTGCAACATCTTTCCGTCCGGATTCATCCCTAGCACCAAGCCGTGATCGGCTCCCAACCGCCGGAAACCCAGCTCGGCATTCATCTACAGCTCAGTCCCCGGCTTCTCCGAGATCCAGATACTCCGCATCAACACCTCCCATCGATCCCGCGGCCATCTCATCTTCTTCCCTCCACCTCCCGTCGATCCCGCGGCCATCTCATCTTCTTCCCTCCACCTCCCGTCGATCCAGCGGCCGGCTTCATTTCCGGCCATTACAATCAAACGCTCCACGGATCCCTCCCAAGATCCAGCCACGCCATTGACGCCATTCATCCACTATAAAAGGAGGAGGGTGTTCGGTGGCAGGGGGAGAGCTCGGTTTGAAGAACAGAGGAGGCTCTGTTCGGGAGAAGAAGAAAGCCGAGAGGGAGAGAAAAAGAAATAAAAAAAAAGAGAAAGGAGGGGGAAAGAGAATGTTTTGTGATATTTTGGGAATGATGGGAGGTGAAGGCTTTCATTTGCAGATGGGAGGTCATCCGGAAGCCATGCTCGGCTAAACATCTAATCTAGGGCTGGATGAAGCCCTAGCAATGTATCAGGGCATTGTAGTCTTATTTTTTTTATTATTTTGGATCTTGTTTAAATTCTTATCTTCAATGAAATATCTTTTTATGATGTTTAAACTTTGAGCATGCCATTTACTATTCATGTTTGCTAAAGTAGTCTAAGATGATCCATGCCCAGGAAGATGAGGTGTGCTGCATCCTAGATTAGCATACTTAGGTAGACACTTCATGCTATACCAAAGATGGATTTTCCTAACACTCTTTATGTTTTTATTTTAAAAGGCTTGTAGCCAAAATTGCATGCCTCTCCAAAAGATAAAAATTAAGAACACAATCCTTGATGCAATGCTATGTGGTGGATTCCAAACCCTAGATCTATTTACTCTGATAAATTCCAATCCGTACTCATAGTTTAATTTAGTTAAATCAAGTTAGCAAATTCTTCTTTTTGATTTATTTTTTAAAAAAAAATAACCTATTCTTCAATCCCTGTGGACCGACACCCGTAATCACTATCCTACAGGATACGTGCTATTGCATGGTTTATTTTCAAAATTGAAAGAACCGATCAACTCTCTGTATGAGCAAAGGAATCCATATAGGATATCTGAAGGGATGCACCTGAAACCTACCACCTCGAGCATCTGAGCGAGACACTATACCTCAAACATGGAACTCGAGCTTAAGTTAACTCGAGCTTGCCAGAAGTCAACTCATGATCTACTAGGGTCGACTCGCAAAAGTGTTGGTTTTAATTGCCTTTTGTCTTCTGTTTGTGGCCAATCATGGGTTGACTAGCCCTGTACTTAGGTCAATTCATGCTCGGCAGGAGTCAACTCATGATTCTCTAGGGTAGATGTCCAGTTTTTCACCCATCTCTTTCTTTCACCTAAGATTATTCTGGAGTCGACTCGAATGATCCAAAGGTCGACTCATGAAAGTATGCCAATCTTCTTTATTTTTTCAGGGTCGACTCATGTTCTCTTGGGTTAGACTCATGAAAGTGTGCCAATTTTCTTTGTTGTGCCGGGGTTGACTCATGTTCTCTTGGATTCGACTCATGAAACCATCCCAAACTAAGGTCTTATTTTTAAGTCTATGGACACTCAGGGGTTGGCTCCTAGTGTCTTGGGGTCGGCTTCCCTTATATGGAACTTCATAATTTTGACTTACATTCTTTCCACTTTGAGAAATTTGGATTGATATTGTTTTGGCTTTCTGTGAACATTCTTGTATACTCCAAATATATGATTAGTAAACTTTTAACTTAAATATTTTATATCATTAAAATCAAACCTTTTGGGTCCACACAAGTAGAGATATTGGCCCTCGTACCAAAGACTTGGCATGCTAATCGACCACTTTAGGTTGGAACAACCAAAATGGAGATGCCGGCTCTTGAATTGAAGACTTAGCATGCTAACTGACCTCTTCAAGTCGAGATGGCACAAGTATCAGCCTTAGGTTAGGACGGCCTAAGTATGAACTCTGGCGTCAAAGACTTAGCATACTAACTGACCTATTCAGATTGGGATAGCCCAACTACTGCCCCTTGCACCAAAGTCTAGGCACGCTAACTGATCTCTCCAAGTTGGAATGACCCAAGTGGAGATGTGGGCCCTCGCACCAAGACTTGGCTTGTAATCGGCCTCTTTAGGTTGAGACGGTCCAAGTATCGACCCTTGCATCGAAGGCTTTGCGAGCTAACTAACCTTTCCAAGTTGTAATGACCCAAGTGGAGATACCAGTCCTCATGCCAAAGACTTCATGTGCTAACTAGACTCTTAGGTCGTAAAAAACCCAAGTACAGATGCTGTCCTCGGACCCAGAAGTTGGCAAACTAAGCGACCTCCTTGGGGCAAGATAGCCCAAGTGAAGATACTAGCTCTTCAGACGGTCGATCATCGAGACATCAACGGTCCTTCCTGGTGAATGCGGCCTGCAAACACCGCTAGTGACCATCAATTCTAGGAGGCAAGTCCCCCAGTGTTCTCTGATGGTGAGTTTGAAATTTGGTCTGAGTTTGAGACTCAACCCTTAGAAAAGGCCAACCACTAATGAGGCAAAGGCACTCTTTTCTAGCGACCTTAACTCCCTTGCTTACGTGCATCATCCATTGCTCCAATTACAATAGTACAAGCTCATCAACAAGGTACATATGCAAAGGAGTGGATGTGAAACACTACAATTCAGATAAAATAGTAACTCATGTGGGCAGTTCAAAGGTAACAAAGCTCTCAGTGACTACAACATCTAGGAGTCCAACACTTACCTTGCACTATGCTACTCTTATGTGGCCACATAGGAATCCTCAATTAGGTGGTCCTTGGCGAAGACCCAACACAATTATATTCAATTGTAGCCAAAAATTTGTGCTCTGCCATCAGAATAGCCTGGCTTCTGTCCTTTGCGGCATGCTGTGACATGACTTGCAATTCCATCACTAGTCTGGAGACTTTAAGGTCTGCATCCTCAACTTAGGTTGTAGCCAACTTCAATTCCACCTTTGCCTCCACCGCCTTATGACGGACTGACGCCACCTTCATGGCAACCAGCTCACTTCAGCAAAGGACGAGCATGTCTTCGATTTCCATCAATCGCTCCATTGCCTATCGAAAGTTCCACCGAATGGACTTGGAATAGTCCCAACATCCCAATAACTCGTCAGGCTCAAGCGAAGGAGAAAGGTAGCAGTGAAGAGTTGTAGAGATCGACCCCTTTCTCCAAATGGCTAATCCTTGCTCTATTTACAGAGGGTCCCCAACTTAATGACTTGCCGCATGTCCAACTCTGAATCCCTAGGTGATTCGCATTCATTTCAGAAAATATATCCTACGAATCGGCTGTTGGGACGGCATCATCCAAAGTCATCATCCAAATAAAGATGATGCAAAGCTCAAGGGTAGTTCTAAATACACCCCCCCTATTGCTCAGGACACCCCCCAAAAATTAAAAAAAAAATACCCAAACTAACCTTTAGTGTAATTACCATATTGCCCTTGAAATTTTCTCAGTACACCCCCCTTCCTCCTCCTCCGTTTCGTGCTCCGTTCGGCACTGGATCGCCGAACAAAATTCTTCTGTTCGGCTGAACGGTGCCGAACAGAAGGCTTCTGTTCGGCGATCCAGTGCCGAACAGAAGGCTTCTGTTCGGCAACCCTCAACCGAACAGAATCCTTCTGTTCGGCGGAGGAAAGGGGAGGAGGGGTAGGAGGGTGGGGAGGAGGCGGCGGAGGGGGGAGGGGTAGTTGGAGGAGGGGGAGGTGGAGGAGGAGGAGGAGGAGGGGGAGGTGGAGGAGAAGGGGGAGGAGGGGTAGGAGGAGGAGGAGGAATGGGAGCAGGGAGGAATAGGGGGTGGAGGAGGAGGCAAAGAAGGGGGAGAAGGCGGAGGGGGATGCAGAGTAAGAGGGGATGGGGATGGGGGGCGGAGGTAGAGGGGTGGAGGAGTAGGAGGAGGGAGGAGGGAGGAGGAGGAGGAGGGTGAATAGGCGGAGGAGGAGGGGAGAGGGATGAGGGGGAGGCAGAGGTGGGCGGGAAGAGGGGGAGGGGGAGGAGGAGGATGAGGAGGGGGGAGGAGGAGGAGGCAGAGGCGGGGCGGAGGAGGAGGGGAGAGGGATGAGGGGGAGGCAGAGGTGGGCGGGAAGAGGGGGAGGGGGAGGAGGAGGAGGCGGAGGCGGGGGGTGGGGAGGGTGGGGGTAATTTAGGAATTTTCAATTTTTTAGGGGTGTCCTTAGCAAATGGGGGGGTGTAGAGAGTATTTAATTTTTTTTTAATTTTTGGGGGGTGTCCTGAGCAATAGGGGGGGTGTATTTAGAACTACCCAAAGCTCAATGAATCCTTGTTTGAGAAAAGTCTCTTGGGACCTCGAACACAGGTCAGCATGACGACAATCTCACCTTTACGAGGAAAGGGGATAGCGCCCAGCCATATAATGAGTAATGACTGGGGTGTAGGCCGCTTGTTCCTGCCATAGTGCTCTCACCAGCTAGTCCCAGGCAGCCTTACCTCGAGCCAGATGCTGAACCATTCTGAATTATGTCACAGTCAAGATATCGACATGCCTGACCTAAGCAGCTAGATTGAAGTCTACAAGTCGAGTAATCCTGAGCTGAACGCTTGGAGAAAATTGAGCAAACAAGTGGAAGACGAGGAGATAACTTCATTCATTCAAAGGATAGGAGGTGGGTCAGGAAGGACAGAGTTAGGATTTCATGGTAGGAAGGGATGGGCTAAGAATCGGAGGTTAAAGTAATACTAGCCCTCTGGACCAGCAATTATACAACCGGTCAACTGAAGCATTATATTATAACAGGGTCTATGGAGGGGCCGGCAATTAAATTGATGTATATTTCGAGCACCAGGCTTCGAGTCTGTTCAAGGATCGCCTAAGCTCCTGACCTTGTCCTATCTGAACAAATCTGGTCTCAAAAGCCGAACAAAGGAACCCGGCCGGACAAGCCTCGGGCTTGTCCAGATCATCTCCAAAACGAGTCCGCTTCCGTTATAGTCCTCCGACAAGTGTCCTCCGAATCTAATGAGAGTAGCCGCTAAGATCGACTGTTGAGGTCGACTTGGGGACACCGATGGAGGCGCCGGCGGCGCTGCCGAGCTCCTCCGTTCTCCCCCGCCGCCTTCGAGGTTTTCTTGACGACCATTTCAAGGCCCTGGAGGACCTCTCCACGGCTCCATCCCTCGTTGCCCGGCTGAATCGAGAGTGCGGCGATCTCGAAACCGATCTCCTCCGCCTCCGGAATAGGCTCTCCCTCGCCGCGTCCACATGGCTCTCTCGCTCCGACGAGGTCCGAAGGACGCTACTCCTTCTCGATCCCGGCTTCGAGGGTTCTAATGCTCCCCCATCTCGAGGTTCCCGCGGCCACAACCCTAATTCCCCAGCTCCTCCATGTGCGTCCTTTTCTGTTTAATTATTTTGTTTTCTTGGTGTATTCTATGTGCTTTTGTCTGGTTGGATCTTGTGAACATGTTAATGAATTCGTTGGGACTTAGATGGAGAGGTGGAAGCGGGATTGCCGAGTGCTGGGAGAATCTTGCAGGTGGAATTACCTTTGCTTGCAAAGGAAGTTGGTCGGATCCAGACGGTTCGTAGCTATGCTGGTAAAATTTCTATTTTGTTTCCCAATTTATGGAAAAACGATTGTATATTGAAGTGTCCGGACATTGTTTAGTGTTAGAATGACTGATTTTAATGTTCTCGGATCTAGTTTGGCAACAAAACAGAGACCGAAGCTTTACTCTTTACCGACAGAAAGTAGCCATTATGATTGTTTAGCTCTGTGTTGCTTATATATGCATCAAAAGAGGGTACGAATTTATACTCCGAAGTGATGGAAACTATGCATGTATTTAATTTTTAACATATAATATAAAGATGTGTATAATTCTGACAGATAGTGCTGTAAATGTGAGTTTATGTAAATATATACAATGCTGGAGGTTCTGGAATTTCCTCTTATTTTTTAAGAATTTTCTAGTCCTCATCATTTGTTTTCCTGAAATGTTATCCAGACCGCACTGATTTTTTTTTTAAGGAACATGTCATTAGAGCTGGTACATAAATGGAAACTCATGGACCGTTGGTAATTGTTCTCTGTCTCTATCAGTTCAAGGATTCTTTGATCTTTTAATTATCTCTGAGAGCCAAAACATATATTTTTATATGTTTATTTCTAGAAATTTTTAGCAATGGAGTATGAACATGAGAGAAAGGCCTTGCTAAAGTTTAGTATGATAATTAAATCCAGGTGCCAAACTCTCATTTTTATACATAATTTTTCTTTGTTTTGTAAAAGTTTATTTCAAATAAATGAAAGCACATAAAGTTAAAGTTCACCTTATTCTGTGTTTGAACACCTTCTTTTCTGTCTGATCCTTTTCTAAATCTTGCTTTAGACTGTCAAATTAACTTGCGAGACTTATCCCAATGTTCATATTTGATACAAAATCCATTCATGATTATACTTGATGTGTTAAGAGCTTTTAAACATATAGTGACATGTTACAAAGACATAATCATATACTATTATTTGGAAATCACAGATGGTGGATAATTTAACCAGCATTTGCAATTTTCCCTATGAAAGGTAGAACTTTAATGTGAATAAATGAACATCAAATATTTACAAAGCAATATTTTTCCGTATGTGCCAAATTTTTAGTAATTATATTTATGACTAGTTATATACTTTTTCTTTTTTTGAGAAAACATTAGTTAAATACTTGTTAACTTTGAAGACTATTTCTAATACTTCTAACCTTGCAGAGACTACACTAAAGCTGGAGGCTCTGGTTGGTGAACTTGAAGATGCTACATTTGCTATAGTGAGCCGTTCAAGAAATGATATCCTTTTTAATCATTCAAATGCATCAATTGCATCTGTGAGTCCATTTGAACATTTCTACTGTCCTGTTTTCGTTTCTTTAGATTAGTAATGTGAGGACTGAGATCAGAGGATTACAAGGATACTGGAGTTCAAAAAGACTTACAACTACGGCCATGGAAGTGATTCTGTATTATCGTTTATCTTGTGACAAGTGATGAAGGGCTCTAACCAATTTTCTTTTTTGAAATGTAGGGTTGTGGACAGAAGGAAGGAAAGCTACTGCTTGCTATTAAAATCCTGAACAACATAGAGGAAATTCTGGCAATTGTTGCACGTAGAAGACCTTTATGGAACCGTCTAGTCATGGTTGTTGATTCTAGAGTAGAAAAGACATTTTCTGTTTTGAGGCCTCAAGCTCTTATGGATCATCGAGCCTTACTTGCATCTCTTGGGTGGCCTCCATCCCTTTCGACATCTGGCTTAGAAAGGGACAAAAGCTTGGAAATTCCAAACCCCCTAGTGCTGATGGAAGGAGAAAAGAAAGAGAGATATTCTCAAAGCTTTATAGAGCTATGTGCTTTGCAGCATTTGCAAGCTCGACGGGAGGAACGGCTACTTGGTCTTCTAGAAAATCAGAAGGGGCATAAGCTATTAGGTCGTACCAGTTTGGACAGACAAACCTGTGATTATAGTCTTTGGACTATCGATGAGCTCGTGCGCCCTATTGCATCAAGGATGGAATTCCATTTTTCTAGATGGTTTAATGAACCAAAATTCATTTTTGCACTTGTTTACAAAATAACTCATGATTTTATGGATGGAGTGGACAATGTTTTGCAGCCTTTGATTGATCAGGCAAGACTTGTAGGTTCTAGTGCGAGAGAAGCTTGGGTGTCAGCAATGGTCAAATTGCTTACCAAATATTTAGAAAGGCAAGTGCTTCCTATTCTTGCTAAAACTTATGATGCCAGAGATGGAAACATGGAGGTCATTTCAGCGTGGCTTCAGTTGGTTGACCTTATGATTACTTTTGATAAGCGGATGAAAGTTCTTGCAACCTCGGTAACTCCACTCATGGGGCCTCTTTCAGCGTTTGAGGGATTTTCAAGATCATTGCCGATATTGTCAATATTTAAGGAACATTCCAATTGGCTCCGGACATGGGCTGAGATAGAGCTCAAGGTTGCTGATGACAAACTAAAATCTGAGTTGGAGGATAAGAGAAGTTGGTTCATTGATTTTGGAATGCAATCAGAGTTTTCCCATAACAAAGAAGCTGAGTCATTCCTTCTTTCCACTAGAGAAGACTATAAAGCTCCACCTATTGTAGATTCTGTTATTAAAATTGCATGGTCTATGATAGAAAGGGGTCAAGCTTTACCAAGTAAACCAATGAAAGCTCAATTTATTAGGTGTTCTGCAAACATTTTCTTAAAACATTTCTTCAACATCTTGTTTGAACGCTGTCAAAATATGAAGTTCATGGCAGCTAGCGTAGAGGATGATGAATTACTGAGAATTGCTGGTGCAGTAAATGCTGCCCGGTTTTGTGAATCTGTTATCCGTGAATGGAGTGAGGATGTTGGCTTCTTGGAGATGAGTGCTGTTGAAGATGACCAGAAAGGAATCTGCCAACACTCACATGGTTCCTTTTTTGAAGATGAAATCAATTGTCTTGTGAAACTGGAGACTGATTGTCTTGAGGAGACACTGTCTGCTCTTCTACTGGAATTTGATGCTCTTTGCTGGTGTTATGTTCAGAACATTGAACAGTGGGAAGGTGAAAATATTGAATCCAAAGACCAGATGTTAGATGAAGAAAGTATGACTGTCTCGCTTGGGTTTGTTGAAGCATTAGACATGCTGAAAGACCGTATCAGCATCTTGAGGTTAAATCTTAATTCCCAGGACTTTCTGGATCTATGGAGAAGCATTGCAGGTGGTCTTGATCATTTCATTTTCAGAAGCATCCCTTTGAGCGGTGTTAAATTCTCTTGCCAAGGAGTTAATCAATTCAGAACTGACATGGAAGCACTTTTGCTTGTTTTTAGTTCATTTTGTGCTAGGCCTGAAGCTTTTTTTCCATTCACAAGTGAATCTTTGAAGCTTCTAACCATGCAATGTAAAGATGCAGATTTTCTGCTTGAAATGCTATCAAAGAGTGAAAGTGAAAAGGAAGAGTGCCTAAGACTCCTAGGGTTGTCCCATGTAACCATTAGTCAAGCTGAACTAATCATGAGGAATAGGAAATTTGTCAGTTGATAACTGGAGGAGAAAAGATGGTGTTTCACTTTGTGGCTTTTATGGGTTCCTCAACTAAATCATGTCATTTATCGAACTTCAAGTCTTTTCCACATATAGAAAGATTAAAAATTTCAACCATGTATCTATACATTTCTCTACTAAGAATTCCCATGGCTGGAATGGAGATGAGTTTTTTTTTTTTGGGGCTTTGGCAGGTATATCATACAATACGTATACGAATACATCCTGTTGCTGGAAATTGGACCCGAGGGCGGCCGTCGGCTGAGAAGGAGGAGCTCCGGTGCTTGAACGGCAGAAGGGTGGTGGTCAATCGGCGGGCGGCGTCCTCCAGGTGACCTGCAAGAAGCCGGTGGCCGGGATTTTCGGCGCCGGCCCTCCGATGCTTAAGTCAGAGGGGGCTAATATGTGAGAGGAGGTGGAAGATGTTTTTTCAGGATTTCAGAGTCCAACCCCCCTCCCAGATGGAGGGGTTCCCCTTTTATAGATGGGTATTGTATTACCTGTGAAGTGACGGGGCAGATTGTCCATTTTGCCATAATTGAACACGATCATGTGTATTAATAATGTCGTGGGAGATTAGACCGGAGTCAGTGAGTCATCGTGGCTGATCAGACGTGGTGGAGTGGTTCAACTGCCTGTCGTGGAGGGCTTGAGATCTGTAGATAACAAGCGCATTGATTGCTGAGCGAACTGGAGATCAGCAGGGGCCATACACTTTAATGGTTGAGTGAGCCGGAGATCAATAGAGATCATATGCTTTAATGGTTGAGTGAGCCGGAGATCAGAACAGGCCATGCGCATTAATTGCTGACGGCGAAGCAGGGTATGGTCTCTGGCTGAACTATGGAGGGGTGAATAGTGAGGTTAGATTTCTGAGGTCAAGTGCTATGAGGGGGCATCTCGGAGTCCGGCATCTGGTCGGGCGCCGAGCTGAGCTAGTTGCCTTCAAGTTGGGCGCCTCTGGTCCGGGCGTCGCCTGGTCGGGCGCCTTTTGGTCGGGCGCCTTCTGGTCAGGCGCTTTCTGGTCGGGCGCCCGCAGGTTATCCTGGGATTACTTAGTTTTTCCCCTAACACTACCCCCCGACTTCCTAGTTCGAGCCGCTTGCGAGCTCGAGCGTGGGAAGTAGTGATTTAATGGCGCTCCACGTTATTTAATGCTGCATCGGTGGGGGCCAGTGAATTTCGAATTTTTACGGCGCTCCGCACGTTCCAAGGTGTTATTAATAGGAGAAGGCGGGACGACGCCTTTTCACCGTCTGAAACGGCCTCGCATCGTGGGCTCATGATGGGGCTCCACGATCCGATGGGATACCGTCTTGATTTGGTATTCAAAGCATCGATCTGAATAGGACACGTCGTTTTGACCCCTCGGTGCCGACGTGTGGTATAATCTGGACGGGAGGCGGGATTCTGTCTCGCCGATCTGGACCATTGGAGAGATTTATATAAACCCTTGACCCGGTTTCAGGATTTCTATCTGGTTGCCATAATTTAGTGTTTTCCAGTACTCCCTCGTTTCTTCCGGCGGCCTCCCGAAACGGTTACTCCGGCTTCCCTACTGCTCGTTTTCATCTCCGACGAGGTTTCAGTAGGTGCTTTCTCCCCCCTTTTGTCTGCTCGGAGAGTTTTTTGTTTTTTTGGATTTTTTCCCTTTTTGATCATTTCTTTGGGATGGGTCGTGGTCCGGATGAAGTTGAGTCCACCATGAGTGAGGAGGAAATGGAAATGGCTGAGGAGTGGTTTTTCCCTCAGCGAGGGTTCCGTCTGGAACCTGCGGGGCCTGGGGATAGGATAACAAGGCCTCCGCCTGATCGGATCGGGGTGTATTTGGAAACACTCTGGGCCGGCTTGCGGTTCTCCTTCCACGGGTTTGTGAATGAGCTGCTGGCGACTTATCAGCTTGTCCCAGTGCAGCTTGCTCCAAACGCGTGGAGGACGATAATCGGTTTCTTATCCCTATGCCTTTTATACGGGATACCGACCTCAGTCAATGTCTTCCGGTGGTGCTTCTTATTGAAGTCCAACCTGGAAGATGGAGAATGGCTGTACCTTGCCCTTCGGGGCGGTCGGTCATTTTTTCGGGGTGCTCCGACCTCCATTCATGGGTGGAAAGAGAAGTTTTTCTTTTTGTCCTCCGAGCGGACGTGGGGGTTCGACCCTAGATGGGGGCAGGCTCGACTCAAGGCTGCCAACAGACTCCCCAATTGTCCGGGTCCGAGCAGAAGATCCTCGACGCTCTCTATGGCCTCGAGGAGAGCATTCTTCTGAGCGGCCTCATAAGCGAGGATGCTTTGGTCAACGTGGGCCTGAGCTCGGTGCGCCCTCAGGGTAAGGGTGGTGGTGCCCTCTTTTCCTCTTCTTACGTTGCTCTTGCTTGTCTATTTTCTGTCGTTCTGACTTAATCCCTTTCCGGTATACAGACGTTGCGAAGATGGTGACCAAAAACGCAGCCCTCTACGCTCGCTTCCGGAAGAGGGCGGCCGAAATCCGCGGGACCTCGCCCGAGCCAAAAAAGAAGGCCAGGCTTTCTAGCCCCGAGACGAGTGCGGCCCAGGCCGGGCCTTCTAGGCCTGCTCAAGAGGTCCCGGGCACCGATCATAGGGGCTCGGGATCTACGGGAGCATCGACGATGTTGGCCTGCCCGGCTCCTATCTCTCAACGCCCTGGTCAACATCCCGTCGAGCAGAGGTGCTTGGCTCCCCAGCAGCGGCGCTCGGATCTTGAGCCAGGGAGCAGCCAGGGTGCTCCGAGGCCGCCCCTGCCCCCGCCTAGTCCAGCGAGGCCGAGTCTCCCTGGTCCCTCAAAGGCCGACCCCCAACCAGAGAGGAGGCCTTACCTCCCTTCGTGGGAGGTCTTCGAGGGTGACTCGGCCCTTGATGATCTCGCAGTGGCGCGGCAAACTTTTCAAGTCACGCTGCTGCCGGCCGATCAGGCCAAGATCCGGTCCCAGAGCTACAACAGCTTCTTGGACGGGGTCTACTGTTCCTCGGTCCGGGTAAGTTCACCTCTGAATTTTTGGTTTCATCCTTTAATTTTTAGCCATGACTCATTTTTCCCTGTGAACAGCGTCTCCACGAGGTCGAGACTCGGATGCACATAGCATCGGACTATCGAGATCGGGGCCGACGATACCAACGCCGGCAGGAGGCCGAGAAGAAACTTCGCCAGGCCGAGGTGAGGCTTGGCGAGGTTGAGCTCTTGCGGAAGGAGCTGCTCGCAAGAGTTGAGGCCGTCGAAGGCGAGCTCCATTCGCGGACCGAGGAGCTCGAGGAAGAGAAGGGCGCGCACGCCTTGGCCAGGTCGGAGCTGCGCGCCGCCGAGGTGCGCCTTAGCAAGGCCCAATCGGCGCTCGCTGCATGCGAGCGGGAGGCGGAGGGCGCTAAGCTCAGGGCTACGGAGCTCGAGATCTGCGTGGAAAGAGCCCAGGAGGAGGCTCGATGCGCGGCTCAGCGCGGGGTCGAACTCTTCCAAAAATCGGAAGAGTTCCGTGATCTACTGGGGGAGGAAGCTGTGAACGGGCTCGTCCGCGGCTTCGAGGACTTCGGTAATCAGCTGAAGCGGCTCTGCCCCGAGTTCGACCTTAGTCTGCTCCAACCTGGGGCAGGAGTCGAAGAGCTCGAGGCGCCTGAAGACTCGGCTGTGGCCGAAGTTCAGGCGGCCAAGGAGGGTGAGATTCCCACCGAGGGGGATCCAGAAGGAGCTTCCGATGCCGCCCTCCCTGCTGCCGATGTAGCCCAGGCTGAGACCTCCACTGCGCCCGCCTCCTAGGGTTCTGTTTACCCCCCTCTTTTGTTTTTTTGTTTTTCTTTGTAAGCAAGGTCGGCTTTTTGAAAGTGTATGGCCAAACCTTGATCTTGTACTTAGCCTTCGGGCTTTTACTAATGAAAATTTCTTTTTTCTAAATTTGCGTTTGTTCTGTCTTTTCCTTCTATATGAGTGAGTTTTCAATCAGTTAGACTAGAGTTCCCTTCAACAAGTCTTTCGGGCTCGGCCAAGCCCCATTCACGCTCGCTAAGCATAGGCCAACTAGGGAACGTTCCGAACTTAGATCTGATAGGAATCCATTATGAGCTTGTTTTCGAGCTCGAGTTCGCTTTCGGAGTTTTTGAGCTCGGCTTTGAATCTCGCCGAGCCCTTGAGCTCGGAGTCGAATCCCGCCGAGCTCTAGGACTTGGATCCGAATTTTCGGAGCGCCGAGCTCGGTTTTTAGCCCCCGGAGGGGTTTCGTCAGGACTTTTTATCTTTCGGAAAGTCTTGGCTGAGTCTTTGGGCTCGGCTTTCCAGATGTAGGCTTGCAAAAATTTTAGAGTCGGTCCCCGACGGGATCGCAAACCAGAGTTCGGCTATCGTTAAGGCCTTCGTGGTGATTAACCCCGAATTCGGCTGGCTTACCCACTAGTAGAACCGAAACATAACGACTCGGCGCTACTAGGCTCGGCTAGAGTGTTTAGGCTTGAGGTCGTCGCTGCAAGTAGGCATCAGCCTAGACCAACATCTGAATTCGGCCGAGTCTCAATTTAGGGATCAGCGTAGACCGACCTGTAGACTAGTGGTGCGACCATGCCCGAGGTCGGATAGACCCCGGCTTATGGTTGGCTTAAATGAGCATTTCGATCTTGGTCGGAGGAGCTTCCGAGCTCAGTCGGGATTTTGTCGAACATTATGGTGTAATCAAATGAATGCAATAACACAGGTGCTGGGTGATGAGTACCTTTCGCACCAGTGGGAGTCTGCTCTGCGGTCAGCCGATTCCATGTAGAGGTAGCCGATTCCGCTCTGCGGTCAGCTCTTAGAGGTGTTCTTTGGCCTGGAGACGATGCTTCCGCAAGTAATGTCATCCGTGGGAGAACGAGGCGGTGCTTTGGTCAGAGCCTTGCGCCATGGTGAAGCCTGCTCCATCCTCGTTCCTCGGCCTGTGTTCGGCTCGGTAGGGCATCCCGACCTTGGTTGGGAAGATCCTGAGCTCGGCCGAGATTTTGTCGACCATCCTGGTGCATAAAGTAAATGCAATAATGTAGGTGCTAGGTGAGAAGTACCTTTCGCACCATCAGAGCCGAGCACTTCAGGTTGAGATAGCCGATTCCGCTCTGCGATTGGCTCTAAGAGGCATTCTTTGGCCTGTAACCCGCTTCCGCAGGTGGTGTCATCTGCAGGTTGGAGGGCCCGCGAAGGTCACATCTCTTGTCGTCTTTCCGCGGTCGGGGAAAATTGCTACCGACACGTGGAATTCCGGCTTTTGCCGAGGGATGAGTGAGGTCGAAGGTGCTTGAGGTCGAAGGTGCTTGGGCTTGCTGTTGACCCGGTGATGCTTTCCGAGGTCGAAGGAGTTTGAGACTCATACTGTCGACTCACGAGGCATCCCGAACTTTGTCGAGGTATCATGCGCAGGGTCGAGGGGTCTGGGAACGCACTGTCGACCTGCGACGCTTTCCGAGGTCGAGGGAGTTTGGGACTCTACTATCGACTCACAGGGCATCCCGAACTTTGTCGAGGGATCGTGCGCGAGGTCGAGGGGTCTGGGAACGCACTGTCGACCTGCGACGCTTTCCGGGGTTGAGGGAGTTTGGGACTCTACTATCGACTCACGGGGCATCCCGAACTTTGTCGAGGGATCGTTCACAAGGTCGAGGGGTCTGGGAACGCACTGTCGACCTGCGACGCTTTCCGAGGTCGAGGGAGTTTGGGACTCTACTATCGACTCACGGGGCATCCCGAACTTTGTCGAGGGATCGTGCGCGAGGTCGAGGGGTCTGGGAACGCACTGTAGACCTGCGATGCTTTCCGAGATCGAGGAAGTTTGGGACTCTACTATCGACTCACGGGGCATCCCGAACTTTGTCGAGGGATTGTGCGCAAGATCGAGGGGTCTGTGTTGCCCAGATAGACAACCCAAGAGGGGGGGTGAATTGGGTTTTTAATATAATTTGGCTAATTAAAACTTTGTGGATGATTAATTAAAAACTATAGCAAGTTATTTAATTAAAGCCTAGTGCTGTGAGTAATGTGCGGGGAAGGAGATGAGAGACAATGCACTACAAACACAAAGTTTTATAGTGGTTCGGAGCTAACCCTTGCTCCTACGTCCACTCCCCAAGTCTCACTTGGGAATTTCACTATAACCCCCTTGGATTACAGCCGGTTGTTTTACAAGCTCACAACCAAACTTGTTGTTTTACGAGCTCACAACGAACTCGGTCGGTTTTCCCAGGCTCACCGACTAGAACCAACCCCGATTGTTTTCCCGGGCTCACAATCAAACCCTTACACACGTTGGTTTTAACTTGGCTCACCAACCAACCTTAAACCCCTTTATTCAATCCCCCGATTGAATCAAGTAAATACAAGAGATAGGAGAAAACAGAAAATAGCTTCTCAAAAAGCAGATTTAAGACAATATAATCGTAAAGGAGTTAGAAGCCCTCAAACGCTTTTAAGCTGGTGAAGAGGTATGGCTTCTGGAACTCCGGTCTCCTCTTGAAAGAGTGGTCGACTTGAATGCAGGAGGAGGAAGCTTTGATTGTTGGGAAGAAGTTGTTGGAGCAGTAAATGCAGATCTCCCCTTTTTCGTTTAAGAGCACTTGGAGAGCTTGAAAACTTGAATGCTTGGAGTGGAATATCTGTTCTCTTCCTTGCTACAGTCCTCTGTGGCTATTTAAGCCAACCCCCACGGAAACTAGCCGTTACTCTGCTTTTTCTGGCCGTTCTGCACACTCTGCGCAGCCTGACAATATGACCGTTGGTGGGTTAGAGTCGACTCGCGCGATCAGGAGTCGACTCGGCTGTAGCAGGAGTCGACTCACGCTTTTCCGGAGTCGACTCGGCAACTGTTCCAAATTTGAATTAAAGTTGCCGTCTTGACTGGGAGTCGACTCGTCTTGACCTGGAGTCGACTCGCCAACTTCTGGAGTTGACCTGGCAATTTTTGGAGTCGGCTCATCCACTGAAGTCCGTGGATCCAAATTTGAATTTTGTCCACTCGAGTCGACTCGACTGTCCTGGGAGTCGACTCGAATCTCAGAGCCCGAACTCTCGATTCTCTGTCGTTTGGCTCATCCAGTCTTGGAGTCGACTCGAACCTCCTTGGAGTCGACTCGGCTCTCAGTTTCCGAAAGTTGGTCTTCTGCCTTTTGACGTGAAGCTTGTCTTGGAGTCGACTCGAGCTGTCTGTGAGTCGACTCGAATCTCAGAGGCAGTAACATGGTCTTCTGTCTGTTGATGGTCGCTCAGTCTCGGAGTCGACTCGTGTACTGCGGGAGTCGACTCGAATCTCAGAGTCCGAAAATCGTTCTCTGACTTTTTCCTTGTGTTCCTCTGAGAGTCGACTCTTACCTTCTTTGGAGTCGACCTGCCAACCATCGGAGTCGACTCGCGTTCCACTGGAGTCGACTCGAATCTCAGACCCGAAAACTGCTCTCTGACTTTTCTGCCTGTGACTGCTTGGAGTCGACTCTTACTTCCCTGGAGTCGACTCGGTGAACATTGGAGTCGACTCGCGCACTTCAGGAGTCGACTCGTTGACAGGTTCTGAGATGAAGCTTTCTGTTCTTCTTTCTGTTCTCAGTCGGAGTCGACTCGTACTAATCTGGAGTCGACTCGAGCTCGTGCCAGTGAACTTGATACGCTTGGAGTCGACTCGTGATACTCGGGAGTCGACTCGAGTCTCAGACATTGGTTCATGCAGACTTCTTAACTTATCCAAAATACTATGAACCAAGTCTAGAAACACTTGGACAGGATTTTCACTGAAATACTCAATTGAATTCATTAGTAATCACAAGATATACTCAATTGCTTTGAGCTCATCAAAATCAAATGGGGTTTTAATCAATCACTCCACAATCTCTCCCTTTTTGATGATGACAAAACTTTGAGTATATGTAAAATGAATTGCTCATAAAACAATGAAGTAAAATCCATAAATGAATTCAAATGTCTGATAATTTAATTTATCCAAGTTTGAAAGGAGTGAAACATTAAATTTCGGAGTTAAAGCTCCCCCTTTCATTTGGAATTATATAAGCCTTCATATTATGCAATCAATTGTTTGGCTTATATGTCATTAATGATTTAGCTTGATTAAAATTCAGATTCTCCTCCTCAACATATGCATTCAACTATGTTTTGATTCTCTGAATTTCCTTTTAATGCTTTGAAGTTTTTGAACTGAATTTTATCTTTTTAGAGGGAAAATCTGTCAATTTGTTCTTGAGTAGGATTCAGCTAATCTCCGAATATCCCTTGAATAGATTCTGGAGATTACTCCATTAGGAGCCCCAAAAGAGAGATAATGAGCCTCGAGGTACCGAATCCATTTAGAACAAATTTGTGTGTGTTTTTAAGAGTTTATCGTTATATTTATTTTCATTGATTTCTTTTACATATTTTTTAATATTTCTCCCCTTTTACATATTTTACCATATTTTATACATATTTCTCCCCCTTTTTGTCATCATACCAAAAAGGAGGTAATCACACACAATCAATGGCACAATCAACAAATGGCACATCAAATGGCACATAATTGAAGATAAAATGTCTACTCATTGTATTGATATGAATGTGAATACATTTGAGAATACAATAAGTAAAGCAAAACAAGACAAAACACAAAAACATCTATGGCCTCCTCGAGGATGAGGCTCCCCCTCTCGAGGATGCATCTCCTCCTCTGGAGGATGTGGCTCCTCCTCTCGAGGATGTGGCTCCTCCTCTCAATCGGCTCTGCTCCATGAGGAGGGTGACTGCATCTGTCACATGGCCAAGCTGTGCGATGATAGACGTGGTGGCTCTGCTATGTGTAGTGGAGAGCTCTGTCACCGACGCCTGAAGCCCAGTCACCGATGTCTGAAGTGCGTCCAGCTTGTCGATGAGTACATTCGACAAGCGCTCGGCCCCCTCGGTGGTGGTGTGCATGTCACGACCTATCTCCTCTCGCATCTGTCGAGTGGAGCTCGTGACCTCACTCATGCTGTGGAACTGGGCCTGGACCAAACTCCGGATATTGTAGATCTCTTCCCGTACATGAGCCGTCATGTCAGTCACGGCTGTCAAGGAAGGGACCAACTGAGAAGATACGGGTGCAGAAGTGGGAGCAGGCACCGCACCTCGGAGCTCCCGAAGCAGCTCGTCCCTCAGATCTCGGACGATCTCCTGCCGCAGCTCCCGGAGCTGCTCTGGATCAATCCGAACCTCCATAGATGGTGTAGCTGAGGAGGAAGGTCCGGCAAAGGTGGTAGGAGCAGGAGGAGTGGATGGGAGGTCTGGATGGTCTGGATGGTCTGGAAGGTCTGGGTAGTCTGAATCTGGCTCAGGACTGGGTGATGGTCTGGTGGTCTGAGCAGTGAGAGTAGACTTCCTAACCCAGATCCCTTCTCTCTTCCGAAATCCCATCCTGTGCATAGTCCCCGTACACAAGCGATCAGTCCATCGCAAGGCACGAGAGGGTTCCCTTTCAGGAATGGGAATCTCGTACTGCCTAAAAAGAAGAGTGAATAACATCCCGTATGGGAGTGAGAGCCTAGGTCTATCTAGGGGCTCACACATATACCTGTAAATGAGCTTTGGGAAGTTGATCGGGGTGTCCTGAAGGATATAAGACATAATAGCTAAGTCCCTCTCATTCACAAAATCAAATCTCCCTGTCTTAGGGAAGATGGACCTGGACAGAATGCTCAAAAGGATTCTCACTTCAATAGGAAGTGAGCTAGCAGATACCTCATCTAGGGGGGACTGAGGTGGATGCCCTAAGACGACCGTAAGGGCCGCAACTCTATCCTCAGGGTGTGCGGGAGCCACCCCTACTAATGGAAGGTGAAGGATATGGGCAATGAGGTTCTCTGTGACACGCAACGGGACACCTACTACCGTACCCTCGATACCTCCATCTCCCCGATGGACGGTACTGTAAAACTCTTGAACTAGGCCAGGATAGGTGGGAAGGTCCAAGGTGAGAAAGTACTCTAGGCCCTGGGCTCTAAGCCTATCGCCTATGGTGAACCCCTCCCGGGAGAGATAGTCGAAATCGACAAACCTCCCGGAGGTGACGGCCTTCCCGGCCAACGGCCTAACGAGAACCACCCTAGGCGGGAAACGATCCGGAGGTGGTTGCCTCACGGGATCGTGCCGCGCCTTGGAGCGTCGCTCGGGACCGGCCTCGGGACGGGACCTCTTCCTAACGACGGTCTTACGAGGCATCTTGACTTAAACGGAAAGAAAAATACCTAGAGGACGGTGAAGAACCGACAGAGGAAGCTCGGGACGGACCGGAAATGACCTAGGAACGGACGGAAACTCAATGTCCGGCGAAGAATCGACGGGAAAAGGGCTTGGAGACGATCGGGGATGACCTAGGAGTCGGCTCTAGGGCTTTGTGAACAGTGGCGGCTTGAGGAAAAGTGTTTGCGAAACGACAAACCTAGGGTTAAAAAGTCGGATCCCGACTGCGAGTCGACTCCCCTGATTCGCGAGTCGACTTGACCTCGAGTCGACTCCAGAATATGCGCGAGTCGACTCTCTGTTAGCGCATGTAGACTTCGAGTCGACTCCCGACAGTGTGCGAGTCGACTCCCCCTCAGCTGCCAACTTTGCGAGTCGACTCCCGCTAATGCGCGAGTCGACTCCCCCTTAGGAGCCGGCTCTGAAACTTACTCGAGTCGTCTCTAACCTTGGCACGCACCTAAAAACCATGCCATAATCGTGCCAAATGAGGAAAAATCACCTAATTAAGGACTGATTTGATGATCACTGCATAGAAACTCTATTTTAACCTCATTCTAATCATCAAAATCAATTAATCTAGTGAAAAAACTCCCACTAGGATGGATCAATCACTCCTAATCCCCTTCTAAGCACACTAAACCTCTCTTCACTTAGGGGTTTTGTAAAAATGTCTGCTAATTGATTATCAGTACACACAAATTGGAGTGACACATCACCATTCAATACATGATCTCTTATGAAGTGATGTCTTATCTCAATGTGTTTAGTTCTTGAGTGTTGAATTGGATTTTTAGTTAGATTTATGGCACTTGTGTTATCACAATTAATGGAAATTTTATCTTGTTTAATGCCATAATCTTCTAATTGTTGTTTAATCCATAAGATTTGAGCACAACAACTCCCGGCTGCAACATATTCAGCTTCTGCAGTGGATAATGCAACCGAGTTTTGTTTCTTGCTAAACCATGAGATTAGGTTTTCTCCTAGAAATTGACAAGACCCGCTGGTACTTTTTCTATCAAGCTTACATCCAGCGAAGTCTGAATCTGTGTACCCTATTAAGTTTAGGCTAGATTCTTTAGAGTACCACAGCCCTATGTTCTTAGTTCCAATTAAGTATTTAAAGATTCTCTTAACTGCAGCTAGGTGTGATTCTTTAGGATTAGCCTGATATCTAGCACACATGCACACACTAAACATAATATCAGGCCTACTTGCAGTAAGATACAGTAAAGAACCTATCATACCTCTATAAAGTTTTTGATCTACAGATTTACCTGATTCATCTTGGTCTAACTTGCATGATGAACTCATGGGGGTGCTGATTGACTTGTTTCCCTCCATATCAAACTTCTTGAGCATCTCCTTGATATATTTTGCTTGATTGATGAAGATGCCTCCTTCAGATTGTTTGATTTGAAGCCCGAGGAAATAGTTCAGCTCTCCCATCATGCTCATCTCAAACTCACTCTGCATCAAATCAGCAAATTCCTCGCAGAGGCGATTGTTAGTAGCACCGAAAATGATATCATCAACATAGATCTGTACTAATAACATATCCTTATTTTTCTTTTTCAGAAATAATGTTGTATCTACATTTCCCCTAGAGAATTCATGTTCTAATAGGAATTTACTAAGTCTCTCATACCATGCTCTAGGTGCTTGTTTTAGTCCATAAAGCGCTTTGTTCAGTTTATACACATGATTAGGGTATTGATGATTTTCAAAACCAGGAGGTTGTTCTACATACACCTCCTCATTAATAAACCCATTTAGAAAAGCACTTTTTACATCCATTTGATATAGCTTGAAGTCCTTAGAGCATGCATATGCTAATAGAAGTCTAATCGCCTCAAGTCTAGCTACGGGAGCAAAGGTTTCATCAAAATCTATGCCTTCTTCTTGATTATAACCCTTTGCTACTAGTCTAGCCTTATTCCTTATAACAATTCCATTTTCATCTAGTTTATTTTTATATATCCATTTTGTACCTATTATTGGATATTCAGAAGGTCTCTCTACTAGATCCCACACTTTGTTTCTAGTAAATTGGTTTAGTTCTTCTTGCATTGCATTTATCCAATTTACATCATTTTCGGCTTCTTCTATATGTTTGGGCTCAAAGTGTGAAACAAAAGCTAGATGGTTGTTCAAATTTCTAAGAGATGCTCTAGTCCTAACCGGTTGTGATGGATCATCTAGAATTAGTTCCTTAGGATGCCCGTGAGCATACCTCCAAGCTTTAGTTAGCCCATGATCCACTATAGGCTCTTGGTTTGATGATTCTCCTTCAATCAACTTTTGATTACCATCTTGTAATTCCACCTCATCTATCTTTTCTTCAAGTATTTCAATATCATCATCAAGATTGGCTTTCTTACTAGAGGAGATGTCACTAGAGTCATCAAATACAACATGTATAGATTCTTCTATAACTAGTGTTCTTTTATTAAAGACTCTATAGGCTTTACTAGTTGTAGAATAACCTAAGAATATTCCTTCATCAGATTTAGGGTCAAATTTTCCTAGATTATCTTTCCCATTATTATGTACAAAACACCTACATCCAAAAACATGAAAATAGTTAACCTTTGGTTTTCTGTTTTTCCACAGTTCATAAGGTGTTTTCTTTATGATGGGTCTTAATAGAACTCTATTTAATATATGGCAAGAAGTATTAATGGCTTCTCCCCAAAAGTACTTAGGGAGGTTACCTTCACATAACATCGTTCTAGCCATTTTCTCTAGTGTTCTATTTTTCCTTTCCACAACTTCATTTTGTTGTGGTGTCCTAGGTGCAGAAAAATTATGGGTTATCCCCTTTTTACTACAAAATTCATCAAATAATTGATTTTCGAATTCGGTACCATGGTCACTTCTAATGGCTATGACTGAAGACTCTCTAGCATTTGTTACTTCCTTATGGAACTTTTTAAACATGGAAAATGCTTGGTCCTTATGTGCTAGAAACATGACCCATGTGTACCTAGAGTAATCATCTACTATGACTAGACCATATTTATTTCCACCTAGGCTTGTTGTTCTAGTTGGACCAAATAGGTCCATGTGTAATAATTCTAGAGGCCTAGAGGTAGAGACACATTTTATGAGTTTAAAAGAATTCCTAGATTGTTTGCCAAATTGACATGCTTCACAGATTTTGTTCTTTTCAAATTTTAACTTTGGCAAACCTATCACGGAATCTCTTTTAACTAATTTAGTTATTGTGTCCATGCTTGCATGACCTAACTTACGGTGCCATAACCAACTAGCATTATTATCTTTAGTTTCATTAACAACTAAACATTGGTTATGTTTTGCAAGGTCTTCTAGGTCTACCACATATACATTTCCACGTCTAATCCCTTTAAAAACTAAACTATTATCATTAGTATTTGTTATAATGCACAGTGATGGTTTAAACATAACATCATATCCTTTGTCACATAATTGACTAATGCTTAACAAGTTATGCTTAAGACCATCAACATATCTAACATTATCTATAAAAGTAGAAGGGGTGATTTGAACTTTACCAATACCAATGATGTGACCTTGGTTGTTGTCTCCAAACGTCACAGCACCTCCCTTCTTAGCTTCAAGGGTGAAAAATTGGTCTTTATCACCCGTCATGTGCCTTGAGCAGCCACTATCCAAATACCAGCAATTTTTGTTGACCTTGGCTGCAAGACACTCCTACACAAGCAAATCATGTCATCTTAGGTACCCAAGTTTTCTTGGGTCCTTCATGGTTAGTCAAGTTGGTTCCTTTTGGAACCCATACCCTTTTAATTTTTCTTTTAGTTTTACTTTTCCTAAAATTACATACATTTGCTTTATGGCCTACTGTACCACAACAAAAGCAGGTTATTTTCTTAGTTTTTGTTTCCCCAGCTTTAACAAAGAAGTTACTAAGAAGTTTTTGCTTATTCCTTGGTTTATATCCTAAACCGGCTTTATTAAACACTGCACGTTGACTATTTAGTATCATGTTTAATTTTTTAGAACTATAGGTAAATCTTTCAACTAAGGGTTTGTATTTGTTAAGTTCTTTAGTTAGTGTCTGATTTTCGGCTTTTAGATCATTAAGTTCTTTAGTAAGATCCTTATCTAAGGTTTGTTTATATTTTTTAAGTTCTGAAAATTCCTTAGTTAGTTTTTCATTTTCTTTAGTTAAGGTGTTGGTCTTTTGAGTTAAAAGTTGGTTGCTTGTTTTAAGTTCTATATTTTCTTTGGTGATTAAATCCTTATCCTTAACTAATTTATCGTATTTATGTAGGTATGATTGATTAGTTATTTTCAGTTCTTTATTCTTAAGATTTATAGCCTTATATTCTACCATTAATTCATTAAATGCATCATAAAGTTCATCAAAAGAAAAATCAGGATGCGTGTCGGAAGTTACCTCGTTTTCGTTGGCCATGAAACAGAGATTGGCCTTCTCTTCTTGTTCATCATCTGATGAGGAGGATGATGAGTCGGAGTCCGATAGGGTAGTCACAAGTGCCTTTTTCTTCTTGTACTTACTCCCCTTCTTCAGTAAGGGGCACTCTGCTCTTATGTGACCCGGCTTCTTGCACTCGTAACAACCAATCCCCTCATTTTCCCTTTCCTTACCTTTGTCCTTCCGGTAGGAATTTGAGGGGCCTCTCCTTTGATGATAGGACTTCTTGTGGTTGATGAATTTCTTGAACTTGCGCACAAGAAGAGCCTCACCACCATCTTCCTCATCTTCTTCTTCTTCGCTGCTGCTGCTGCAAGACAAGTCCTTGTTAGAAGAAGTAGATTTAAGGGCTATTACCTTTTTCTTATGGGAGGACTCTTCCTCGTTGTGTTGTTTCATGGTGAGCTCGTGCGTCATGAGGGATCCAAGAAGCTCCTCAAGTGGTAGCTTGTTCAAGTCCTTGGCTTCTTGAATTACTGTCACTTTAGCTTCCCACGACCTCGGTAGACACCGAAGGATTTTCCTGACAAGCTCACTGTTAGTATAGTTCTTGCCAAGGCTTTTTAGGCCATTGACAATATCAGTAAACCTAGTGAACATGGATGTGATTGTTTCATTTGAATCCATTTTAAATAGTTCATATTTATGAACCAAGATGTTTATTTTGGATTCCTTGACTTGATTCGTGCCCTCATAGGTCACTTCAAGTCTGTCCCAAATTTCTTTTGCTGAATTACAAGTTGAAATCCTATTGAATTCATTACGGTCTAAGGCACAATAGAAGACATTCATTGCTTTAGAGTTTAATTGTGCCTTCCTCATGTCATGTTCATCCCAGTCCATTTCAAATTTAGGTACCTTAACACCATCTACGTATATGGATAGGATGTATGGCCCATTTACTACAATGGACCACATCTCATAGTCTTGGGCTTGGATGAATATTCTCATCCTAGCCTTCCAGTATGAGTAGTCAGATCCATTGAAGAAAGGGGGTCTTTGGGTGGACTGACCCTCAATGTGAGAAGATCCAAATGGGGTTGTCATTTTGATCTTTTAACTCTTGAGTGGAAGAGTTTTTGGCTCTGATACCACTTGTTGCCCAGATAGACAACCCAAGAGGGGGGGTGAATTGGGTTTTTAATATAATTTGGCTAATTAAAACTTTGTGGATGATTAATTAAAAACTATAGCAAGTTATTTAATTAAAGCCTAGTGCTGTGAGTAATGTGCGGGGAAGGAGATGAGAGACAATGCACTACAAACACAAAGTTTTATAGTGGTTCGGAGCTAACCCTTGCTCCTACGTCCACTCCCCAAGTCTCACTTGGGAATTTCACTATAACCCCCTTGGATTACAGCCGGTTGTTTTACAAGCTCACAACCAAACTTGTTGTTTTACGAGCTCACAACGAACTCGGTCGGTTTTTCCAGGCTCACCGACTAGAACCAACCCCGATTGTTTTCCCGGGCTCACAATCAAACCCTTACACACGTTGGTTTTAACTTGGCTCACCAACCAACCTTAAACCCCTTTATTCAATCCCCCGATTGAATCAAGTAAATACAAGAGATAGGAGAAAACAGAAAATAGCTTCTCAAAAAGCAGATTTAAGACAATATAATCGTAAAGGAGTTAGAAGCCCTCAAACGCTTTTAAGCTGGTGAAGAGGTATGGCTTCTGGAACTCCGGTCTCCTCTTGAAAGAGTGGTCGACTTGAATGCAGGAGGAGGAAGCTTTGATTGTTGGAAAGAAGTTGTTGGAGCAGTAAATGCAGATCTCCCCTTTTTCGTTTAAGAGCACTTGGAGAGCTTGAAAACTTGAATGCTTGGAGTGGAATATCTGTTCTCTTCCTTGCTACAGTCCTCTGTGGCTATTTAAGCCAACCCCCACGGAAACTAGCCGTTACTCTGCTTTTTCTGGCCGTTCTGCACACTCTGCGCAGCCTGACAATATGACCGTTGGTGGGTTGGAGTCGACTCGCGCGATCAGGAGTCGACTCGGCTGTAGCAGGAGTCGACTCACGCTTTTCCGGAGTCGACTCGGCAACTGTTCCAAATTTGAATTAAAGTTGCCGTCTTGACTGGGAGTCGACTCGTCTTGACCTGGAGTCGACTCGCCAACTTCTGGAGTTGACCTGGCAATTTTTGGAGTCGGCTCATCCACTGAAGTCCGTGGATCCAAATTTGAATTTTGTCCACTCGAGTCGACTCGACTGTCCTGGGAGTCGACTCGAATCTCAGAGCCCGAACTCTCGATTCTCTGTCGTTTGGCTCATCCAGTCTTGGAGTCGACTCGAACCTCCTTGGAGTCGACTCGGCTCTCAGTTTCCGAAAGTTGGTCTTCTGCCTTTTGACGTGAAGCTTGTCTTGGAGTCGACTCGAGCTGTCTGTGAGTTGACTCGAATCTCAGAGGCAGTAACATGGTCTTCTGTCTGTTGATGGTCGCTCAGTCTCGGAGTCGACTCGAATCTCAGAGTCCGAAAATCGTTCTCTGACTTTTTCCTTGTGTTCCTCTGAGAGTCGACTCTTACCTTCTTTGGAGTCGACCTGCCAACCATCGGAGTCGACTCGCGTTCCACTGGAGTCGACTCGAATCTCAGACCCGAAAACTGCTCTCTGACTTTTCTGCCTGTGACTGCTTGGAGTCGACTCTTACTTCCCTGGAGTCGACTCGGTGAACATTGGAGTCGACTCGCGCACTTCAGGAGTCGACTCGTTGACAGGTTCTGAGATGAAGCTTTCTGTTCTTCTTTCTGTTCTCAGTCGGAGTCGACTCGTACTAATCTGGAGTCGACTCGAGCTCGTGCCAGTGAACTTGATACGCTTGGAGTCGACTCGTGATACTCGGGAGTCGACTCGAGTCTCAGACATTGGTTCATGTAGACTTCTTAACTTATCCAAAATACTATGAACCAAGTCTAGAAACACTTGGACAGGATTTTCACTGAAACACTCAATTGAATTCATTAGTAATCACAAGATATACTCAATTGCTTTGAGCTCATCAAAATCAAATGGGGTTTTAATCAATCACTCCACAGTCTGGGAATGCACTGTCGACTTGCGATGCTTCCCAAGGTCGAGGAAGTTTAGGACTCTACTATCGACTCACGGGGCATCCCGAACTTTGTCGAGGGATCGTGCGCAAGGTCGAGGGGTCTGGGAACGCACTGTCGACCTGCGACACTTCCCGAGGTCGAGGGAGTTTAGGACTCTACTATCGACTCACGGGGCATCCCGAACTTTATCGAGGGATCGTGCGCAAGGTCGAGGGGTTTGGAAACGCACTGTCGACCTGCGACGCTTTCCGAGGTCGAGGAAGTTTGGGACTCTACTATTGACTCACGGGGCATTCCGAACTTTATCAAAGGATCGTGCGCAAGGTCGAGGGGTCTGGGAACGCATTGTCGACCTGCGACGCTTCCCGAGGTCGAGGAAGTTTCGGACTCTACTATCGACTCACGGGGCATCCCGAACTTTGTCGAGGTATTTGAGGGAGATCGAGACCGAGCTCGATAGCAGCGCAGCGAGGTGCTTCAAGCTTGACTGGAGCATTTGAGTTTTGCCGAGCAGTCAAGCATCCGAGCTTTGTCGAGCATCCGAGCTTTGCCCGGATTTTCTGGGATTTATGAGTGTCCCAATATCAGGAGTATGAAACAATTAACGGAGAACCGTAAGCAAATCATCATAATCGATAGAGAGTTGTATTCCTGTTTGTCGACGACCCCCGAAGGGTTCATTGGTAGTACATCCGAAGGTTCTCGAAGTTCCAGCTTCGAGGGATAAAAGTTCCCTCAAGAGTCTCCAATTTGTAAGCTCCGGGCCGCTTGACTCGCACGACTCGGTAAGGTCCTTCCCAGTTCGGGGCTAGTTTTTCCTGCTCGGTGGGCTGAGAAGCTTCAACCCTCCTGAGGACGAGATCTCCTACTTTGAAGAGCTTGGCTTTTACTCTGGAGTTATAGTACTGTGCCGTTTTCCGTTGATACCTCGCCATACGAACTCGGGCCGCCTCCTTGGTCTCCTCGATGAGGTCCAGGTTTCCTCTAGGTTGGGAGGAGTTGGAGGCTGCGTTGTAGTGTTCAACTCTTGGTGAGGGGAGCCCAATTTCCAGAGGAATAATAGCTTCCGTTCCGTATGCCAGGTTAAAGGGGGTCTCGCCGGTGGGGAGCCGAAATGTTGTTTTGTAGGCCCAAAGGACATTGTAGAGGTCTTCAACCCATTGCCCCTTGGATCGGTCCAGCCTGGCTTTAAGTCCTTGAAGGATGGTGCGGTTCATCACCTTAGTTTCTCCATTAGTCTGGGGATGAGCAACCAAGGTGAAGCGGTGATCGATGCCGAGCTCGGAGCAGAACTCTCTGAAACGGATGTTGTCAAACTGACGACCGTTATCAGATATAAGGATGCGGGGGAGTCCAAATCTACAGATGATCAACTTCCAGACAAAGTTCCGCATTTTTTGCTCAGTGATCCGGGCTACTGGTTCAGCTTCGACCCACTTGGTGAAGTAGTCGATGGAGACGACCAAAAATTTTCTCTGCCCGGTCGCCAGGAGGAATGGCCCCAGGATGTCGATGCCCCACTGGGCGAACGACCAAGGTGCACTGATCGAAGTCAGCGGGGCCGAAGGTCGGCGCTGAATATTGGTGTTTTGCTGGCATTGGTTGCACCTTCGGACAAAGTCCGTTGCGTCCTTCTGGAGTGTGGGCCAAAAGTATCCTTGGCGCAAGATTTTATGAGCCAGTGCTCGGCCTTCCAGATAGTTCCCGCATATCCCTTCATGAACCTCTCGCATAGCATAGTCCGCTTCTGACGGGCGGAGGCACCTGAGGAGAGGAGAGGTGAAAGACTTTCGGTAGAGCTTGCCTTCATATAGTATGAACCGGGAAGCTAGACGCCTGATCCGGCGAGCTTCGAGCTCATCGTTGGGGAGGACTTCACTTTGTAAATAGTTGACGAGCTCATCTATCCAGCTCGGCTCGGTGTCTATGCACATGGCGGGCTCAGGCTCTTCTGTGCTAGGTATTTGGAGATATTCAAGTACCGTCGCCTTGGAGAGCTATCTCATGCGGGAGGTCGCCAACTTTGACAGCTGATCGGCCCTGAGGTTCTCCGTTCTGGGGATATGGTGAATATTGAAGGAGCTCATGGTAGAGGTGAGGTCTCGTACCTTTTGGAGATACTTTTGCATTGATGTCTCCTTCGCTTCAAAGTCCCCCAGAACCTGGCTCACGACCAGTTGCAAGTCGCTGAAGACCTTTAGGTCTTCCGCCTTCAACTCCTTTGCCAACTTGAGCCCGACGATAAGCACTTCATATTATGCCTCATTATTCGAGGCTGGGAATTCGAGGCGTAGGGCCTGCTCGGCCACAACCCCCGTCCGGGCTGGTGAGGATGAGACCTGCTCCGCTACCCGGGCTGGTGAGGATGAGACCCGCTCCGCTACCCCCGAGGTCGAGGAGCCATCTACATATAGGACCCATGGCTGCCCTGGGGCTTCTTCTGTTGGCATGAATGGGTGTTCGGGGTCATCCGGCAGAGTGCACTCCACGATAAAATCGACGAGCGTCTGGGCTTTGACTGCCGGTCTTAGACGGTATTCGAGGTCGAACTCTCCGAGCTCGACTGCCCACTTGGCAATCCTCCCAGCACGATCCGACCGCTGCAGAATCTGTTTCATTGGTTGGTCAGTCAGTATGGCTACTGTGTGGGCTTGGAAGTAGGGTCGGAGCCTCCGAGCTGAGATGATCAGGGCGAAAATTATCTTCTCCAGTTTAGAATATCGGGTCTCAGCATCTCTGAGGACTCGGCTGGTATAGTAGATAGGCTTTTGAAGCTTGTCCTCCTCCCGGACTAGGACTGAGCTCACTGCAACCGGGGAGACAGCTAAGTACAAGTAAAGAAGCTCGCCCTGCTGGGGTTTGGTGAGCAGCGGCGGTGAGGCGAGAAGGCACCTAAGCTCTTCAAAAGCCTGCTGGCATTCCTCCGACCACAGGAAGTCCTTCGGTCGCTTGAGGATCTTGAAGAATGGGAGGCACCGCTCGGCCGATCTGGAGACGAATCTCTCCAAGGCCGCGATCCGCCTAGTAAGCCGCTGTACCTCCTTGACTGTCTTTGGTGGCACCATCTCCTGCAACGCCCGGATCTTCTCGGGGTTAGCTTCGACTCCACGCTGGGTCACTATGAAGCCCAGGAATTTGTCCGAGGTGACTCCGAACGCACACTTTGCCGGATTGAGCTTCATTCGGTACCTCCTGAGCTTGGAGAATGTCTCATTGAGGTCAGCCACATGGTGCTCGGCTGTCCGGCTTTTCACTAGCATGTCATCCACATAGACCTCCATGTTTCGGCCTATCTGGTCTTTGAAGATTTGGCTGACCAGCCTTTGGTATGTGGCTCCTGCATTCTTCAACCCGAACGGCATCACTTTGTAGCAATATGTGCCCTTGTCGGTGATGAAAGCTGTCTTCTCCTCATCTTCTGGCGCCATTCGGATTTGATTATATCCCGAGAAGGCGTCCATGAAGGTTAGCAGTTGATGTCCTGAAGTGGAATCCACGAGCTGATCGATGCTGGAGAGGGGGAAGCTATCCTTCGAGCAGGCCCTATTTAGGTCGGTGTAGTCCACGCACATGCGCCATTTTCCATTGGCTTTCTTCACAAGGACCACACTGGCGAGCCAGTCCGGATAAGAGACCTCCCGGATGAAGCCGGCCTCGAGGAGTCTGTCTACTTCCTCGGCCGCTGCTTGCTGTCGTTCCGGGGCGGAGCCCCGCTTCTTTTGCCTCACGGGTCTGCAGGTTTGTTTCACCTGGAGCCGGTGAACCATGACCTCGGGGTCGATTCCCGGCATATCGGCAGGCGACCAGGCGAAGATGTCCTTGTTGGCCTAGAGGAATCCGATCAGCTGCTCCTTCTTGAGGGAACTCAGACCGGAGCCGACCTACACGGTTAGCTCTGGGCAATTTTCTTATATAGGAACCTGAGTAAGAAGCTCACCAGGTTCCACCCGCTTCTTCCAAAGGTTGTCCCACACCTCCAAAGTCTCGATGGGAAGCGTGCAGTTCGTTGCTTGAGTTGGCACCTCGGCCAGCAGCTCCTGTTGACCTGATGCTTCGGTCGGCCGCTTCGCTTTGTAGGCCGCCATATAGCATTGCTTAGCTATCAGCTGGTTCCCACGAACTTCGCCGACTCCTTGGTCGGTGGAGAATCGTACGAGCAAGTGGTAGGTCGTGACCATGGCTCCGAGGGCATTCAGCCATGGTCGTCCAAGAATGGCGTTGTAGGCTGAAGGCAGGCGGACCACAAGGAAGTCCGTCTTCACAGTACTTTCTCGGGGGGCGAGCCCAACCGTGACCAGGAGGCCAACTTCGCCCTCCACCGGAACCGAATCTCCGATAAATCCGACCAGCGGAGCATTCATTCTCCGAAGCTGGTGCTCTGCCATCCCCATCTTTTGATAGGCGTCATAATACAAAATGTTTGCCGAGCTTCCATTATCAACCAGGACGCGTTTTACATCAAACTTATTTACAACCATAGAGATGACCATCACGTCGTCGTGCGGGGTTTCAACCCCTTTCAAGTCCTCGTCCGAGAACGAGATGGCTTCAGAGGTGCGCAGGCGCTTCGGGGGGTCCCTCTCCTCAGCTGGCCCTCCGACCGAGGTTCCTCCGATGGTGTTGATGGTGCCTGATGGGTCTATTGGCATTTGGACCTTCGGGCTGCTCGGCGCTTTCTGCTGGCCTCCTTTCCTCACGCCGGTTTTGTACAAACCGGTTCAGTACTCCGCGACGGATGAGTGCCTCGATCTCGTCCCGAAGCTGGAAGCAATCATCCGTGTTATGGCCGTGGTCTTGATGGAAGCGGCAATACTTTCTAAGATTGTGGTAAGCTCCGGGGTCCCTTATCGGCGGTGGAGGCCGAAAATAATCTCGGCCCTCGATCTCCATTAGGATCTCCGTCCGGGGAGCGTTGAGGGGAGTGTAATTCTCATACATCCCCGGTGGAACCCGTGGCCGCGTTGGGGATCTTGGTCGGGGCGGGGACCTTGGTCCGCGCTGTCCCTGCTGCCGAGGCGGACTCCTTAGCTGTGGCAAAATTTTGTTTCGGCGGAGAGATGGGTTTCACGGACGGCCGCGTTCCTCGCGGCGTTTCTTCTGCTTCTTTGAAGCCTGCTCAGTCGCACCCCGCCTGGAGGCGACAGCCTCCTCGGCCTTCGCGTACTTCCGAGCTCGGGCCAGCATTTCGGTGAAGTCAGCGGGGAAGCTCTTCTCGATGGAGAAGAGGAATCTGTAGGAGCGAGCCCCAGTCTTCAGCGCCGACATGGCTATTGACTGGTCGAGCTCGCGAACCTCCCAAGTCGCAGCGGTGAAGCGGTCAAGGTACTCCCTGAGAGATTCACCCTCCCGCTGCTGACATCCAGGAGGGAGTCCGACGTTCGCCGTTGGCACCGGCTGGCAGCAAAGTTGGTGGCGAACTGCCTGCCGAGCTGCTCAAAAAAGGAGATCGTGCTCAGCTTTAGCCCAGAAAACCAGAGCCGGGCCGTTCCTCTAAAAGTTACTGGGAAGGCCTTGCAGAGGACAGCCTCTGCAGACCCCTGCAACGCCATTAGGGCTCGGTAGCTCTCCAAATGATCGAGGGGGTCGGTAGTCCCATTGTAGGGCTCCACTTGGGGCATTTTGAATCTGGGTGGAGCCGGCTCATCCTCGATCTGGCGGGAAAAGAGGAACTTCGTGGTAAATTCAAAGTCACCCTCGCGCCTCGCCTTCCTGCTATGGAGCTTCTCAATCCGGCGCTCAAGGTTCTCAACCTTTCTATCGAGTTCCCCAGCCTGGGGGATTGCCACAGTAGTTTGCTCCGGTTCACGGCGGTCCGGGGTCGACTCAGCCTCCGAAAACTGTTGCCTCCTGTCTATGCTCCTCCCTGGCAACTCTCTCCGGGGAGACACGCGTTCTTCATTGTTAGCCCTGGAGGAGCCATGAAGGTTTTGGCCCTGGGGGATCGGGCCATTCGGAGGAAGCACCGGCTGGACCTGGGCCTGCGGAGGTAGCGTTGGTGGGGCTTCCTCACGCCGCAGGCCTTGGACGACGGCGGCTAAAGCCTAGACTTGTTGCACCAGGATGTTGAACTATTCCGGTTGGACCTGGGGAGTTGGATCAGCCGGAGATGGCGAGTTCCGGATAGAGCGTCCGGAACTTTGTGGGAGGCGCCGGGAAGCATTGGAGGCTCCCTTACTTCTTAACTTCATGGCCACGACTCGGGCCCTTCCTCTAGCGCCAACTGTTGCTGGAAATTGGACCCGGGGGCGGCCGTCGGCTGATAAGGAGGAGCTCCGGTGCTTGAACGGCAGAAGGGTGGCGGTCAGTCGGCGGACGGCGTCCTCTAGGTGACCTGCAAGAAGCCAGTGGCCGGGGTTTCCGGTGCCGGCCCTCCGATGCTTAAGTCAGAGGGGGCTAATATGTGAGAGGAGATGGAAGATGTTTTTTCAGGGTTTCAGAGTCCAACCCCCCTCCCAGATGGAGGGGTTCCCCTTTTATAGATGGGTATTGTATTACCTGTGAAGTGACGGGGCAGATTGTCCCTTTTGCCATAATTGAACACGATCATGTGCATTAATAGTGTCGTGGGAGATCACACCGGAGTCAGTAAGTCGTCGTGGCTGATCAGACGTGGTGGAGTGGTTCAACTGCCTGCCGTGGAGGGCTTGAGATCCGTAGATAACAAGCGCATTGATTGCTGAGCGAACTGGAGATCAGCAGGGGCCATACACTTTAATGATTGAGTGAGCCGGAGATCAACAGAGATCATATGCTTTAATGGTTGAATGAGCCGGAGATCATAATAGGCCATGTGCATTAATTGCTGACGGCGAAGCAGGGTATGGTCCCTGGCTGAACTACGGAGGGGTGAATAGTGAGGTTAGGTTTCTGAGGTCAAGTGCTATGACGGGGCATCCCGGAGTCCGGCATCTGGTCGGGCACCGAGCTGAGCTAGTTTCCTTCAAGTTGGGCGCCTCTGGTTTGGGCGTCGCCTAGTCGGACGCCTTCTGGTCGGGCGCCCGCAGGTTGTCCTGGGATTACTTAGTTTTTACCCTAACACATCCAATAAAGTCAGAAAATAAAAGATCGTGGAGTGCTTAAGGTAACTTTCCCTCCTTGGCCCATAAGGTACTTCCAACATGACTAGCCACATAGGTAGGCACTCAGTCTGTAGTCCCGTTGGACACTCTTAAGACATGCTTGGCTTGGAAGGCTCCACCATTCCCCACCGTCATCCAAGTATCTCGAAGCAAAGGATGGTCCAAGCCAACGTCCCTTGGACCCTTCTAGTTTCAACTGATCACCGTGGCTGAGTCACCCTCTAGGATAACTAAACTAGCTTGTAGCACACGCCACGCATGTCGAAGACCGGCCCAGACAGTCTTCAGCTCTGCACCATGGACCGAAATATCAAATAACTGACAGCCACCTACTGCCACCATACTAAAGTTCGCTTTCTTGATGACAAAATCCGCACCTCCCCTCGTGCCTCCGTTCGAAATAGACCCATCAAAGTTGACCTTGATAAAGCTCGGGTATGGGGGCTCCTAATTAAAAATACCATTTGGGGTATTGCCTGAGCAGAATAGAAACCCCAGATATTCCAAGCTATCAAAGGCTCATCAGAAAGGATAGCATGACTAATCTCCGCCACCTGCGCTCGGGCGCACTCCGCTACGAACCTCAGTGGCATACTATGCTCGCCAAATATACGAGCGTTCCTTACCAGCCAAATCTGATATGCTGTGCAAGTCGCTCTGACAGCCTCCTGGCGTGTCTGTGGGCTATCCGACTACAAACGGATGGCTTGTAAGAACTGATCCCTCTGACTCTAGGCCTCCCGCAGAGTCTCTGTCGGCCGCCAGGTCCCCCTCGCCCATGCACATTGGAATAACACATGGTCCACCGTCTCATCGACATCGCATCTCCCGCACTCAGGGAGATCCTCAAACCACGTCTACTGAGCACCAATCTCGTTGGAAGGCGTTCCTAGATCACCTTCCATAAGAATAATGCAATCCTCATGTGAAGTCTGAATTGTTAGATCCAAGCACACTCTGGCCCCGCCTCGTGCCCCCTCCAAAGGACTCGGGAGAGATCCCCCATCTTGATGCTGGTCCTTTATGAGGTGCTTCAAACTCGAATATCCGGTCCCACATACTCGGGATCGGGAGAGACCTGACCCTCTCAGCAAGATGCACTCTGAACAACTGTCGCAACCTGTCATCATCTCACTCTGTCCCTCTTGGGTCGAGGAGGTTGCACACCCACAGTCCCTTCGCAACCTCGACGTCAAACGTAGATGGCCAATACCTCAAGGGGAAGGCATCCACCCACGGGTTTCCAACTACGTCGATGCTCCGCCCATCACCTATCAGCTATCTGGTGTTTGCCAAAGCGATAGGCAGGTACCTCCCGATCTCTCGTTACAAAAAGGAGCATCTGCGCCCAGTCCGGGCCACCCCCTCAAAGCTTGCTTGGTTGTATCTGGCTGTCATCACCTGACTCCAGAACCCCTATGGCTCCAGCATAAAACGTACTATGTGTCGAGCAATGAGCGTCTTACGCCTCTTTAAGAGAGGCTACAACGCAAGACCGCCCTCACTGTGAGGAAGGCAGACACTCTTCCAAACTACCAATAACATCAGCCCCTTACAGAACTGTAACAAGAAGAAGTGCTAGGTGTCTATATGGAATTCCTCCATCTGCTTTTGTGATTCAGGTGATAGGATTTATAGCCTTATTTTTATAGTTCATAGATATTAGCATTTTATGTATAATTTTCATAAAGCGTATTTTTTTAAGAAACATGACCAAAATGATCCATATAGTAGTTTTAGTTAGTCTATTACTTTGAAGTGTGATCTGTTCATTTACATACACTTTGTGCAAATTTCATTTCTACTATTAGAGAAAAATTGGTATGTTTGACACTGTTGTATATCAACATTTGATACCTCTTGTTACTGAATCCTCCTTTAATTTCTGTGATTTGGGACTTTGACTTACCAGCTGTTGGTGTTGCAAGTCAGACATATATTGCCTACATTACAGGTTTAGTTGTTTACCAATGATGCACATTTCATAATTAAGAATTTCTTTTTGTTGTGAAAATGTGCAGTGTTTGTAATATAAAATTAAAATTGTTATATAGTGCTGAACACATGGTTAAATTCTAGTAAGCATTTTGTGTTTTCTTTCCTTTTCCTTTTTTGGAAGTTAAAACAATTTGATGTTTGCAACCCGAAAGTGGATTTGGTTTTAGAATCACAAAAAGTATGATCAGGAAAATGTTGGCCTCGGGATGGACCTATTGTAAATAATAAAAATAGATGACATCACTTAATTGTAGCTGTTTGTATGCTGCGGAAATTCGTGACAGATTGTTGTACCATTATTGATGGCGAAAGTTTTGACTTCTTTAGATATCGAGAGGCCAACGCGGCAGCAGATTGGATAGCCTTCTTTGTGGCTAACCATTCTAGGAAGACTCTATGACAGGAGGAAAGGAACCATTCTGGTACTTGTTATTTTTTTATTTCTTTGGATGTATTCTTATATGTATGATACATTCGTTCCAGCCAAAAAAAAAAAAAAAAAAAAAGGTTGTCTTGTTAGATGTGCTTCTGAACAACTCTGCTTGCATGGTTGATCTTGTGTGTGGATGCACCTGAAGGCTGCATTGAGTAATCAGCGGATAAAAACTAAGCTCAAATCTGCCAATAACTGTTTGCTAGTTTGGCACCTCTCTTCTAAGGTCCTGCCATTGGCGTGCAGGGTTCGTATCCGGCACATTGCTCGATAAGCGGAAAAAAACACTAGAAGCTCGAGGTATGTGTGTGCGTCTTCTCTGGTTTTTTTCTCAGACCTCCTCCTCCTACTATGAAGCCCAGGATCCATTACTTTGATGCGCAGAGACAACAGCAAGAGCTGATTCTTGATTCTCCTTCTTGTCCTACCACCCTCTGATTTTTTTCTCTGAACTCCATCCTCTGGTACGAGGCCCAGAATTTGCTACCCTGATGTGTAGGGGCAGCACCCATAGCCAACATATAGGGCTCGTTTGGTTCGCGGGAAAAGAAGGGGGGAAAGTGTGGTCAACGAAAAAGTAATGAGATGCCTCTTGTTTAGTTGGAGTTTTCAAAGGAGAGAGACGGAAAAATTGTATGCCCATAGGAATATGATTTCCACATTTTATGGAAAAAGTCTTTCCCATAAGAAACATGGAAAAGTTACTTTCCCATGAGGCGAGAATCACTCTATTTTTACTTTTTCCCAAAAAGACCCTTCAGCATTAAAAAAGCATTAAAGAGGCATTAAAGACCTAATTTTATTAAGGGCATAATAGGAATTATACATAACTTTCCCAGAAAAGTGGATGGCCAACCAAACATAAGCACTTTGGAAATTTGTCACTTTCCCATGGTCAATCAAACATGCCAAAAGTACTTTCCTAGGTATTCTCTTCCTGAAAATTTATTTTTCAGGAATCATATTCCTAGGAGAGAAAATGCTTCCCACGAACCAAACGAGCCCATAGAGCCATCACTTCATTCTCCTTTTTCCTCTACTTGTGTATTGGTCCTTACAAGCATTGGTGGATTGAAGATATAGCATGATTGTTGTGTAAGAATTGGTCTTTACTATGTTGTCACTCAATTTTTCTGCTGAATATTGTGTTCAAGGATTGGTGGATTGAAGATATAAGTGAGTTGGATGTTGATCTTTACAAGTGATGGTTGTCTAAGTTTTTGCTTTCGTTATTTCATAATAAACTGATGTGAATAATTGTTTACGATGTATATTGGATAATGTTTAATTTACAATGGGAATGTTTAGCTGTTTTGCACTTGGTATTTATTTTAATTTTATTTTGGATTATGGTGGAAGAGCAATTTAATAACCCTTCACAACACGGATCAAGGACTTCTATCTTTTGAGTAACTCAAATTGTCTAACGGTTTATTGTGTGAAATGACAAAAAACTTTTTTCCTTTTTTTTTAATGAGGAAATGAAAATAATTTTCTTATTTTATAGTATTAGAGGCTTGCTATTAAATCTGGTAGTGAGCATTCTTGCAATGAAGCTGTTAAAATTATATGATTGATTAAGATCATGATTGATTTATGATTGATTGTGCCAAACTTAATTGGCCTTACCAATTTCACCTTGATTGATTTGTGATTAATTGTGCCAAACTTAGTCGGCCTTATCAAACTTTGTTAGCCTCCTAGTTCTATATAAAGGCTGATCCTGTACATTGTAACGAACGGGCAGAAATGCAATTCTCTTCTCTTATTTTTCTTTTTCAACATGGTATCAGAGCCACCAATCACGTAACCTGCTGTCGTTCTTTCTTCTGTTTTTTCTGTGGCCATCGTTGCTTATAGATCCTCTATTTCTTCTGCCTCGTTTGGGAGGTATAGCCGGGGCTCCGGCCTCGGCAGCTTTCAAAGTTTCTTTCTTCTCATCGAGATCCTGATAAAATTCTACCATTCTTTCTTTCTTCTTTTTCTCTTTAATTATTTTTTTATAATTTTTCATCATTTTTGTTTCATTCTAAATATAAAAGAAAATTGTTGGGCTGTCTTGGGTGCTTTCACTCTCTATTTAACTTCTCGTATTCAACTTCTTTTCATATTCCGTGGCCTTTCATTAAATTATTTTGACCCGTTCACTCTCTCTCTTCCATTAAATTGTCCTTTCTATATTAAAAATATATAAAACTCTTCCTCTCTCTCTCTCACGAACTCCTCTGTCCTCTTTATATAAAACACCAGCAGCAGCATGTCAAACCGTACCATCAGAAGCTTGGCGAGTAAACTTGGTAGGCGTGATTCCACTCTCGATCATTGAGGCGTACATCTGCATGGCACCACTCCAGTCCTCAATCTTCGACTTTATTTGCTACCCCGACTCCTTCACCATCCATTACGAAGTCTCTTGCACTTTTTCTATGGTTTCTTCCTCTACGAGCATCATTAAGCTTCGGTTGCCTTCTCTCTTAGATATATCCTCGCTATAGACGGTTTCATTAAAGCTCATCCTCCTGGCATCTTGCGATCTCTTGGTTCCAAACTCAAGTTGGTGTCTACTTTACCACCTTGAGTTTGAGGAGGATGTTAAAATCATATGATTGATTAGGATCATGATTGATTTGTGATTGATTATGCCAAACTTAGTTGACCTTACCCAATTTTACCTTGATTGATTTATGATTGATCATGCCAAACTTAGTCGGCCTTACCCGATTTTACCTTAATTGATTTATAATTGATCATGCCAAATTTAGTCGGCCTTATCAAACTTAGTTGGCCTCCTAGTTTTATATAAAAGATGCTCCCGTACATTGTAACGAACGGGCAGAAATACAATTCTCTTTTCTTTTTTCCTTTTTCAACAGAAGCAACTCTCACTTGATCGAGTGTGGCTATGATTGTATTTTTTTATTTCTGTGACATTTGTGTTTATTCACATAGACTAGATGTTTATCATCTATGGTTAAGGGTTTATCATGGGTAGGGTAATGTTTATTTCTACAGTGTTAGTATTTACCACCGTAGGAAAGGTCGAAAGGCAGAGAGCAATCCTGCAACTTTCTATTTTTTTGCTTACATAGTTTGTGTTTACTCCAGACCAATTAGTGTTTATTTTTGAACAGTTTGTGTTTATTCTCTCTATAAGACATCCCTCACTTAACGGAATGTGGTTAAGACTGCATTCATTTATTTTTGCAACATTTATGTTTGCTTAGGCACGCTGGGTATTTATTGTCTAGAGTTGAGTGTTTATTTTGCGGAAAGGTTAGTGTTTATTTCTACAATATTAGTGTGTACTATCATGGAGAAGGTAGGAAGGAGGTCAAACAAAATTTAAAGTTGGTATTTACGTATGAAGGGTAAGTATCTACTCCTGTAAAGTTAGTATTTATCTCTGAAGGATAACGGTTTATTTCTATAATAATAGTGTTCATTAATATAGGATAAGTGTTTATTACTTGAATACACTTGCACCGACATGTAAATGAACATTCAAATTACACTTCTATACTAACCTCTAATTGCCCGATGATGCTACCACTTGCTTTGGAAAGTGTAATTTGGTTCTTCTACATAGAGTTCTGAAGTATATTCATGCTCCCATCACAACGTCTTCCGACTTATCGGGTTTCTCCTTGTACCATGCAAAGTAAGAGAGCACAGGTACGTAGATGTAAAATAGAGTTTTCCATGCAGAGGAGTGGGAGTGGGAGGTAGAGCAATGGAGGAAGGGAGGCGGAGCAGGGGAAGAAGGTGAAGAAACTTAGCTTGCAGCGATGGAGGGTTTTTGGGTTTTCCTTCCACCAATAGAGAGGGAGCAAGGGGTAGCTTGTCGGAGGGAGGTAGAGAAGGATTCCAATGAGTGGCTAAAAAGGAGGGTTTGGGGATCGAGGTCTTCCTTCCGGGCAAGAGAGAATAGAGAAGCCTCTTTCTAAGCGAGATAGAGAGAGGGGTGTGTGTGTGTGAGAGAGAGAGAGAGGAGTTTCCTTGGGAGATAGGGGTTCGAGGTCTTCCTTTTGGGCAAGAGAGAAGAGGGGTGTTTCCTTCCAAGCGAGATTGAGGTGTGAGAGAGAGGGGGAGACAGAGAGAGGCGTGTGTGAGAGTTCCCTTCTGACAAGACAGAGAGAGAGAGGTGTGAGGGAGAGGGGAGAGTGTTGTTAAGAGACTGAGGGATGAGTACACGCATGGGTGTCCCATCCAATCCACAATGCATTCCATCCCATCTTATTAAGTTTTTTTTTCCTTCTCGTAAATAGCTAACATTAATGTCAAGCTAGAAAGTGGAAGTTTTGTGATAAAGATCCGACAGTTCGGGATTCGACAGAATTTTAGCCCTAGATCCATTCAAAAGAAGCTCAGTTTATCTCTCTTCCTCCTGCTGCTGCTGCTCTCTCTCTCTCTCTCTCTCTCTCTCTCTCTCTCTCTCTCTCTCTCTCTATATATATATATATATATATATATATATATATATTCAAGTGGTTTCATATATAATACTCGAATGTTCCTCAAAGAATCTCAGGTGAGCATGTCATATACCATGTCGTTTGATTGTTGTTTTCAAAGGATCAAAATGTTGTGGTTGAAATTCAGCCTAGGATGACCACACGGAAGGGAACCGAGAGGACGCCGGCCAGAAGGAAGCCGAGAGCCACCTTATTGCGCTCTAGGGTATCTGCACAATGCCTTTGCCAGAAATTCCGGCGAAGGTTCTCTGATGGCTAAATTAGCCAGGCCTTTTATGTGAAGAGGAAAGCTGTCTCAGTGTCTTTCATGGCTTCTTGTAGCTCAAAAATTGCTTGTCGATGTTTGTTAAGGCTTATCATAGCTTACCGAAGGCCTTTTCCTACCCCTCTTTTATAGAGTGAGAGTTTTGACCGTTACCAGAAATCTCGGGCTGAGCTGTGATTAGCTGGTCCATAGCTGAGACGGTGTGTACTGGCACGTGTAGCAGGGTATAGCCCCTGACAGATATGACTGAATATGGCCCTTGACAGGTGTAACTGGATATGGCCCTTGATAGGTGGGACCGTATATGACCCTAAGCATGTCATGATGTGACCTGCAAATAATGGTTCGAGGAATGAGGCTGGCCAGGCTGGAATGTTCGGCCACATCTGCGGACGTGGACGCGTGCATGGGTGCGTGTTGCGGACCCCCCTTATACACCATCGTCGGATCCCACCACCAAGGAGAAGTCCAGGCTCGGAAGCTACCGAAGGAGGGTCCTACCAAGACCAAGATTCAGGATCGAGCCAATTACTTGCTTGGAGGGATGGCCGAGCCTTGGCCAAGTGATGGGGACCTCGGCCCGCCAAGCCCAAATCCGGAGTCCATGGCCAAGCCAAGTCCCAAGGAAGCCGACCTTCACTGTTTGGAAGGATGTCCAAACAGTGGACATCAGCCCCGGCCACAGCAGCCGCGCGCAGACCACTGCGCGCGCCCACAGCAGTGCGCCAGCCACGGCGCGCCCATACCAGCCACGCACGGCCAACCACGCACCCACAGGCCCCAGCAGGCGCGCGGCCCTCCGCGCGCACCCCTGCAGCGCACGCGCCCGCACGTACCGGCCCAGCAGCGCGCGCACCCGCGCGCATCGGCCCAGCAGCGCGCGCACCCGTGCGCGCCCGACTTCCAGCGCGCGCGCCCGAGCGCGACCACCTTGCAGCGCTCGCGCCCGAGCGCGCCCACGCCCAGCCTGCCGCGCCCGCCTCTGCGCGCGCCCGCGCTCAGCCAGCAGCGCGCGCCCATGCGCGCGCCCACGCCCAGCCTGCCGCGCCCGCCTCTGCGCACGCCCGCGCTCAGCCAGCAGCGCGTGCCCATGCGCGCGCCCGAGTCCAGCCAGCCGCGCGCACCCCTGCGCGCGCCCAACTCCCGGCCGGGCCGACCCACGCCCAAGCGCCAGGCCGACCCGACCGCGCCAGCGGAATCCTGGCGAGGTTCAGCCAAACGAACCTCGCCTCAGCCGCAGTGGCCCAATGCACTGCCAGGACACCAGGCCACGCCGCGCCAGCACCCGGCATACGCGCAGCAGTCTGCCACACGCGTGCCAATGATGAGCATGGACATGGCCGATGTCCAGGGGCACCAGCCCGTGCGCGCGCACCTAGGCACGCGCGCACAAGAGGAGAAGACCCGAGTGCAACAAGTCCACAGTCCGGTCAGCCAACCAAGCGGCCGAGCACAATCCAAGCCAAAGGGTCAAGCAAGGCAAGCCGGCACGAGCCCGCGCACATTGCGCCCAAGTCAGCCAAGGGTAGGCCAAGCCAGCGCACAACCAATGGTATGTGTGCGCCCGACAGAATTAGCAAGGATCTGGCCAAAGTCCAAGTGGCGCCCGACCAAGCAATGCAGCCATCAAGACATGTGCGCCATGCCTAAAACAGCAAGCCACGACACATGGCAGCACAGCCAAGCAAGGCGCCCAGCATCACGCCCAGCCAGGACCACAAGGCAGCGCGCCCAGCAGAAGCGCCCAACCAAGCGCACGAGCAGGGCCACATGGCAGCGCGCCCAACAGAGCCGCCCGACCAGGCGCGCGGCCAGTCATGGCAGCAGCCCCAGCAGTGGCGCCCCAGGCTCCGCCCAAGCAAATCCCATGTGCGCCAAGGCAAAACCGAAGGGGAAGCCTGCAGGCTTTCCCATAGCTATCAGGCGAGCAGATTCATGGGCGGCCAAGATGCATCCGGCTGCCAAACCGAAGGCCAGCAGCAAGCCAAGTCAAGGATCCGCGTGAAGGGGCAACAAGCACAAAAGCACACTATCAGCCCAACAGCAAGGAGCATTCAAACCGGCGCAAGCACCCACTTGAAGACCTTCCTTAGAAGGTTGGAATCCAAATTCAAACCGAAGCCGACCAAGCAACTCATGAAGCACATGGCCGAATGCATTTGAATTCAAATTCAAATGAAGTCGGCCAATCCCCTTTTTGAATTCCGAAGGCATGAAGCCAATAAGGCACTAGGCCTATAAGTAGAGGCCCTTAAGGCCGAGTTAGACATCTTTTCATCATATATCATTTTGACTTAGAGTCTTGTAAAGGGTTTCATCCCTTAGGTCCCTTAGGGGTCATTCGGCCGAAAGGCTTGGGCTAAGGAGGAGCATATCACTCCCCTTAGATTGTTCTTAGGATAGGGCAAGGACACTTCCCGTCCCTTGGCCAACCATTCCATGTAATCGTTGTCCTCTTGGAAATTGAATCTCAGTTTGTTTTCCCCACATCATTGATTCATTCCCTTCGCCATTTCCCTTGTGTGGACTATGCATTGGTGAAGGCCAAAGACAACAAGAAGAGCCACGTTACCCACAAGTCGGTCCCAAGCAACAAGGCAACCGAGCCACATCAAATCGGAGGATTGGGCCGGGGATCGGGACCGCAAGTCCCCGGGTACCCAACACTGGTGCTTTCATTGAGAGGAGTCTTCAAGGAGATCGTCGGGAGCTCAACTAGTTTGAGACCCACAGAAGGTCGATCTCAAGTGGTAACGTAAGCTCTTTCGGATCTACACACTCATTGTAACTTCTATTAGATCTGAAAAATTAGATCTTTGTTTTTCTTTTTCATCTTGTAAGATCTAATTGGGGGTGAGTGCATTGCTTGTAATACTACTCTTGGAGGGCTGGATCATCCTTTGGGTGACGGCCATAGGAGGTTCGGATTGGTTTTCAAAAGGGAGAAAAATAGAAAGGTTGTCATGGAGTCGGGAGGAGACTCAAACAACCAAAAGTTAATTGAAGCCATTGAGGGGAGTAGTGCTAGGTTAGGCAATGTCTTAGATAAGATGATGGAGACATTGGCCGACATGAGGAGGGAGAGCAATGCCAATGCCGAGAGGCTAGAAAGAAGATATGGAGAGAGGGAGAGCAATGGTAGTGATGGGCTCCGAAATGAGAGAAGAAGGAGAGGAAGTAGGAGTGGAAGAGAAGAACCATTTGAAAGATGGGCCGATGGTATCCATGAGGAGGATCGGCCAAGAGGGTATGAGGGAGAAGAGAGTGAGCCCCAAAGGAGTCCTCTACATCGAAGGCCTCATGGCCGGAGAGAAAGAGAGGAAAGGAGGAGAAGAGAGGATGATGATGATAGGGTTTCGGATCGGCATGATAGGATCCGTAAACCGAAGATAGATTTCCCTACCTTTGGAGGAGGAGACCCTTATGAGTGGTTGGATAGGGTGGAGCAATACTTCCTAGTGTACGAAATTCCTAGGGAGGAGAAGGTGACTCTAGCTTCCTATCACTTGGAGGGGAGGGCCAACCGATGGTGGAGGTGGCTAAGGAGCCTCTATGCTAAAGAGGGAAATCCATTGGGATGGACGGAGTTCATGGATGAGTTCTTGAAGCAATGGGGACCATCGCCGACCATCAATCATCATGGCCAATTGGCCAAATTGAAGCAAGAAGGGAAGGTTCAAGACTACATCGATCAATTCCGCCAACTACAAACCATGGTGGAAGGGTGGTCCGAAGAAGCTCTCCTTGGTACGTTCGTGGATGGGCTCAAACCGTGACTATCCAAGGAGATCAAGCTCAAGCAGCCAACTCGACTTCAAGAGGCCATGAGGATGGCCGAAATCATGGATCAAAACAACTTCCATGACCGGCGGCCAACCAAGGAGTCAATCAACCACAAGGACCCCAAACCTTTGCCAATGAAGCCTCAAAAATCTGCAACAACGACCTCCAAACCACCTCAACATGAAGTTCGAAGGCTCAACCGGGAAGAGTTGCAAGAATACATCAAGAAAGGCCTATGCTTCAAGTGTGGCAACAAATGGGAGAAAGGCCACCAATGCAAGCCTGGCCAATCCTTCGCCATCTACCTTGAGAGCAGCGAAGATGAGACCGATGCAAGTGCTACTTCATCCTCCGAAGATAGCACCCTTGATGAAGAAGAGGAAGCCATAAAATCAGCCCATGAGAATGCCGAGGTGTCATTGCATGCACTATCCGGAGTACAACGACCATCGACGATGAGGATGATGGCATGGATCGGAAAACATGAAGTATCCCTCCTTGTCGACAACGGGTCCTCCCACAACTTCATCAACCCGGATGCCTTGCATAGAGTCGGACTCAAGGGAGTAGCCACCGAACCTTTTGATGTGAAGATTGCAAGTGGAGATCGACTACAATGCCAAACCATTGTCAAGGATGTGCGGCTCAATATCCAAGGAGTCCGCATAGTGGCTGATCTACATGTACTCCAACTTGTTGGCCTAGATGTGGTTCTTGGCAATGCATGGCTTCGAAATATTGGTAAGGTCATCACCGATTACAAAACAATGACAATGGAGTTCAAAGTCGGCACCAAAAAAAAGGTATGGACAGCACTTCATCCAAAGGAAGTTCGGCCTTGTGAAGCCAACATGCTTGAGAGGCTATGCCGTGGGGGAGCTTTATGCCTCGCCGTGGTCATGGCCAACCAAGGAGGGGCTGCGGGGGGACCTCAACCGCAGCCAAATGAAGACATTAACACCCTTCCATTGCAAGTGCGTCAACTTCTTGAAGCTCACCAAAAAGTCTTGGAGCAACCAACCCATCTTCCACCACAAAGATCTTTTGACCATCCGATCCGGCTCAAGGATGAAAGCAAGCCCATCAATGTACCTCCTTACCGGTATGCACATTTCCAAAAAGGTGAGATCGAAAGGCAAGTGGAAGAGATGATGAAGCAAGGGTTGATCCGGCCAAGTACAAGTCCATTTTCTTCCCCGGTCCTCTTAGTAAGGAAGAAGGATGGATCATGGAGGTTTTGCACGGATTACCGAGCTTTGAATGAAGCCACAATCAAAGATCGCTTCCCTATACCCATGGTGGATGAGATGCTAGATGAACTCCATGGCGCAAAGTACTTCACAAGATTGGATCTAAGAGCCGGCTATCATCAAATTAGAATGAAGGAGGAAGACACCCACAAGACGGCCTTTCGCACCCATTCCGGCCACTATGAATACCTAGTCATGCCATTTGGTCTATGCAACGCTCCATCAACCTTTCAAGCGGCCATGAATAAGGTATTCAAGCTTCACCTCCGAAAGTTCGTCATAGTTTTCTTTGATGACATACTAGTCTACTCAAAGTCCAAGGAGGAACACATGAAGCATTTGGATCAAGTCATGAACATCTTGGAAGAACACAACTTCTACATCAAAGCTTCCAAGTGCGCCTTCATGCAAGAAGAACTTAAGTATCTTGGGCACATTGTCTCCGGCCAAGGCGTGAGGGTGGATCCACGCAAGATTGAAGCCATGACCGATTGGCCCTTGCCCAAAGACATTTCGGCCTTGAGAGGGTTCTTAGGCCTCACCGGCTACTATAGGAGGTTTGTGAGGGATTATGGCCTCATTGCCAAACCCCTTACCAACATGCTCAAGAAGGATGGTTTCGAATGGACTCCCACCGCCAAGCAAGCCTTTGAAGAAATCAAGAGAGCCATGACTCAAACCCCGGTGCTTGCCCTTCCAAATTTTAGCCAACCATTCCAAGTCTACATGGATGCAAGCAATGAAGGTATTGGAGCGGTCCTAGCACAAAACAAGAGGCCCTTGGCCTACATTTCTAAGGCTCTCGGTCCGCAAAAGAAGGCTTGGAGTACCTATGCCCGGGAGATGCTTGCCGTGGTCCATGCGGTCAAGATTTGGAGACCCTACTTGCTTGGGAGACGCTTCACCATTGTGACCGATCAACAAGCTCTTCGGCATCTCCTTACTCAAAAGATCGTCACTCCGGATCAGCAAAAATTTTTGGTAAAGCTTCTTGGCTTTGAATATGAAATCATTTATCAACCCGGGAAGGAAAACAAGGTGGCGGATGCATTGTCGCGCAAAGAAGGAAGCCCCGTCCTAGATGCCACCCTTGAGGACAAGGGTATTTTCCAAGGAGGGGGGGATGATGGGGACCTCGGCCCGCCAAGCCCAAATCCGGAGTCCATGGCCAAGCCAAGTCCCAAGGAAGCCGACCTTCACTGTTTGGAAGGATGTCCAAACAGTGGACATCAGCCCCGGCCACAGCAGCCGTGCGCAGACCACTGCGCGCGCCCACAGCAGTGCGCTAGCCACGGCGCGCCCATACCAGCCACGCGCGGCCAACCGCGCACCCACAGGCCCCAGCAGGCGCGCGGCCCTCCGCGCGCACCCCTGCAGCGCACGCGCCCGCGCACACCGGCCCAGCAGCGCGCGCGCCCGTGCGCGCCCGACTTCCAGCGCGCGCGCCCGAGCGCGACCACCTTGCAGCGCCCGCGCCCGAGCGCGCCTACGCCCAGCCTGCCGCGCCCGCCTCTGCGCGCGCCCGCGCTCAGCCAGCAGCGCGCGCCCATGCGCACGCCCGAGTCCAGCCAGTCGCGCGCACCCCTGCGCGCGCCCAACTCCCGGCCGGGCCGACCCACGCCCAAGCGCCAGGCCGACCCGACCGCGCCAGCGGAATCCTGGCGAGGTTCAGCCAAACGAACCTCGCCTCAGCCGCAGTGGCCCAGTGCACTGCCAGGACACCAGGCCACGCCGCGCCAGCACCCGGCACACGCGCAGCAGTCTGCCACACGCGTGCCAATGATGAGCATGGACATGGCCGATGTCCAGGGGCACCAGCCCGTGTGCGCGCACCTAGGCACGCGCGCACAAGAGGAGAAGACCCGAGCGCAACAAGTCCACAGTCCGGTCAGCCAACCAAGCGGCCGAGCACAATCCAAGCCAAAGGGTCAAGCAAGGCAAGCCGGCACGAGCCCGCGCACATTGCGCCCAAGTCAGCCAAGGGTAGGCCAAGCCAGCGCACAACCAATGGCATGTGTGCGCCCGACAGAATTAGCAAGGATCTGGCCAAAGTCCAAGTGGCGCCCGACCAAGCAATGCAGCCATCAAGACATGTGCGCCATGCCTAAAACAGCAAGCCACGACACATGGCAGCACAGCCAAGCAAGGCGCCCAGCATCACGCCCAGCCAGGACCACAAGGCAGCGCGCCCAGCAGAAGCGCCCAACCAAGCGCACGAGCAGGGCCACATGGCAGCGCGCCCAACAGAGCCACCCGACCAGGCGCGCGGCCATAACTGGCCGCGCCACATGGCAGCAGCCCCAGCAGCGGCGCCCCAGGCTCCGCCCAAGCAAATCCCATGTGCGCCAAGGCAAAACCGAAGGGGAAGCCTACAGGCTTTCCCATAGCTATCAGGCGAGCAGATTCATGGGCGGCCAAGATGCATCCGGCTGCCAAACCGAAGGCCAGCAGCAAGCCAAGTCAAGGATCCGCGTGAAGGGGCAACAAGCACAAAAGCACACTATCAGCCCAACAGCAAGGAGCATTCAAACCGGCGCAAGCACCCACTTGAAGACCTTCCTTAGAAGGTTGGAATCCAAATTCAAACCGAAGCCGGCCAAGCAACTCATGAAGCACATGGCCGAATGCATTTGAATTCAAATTCAAATGAAGTCGGCCAATCCCCTTTTTGAATTCCGAAGGCATGAAGCCAATAAGGCACTAGGCCTATAAGTAGAGGCCTTTAAGGCCGAGTTAGACATCTTTTCATCATATATCATTTTGACTTAGAGTCTTGTAAAGGGTTTCATCCCTTAGGTCCCTTAGGGGTCATTCGGCCGAAAGGCTTGGGCTAAGGAGGAGCATATCACTCCCCTTAGATTGTTCTTAGGATAGGGCAAGAACACTTCCCGTCCCTTGGCCAACCATTCCATGTAATCGTTGTCCTCTTGGAAATTGAATCTCAGTTTGTTTTCCCCACATCATTGATTCATTCCCTTCGCCATTTCCCTTGTGTGGACTATGCATTGGTGAAGGCCAAAGACAACAAGAAGAGCCACGTTACCCACAAGTCGGTCCCAAGCAACAAGGCAACCGAGCCACATCAAATCGGAGGATTGGGCCGGGGATCGGGACCGCAAGTCCTCGGGTACCCAACACCAAGCCCCTTCACGGTTGGCCAAGCCTCGGCCGAGCATCTTCACACTTGGCCAAACCTTGGCCAAGCAACCCCATGTTCGGCCCACCGCGCGCACGACGACGCCCGCGCTTGCCCACATGCATCCGCGGTCGTCCGCGCCCGCCGCGTGCCCGACATCGCCTGCGCGCACCGTGCCCATACCATCAATGCCCAGCCTCGGCCGAGCATGCCCAACCTCGGCCGAGCACGCCTCGCACATGTCCAAGCCTCAGCCGAGCATGCCCAACCTTGGTCGAGCCCACCGCACGCTTGCCGCGGCCAAATGTTGCAAGACTGCATTGCTGCGACGAGGTTCAGACCAAAGAACCTCGCCAGCTACAGTGTGCCGGGCGAGGTTCTGGATACTGAACCTCGCCAGCTACAGTGCCGGGCGTGCCTAGGCCCAGCGGACAGGCCTGGTGAGGTTTAGGACAAAGAACCTCGCCAACTAAAGTGCCGTGCGCCCGCCAGCCCGTCAGCACGCCCGCGCACGCCCGCCTGACCGTGCGCGCCTGCGCCCAGTGCCCCGGGCGAGGTTCGGCCCAGCGAACCTCGCCGCAGCCCGCACCAGGCCCTGTCGCGCGCCTTGCCGCGCCGCCTGCCACGCGCCCTGCTGCGCCGACCGCTTGCCGCGCGCCCTGCCAGCGCGCCTGCCGCGCCCTCCACGCGCGCCCGACCGCCTCTGCGCGCACCGCGCCTTGGCGCCCGTGCCACGCCCTGGCACGCCCCCTGCCGTGCCCCAGTGCCCAGCCACACCCCTGTCGCGCGCCCAGGCGCCCTGCCAGCCTGTGCCCAGCCTCTGGCCACCCTGCTGCCGTGCCCAGCGCCCTGTCCAGCCTGCTGCCGACCAGCTAGCTGCCCCAGCCGCCTGCCAAGGCCTTGCCACAGCCATGCCTTGCCCAACCTGCTGCCTAGCCCTGCAGTAATGCCCTGCCAGCCCTGCAGCAGCCCTGCCACAGCCTTGCCAAAGGCCATGCCAGCTCAGCCATGCCTGCTGCCAGCCATGACAGCCTTGCCTGCCATGCTGCCAGCCCATGCCACAGCCTAGCCAAGGGCCAATGCTGCAGCCACCATGCCAAGGCTGTAACCTTGTGCCACGTCACCTAGGCCTTGGCCATGCCTAGGCCCTATGAAGCCATGTCTTAGCCACTTCTTTGGGCAGCCATCTGAGGACTTGGATGCCTATAAATAAGCCTTGGAGAGGCACATTTTAGGGACCTTATGTCATATGTATTCTCTTGTATTTCGGCCTTAGGCTTGGGAGGGCTTTGCCCTATGGTATTCGGTCCTAGAGTGTCTCTAAGGACTTGGGCTAGTGAGAACCCATCATAGTTCCACTAGATTATGTTGGTAAGCTTCATTTTAGGAATAGAATCCACCTCAAGCTTTCCTCTAAATCCACTTGTGTTCTTGAGTTGTTTTCTTTCAAGACAAGGGTCGAGTCAAGTTGCAGCCAGTAGGCCCTCCCCTTGCCTTGATTCCCTTGGCTACTAAGTGCTCGGCACATAACCAGCATTACCCGTTCGGCCCGCGTTCCTACGTTTCTAAGGCATCCACAAGGAGCTGAGGTGCAAGGCTTGGTGTGGCGACTTGGGCCGAGAGCCGCCCTCCAACAATGGTGCTTGCATTGAGAGATTTCATCGGGAGAAGTTCCTAGAGAAGCTCCGTCGAAGATCTCTTCCTAAGAGGTAACGCCTACAACCGTAAAAAAATTTCAAATTCTATATTGGGTTGGGATAAGTTGTTTTACATTACATTGCATGTTTAGAAGTGAGGTTTGCTTCATGATACCTTCATATTAATTGTTGAGCTTGTGAAAGGGTACATTAGAAGTTTATTATGCATGCATTGGTTTCTTAAATTTCGGCAACTTATCGTTCTTATTTGCAAAAGAGGAGTGAGCATTTTTTTCTTGTGAAAGGGAACGGGTTGATCTCTACCTTGCTCATCATAGGGATGGTGCCAATGGGAAGGCTAATGATAGTACCCGGTACTATTTGACCAAACTATTCGATGTAGGGTACATTAGGGACGGTACAAGAGGGAGGCTAGTGGTAGTACCTCGTGCTCTTTCCCAACTACATCGGGTAGGAAGCAAATAAAGTTTCAAAACATCTCTCTTGGAAGAAAGAGAGAGTTTTACTTGTTGTAATCTTTGTTGTAATTGAAAAAGATTAAGTGGTGTTCATTCCAATTTTTATAAAAAGAGGAGGGTCGGTTCATCCCTTGGGTGACGACTAAGGGAGGTTAGAAGAGGTGATTTGGAGAACAAATTTTTTTATGGAGTCCGAAGGGTTAGAGTGAAAGAATTGGGTTAATATGGTAAACATCATGGAGGAGAGTGAGGCTTGTTTAAAGATGACAAATGAGACCCTATCCAAAATTAGAAAGGATCTAAGGGATAGGGAAGAAAGAGAGAGGAAAAATGAGTTCATGAGGATGAGAGAAGAAAGAAGAAAAGAAGAGAGAAGAAAGGAGAAAGAAGTGAGGAGAGATGAAGAAAAAAGAAGAGAATAAAAGATAAGGAGTTGGGAGTATAAGAGTACTCAAGGAGCAAGTAGCTATGCTAGCAACCATGGGGAGCATGGCTATGGGGAAAGTAGGTGGAGAGAGGGCCAATTGATGATAATAAGAAGGGAGTTAGAGAAGGCCCGGGAGTGTATGAAGATTGGGGCAAGCCATGATCAAATGAGACAACCCAAGAAGGAGCTTTACCATGCTCAAAAGCTTGAGGGCCAATTCGAGGAAAACAAGATGGGACAAGTGGGAAGCAAAAATAAAACCACCAAGACTGAAAATTTAGAGGAAGAAGTGAAGAGCTTGGGCTTGATGGTGAGGCCGAACATAGCACTAAAAAGGAGGAGGCCGACCCCCCTTTACATACCTTGTCGAGGGTGGAAGGACCGTTCATCTTTCAAGCTTCAACGGAGGAGGTATTTTGGCCTTGCTTGAGAAAGCTCTCTTTATTCTTATGATGATATTTTGATCCCTTCCCGACTCATAGAGCCACCTAAGAGACATTTGGAGGTTGTGTTGTCCATTTTGAATGAGCACCACTTCCACATCATGCTCACAAAGAATGCCCCCACCCAATCAGAATTCAAGTGTTTTAGCCAAATTATTTTGGAAGAAGAAACAAATGTTGACCAATGAAAGTTTGAGGCCATGGTTTATTGGCCCTTGCCCAAGGTTGAGCCAGCATCGAAAAGAGTCTTGGAGTTGACCAACCGGCACCATGATGAAAGCAACCGACAAGAAGAGAAGTTGGAGGGCCTACCTCCGAAGGTTCAAAGGTTGCTTGAAGCTCATCGGGGGATTTTGAAAGAGGAGAAAGCAAGAAGAAAGATATGGCAAGTGTTCATCCATTGGGGAGGAAGGATGCTTGAGAAGATATACCAAGGTTCTCCGGCGGTATCCACACTTTATCATTGAGGACAAGGATAGTTTTCAAGGGAGGGGGAATGTTGCAGACCCCCCTTATACACCACCGTCGGATCCCACCACCAAGGAGAGGTCTGGGCTCGGAAGCTACCGAAGGAGGGTCCTACCAAGACCAAGATCAAGGATCGAGCCAATTACTTGCTTGGAGGGATGGCCGAGCCTTGGCCAAGCCCCTTCACGCTTGGCCAAGCCTCGGCCGAGCATCTTCACACTTGGCCGAACCTTGGCCAAGCACCCCCATGTTCGGCCCGCCGTGCGCACGACGACGCCCGCGCTTGCCCGCATGCATCCGCGGTCGTCCGCGCCCGCCGCGTGCCCGACATCGCCCGCGCACACCGTGCCCATACCATCAATGCCAAGCCTCGGCCAAGCATGCCTAATCTCGGCCGAGCACGCCGCGCACATGTCCAAGCCTCGTCCGAGCATGCCCAACCTCAGCCTAGCCCACCGCACGCTTGCCGCGGCCAAATGTTGCAAGACTGCATTGCTGTAGCTGGCGAGGTTCTGTGACAAGAACCTCACCAGCTATAGGGTGCCGGGCATGGTTCTGGATACTGAACCTCGCCAGCTACAGTGTCGGGCGCGCCCAGGCCCAGCGGACAGGCCTGGCGAGGTTCAGGACAAAGAACCTCGCCAGCTACAATGCCGCGCGCCCGTCAACCCGTCAGCACGCCCGCCAGCGCGCCGGCCTGACCGTGCGCGCCCGCCTGACCGTGTGCGCTCGTGCCCCGGGCGAGGTTCGGCCCAGTGAACCTTGCCGCAGCCCGCGCCAGGCCCTGCCCCGCGCCCTGCGCGCGCGCCGCGCCTCGACGCCAATGCCGCGCCCTGCCAGCGCCCCTGCCGCGCCTTAGCACGCCCCCTGCCGTGCCCCAGCGCCCAGCCATGCCCCTGCCGCGCGCCCAGGCGCCCTGCCAGCCTATGCCCAGCCCCTGGCCGCCCTGCTGCCGTGCCCAGCGCCTTGTCCAGCTTGCTACTGACCAGCCTGCTGCCCAGCCCCAACCGCCTGCCAAGGCCTTGCCACAGCCATGCCTTGCCCAGCCTGCTGCCCAGCCCTGCAGCAATGCCCTGCCAGCCCTGCCACAGCCTTGCCAAAGTCCATGCCTGCTGCCAGCCATGCTGCCAGCCCATGCCACAGCCTAGCCAAGGTCCAATGCTGCAGCCTTGTGCCACATGTCACCTAGGCCTTGGCCATGCCTAGGCCCTATGAAGCCATGTCTTAGCCACTTCTTTGGGCAGCCATGTGAGGACTTGGATGCCTATAAATAAGCCTTGGAGAGGCACATTTTTGGGACCTTATGTCATATGTATTCTCTTGTATTTCGGCCTTAGGCTTGGGAGGGCTTTGCCCTATTATATTCAGTCCTAAAGTGTCTCTAAGGACTTGGGCTAGTGAGAATCTATCATAGTTCCACTAGATTATGCTTGTAAGCTTCATTTTGGGAATAGAATCTACCTCAAGCTTTCCTCTAAATCCACTTATGTTCTTGAGTTGTTTTCATTCAAGACAAGGGTTGGGTCAAGCTGCAGCCAGTAGGCCCTCCCCTTGCCTTGATTCCTTTGGCTACAAGTGCTCGGCACACAATCGGCGTTACCCGTTCGGCCCATATTCCTACATTTCTAAGGCATCCGCAAGAAGCCAAGGTGCAAGGCTTGGTGTGGCGACTTGGGGCCGAGAGTCGCCCTCCAATAGTGCGGCTGCGGGCGAGATTAAGCAGGCTCGGAGGCCGAGGAACGTGCTTGTCGAGCTCGGTCGACCTTCGGCGAACTGAGGTCGGCCCAGCCTCTGGTCGGGGTCGGCTCGGCCTTTGGTAAGACCCGAGATTGGCTTTGGCCGAGGTCAGCCTGGCTCTTGGCGGGGCTGAGGTCAGTCTGACCTGATTTAGGTGACTCCATGCCGGAATAGGACGATCCATTTTGCCTTCCATCACAAAACAAAGTCTGAGCTATATATTGAATCATTAGATCCCTCACTATAAGAAATACTAGGCTTGATAGCCAAGAAAAATCAAAATTTTCCAAATTATATCCATAAAAAATTCCTCGTCCATATATTTTGAACGGTTAGAACAAAGTATTAAAAATTAGAAAATACCAAAAATACCAACTAAGGAGATCTATCATCAAGGAATCTTTCGATTTAGAACCAATTACTATATAAAGATGATAGGAAAAACTGTCTTTTGATACAACTCACGAGACCATCCAACTTTTGAGATAAAATGATCTAAAAGATGTCTGTTCCGAGTCAAAATATAACCATCTACGTATAGAATTTGTTCAGATAGCTGTAAGACCTCTAACCAGAAAGGGTCTTATAACACTGCTATTCTTGGATGCCTAAAATATTGTAGAGATTTAAAATTTTCTGACTCATAGGATTACTAGAATCCAGTCTGAGTGATGGATCAGTATTCTTTAATACTTTTCTGATTTCTCAGTGTCTTTAACTGATCCTAATATCTTAGACTACTTGAATTTAAACATGCAAACCCCAGGCTACGAGATGAAACCAGGAATAGAAAATGTTTCAATGACCTATGGAGTTTATTACAAATCCCTGAGGACCATTAGCCCTAGAGCAAGAAGAGCCGCTTCTAAGAGACTATGTTTTCCATGGCTAATCCCAAAAATTATTATGTCACCCCAAAGTAGCATTGGTGTGACGAAATCACTCTTCCAGAGAAATAGACTTTGACCCAAATCATAGAACCAAAAAGCACCACGAAACTAAGGCCAAGAAGATTGTGGAAACACCAAATAGCAACATAGAAATACACTGCTCAACCAGTAGAAGAATTATGTTGGTTGGTTCCCTACCTCGGCAGTAGCCATGATAGACAGAAAATGGTCAATTTAGACCTACTAACATAACCTATGCAACTTATAGAGATAATTACGAGCCATCTATTGTGGATTTTGAAACAAACGGCATTGAATTAGATGAATTTCAAATCGACAAAGATCCATTAAGGAAAGATTTTAATTCTGGAGCCAACAAAGAAAAAAGAAAATGATTCCTCAAGACCCATGACGAAGAAAAATGAAGCTTCATCAAGGAAATATGGTATAATCAGATGAGGACAAAAGATAGAAATACCTTCTTCTTTGACTGGTATGAGAATGAGTATCGAGAAGGACTTGAAAGTAGTCCTGCAGACTTACATGTGGCAGTAGTCAGATATCTATCCAATATAGGGAAGATAGCTAGAGGAGTTGAAATAGGCTCCGTACATCCATCCTTTGAAACTATACAAGTAGAGGGAGGAGTATGAGCCAGCTCCTTGAAAGTGTTTACAAAGGACTTAATGAAAATGCTAGAGTCAAACATATGGAGTAGGTTGCAGAGCAACAAAACATTACGTATATAGCTCTTAGAATAACAAGAAAAAAAACAGAAAGGATAGAAACCATCATTCTAGAGAAAAAGGAAGAGATGGGTAAGATAGTACATAAGGTCCTGATAGCAAAAAAATGCCCCAACTTAAACAAATTAAGCTACATCAAAAAAAATAAAAAAGCTTTTTCGTAAAAATAAGTTCCTCCAATGTTCCCATCTCAAATTAACCTAGAGCCAATATCGGACTGTCCTTCTCAGATGAATAAATTAACAAACGCATTACTAAAAATTAAAAATTCAGTCAACTATCTATCTGAAAAAGCCTTTGAGAAAGAAGAAGACACTTCTTCCAAAAGAGAAGACAATACATCAGAAAAACTAAAGACAAAATAAATAAAATTTCAGCCTATAAATAGATAGTTCAAGCCTCTAGGATTAAAAATTATTATCCTAGACCTGCCCATACAGACTTGCAGTTCGAAGAAACATGTAATACTGCAGTTGCAGTAATAATTTGATGGAAGGAGTTTAGTAGAGTGAAATCTAGATGGACTAATAGAATATCAAATATTTACTATGTATCATCAAATAATTATGTATTCAAATGCCTGTAAAGTTCATGAAAAATCTGAAAAAGGTACCACTCGAATGAACGTAGCAAGCTTTTCAAGGGAATTAAGAGGATGGTGGGATAATTACCTCATCGAACGATAGTGACAAAAAATCCTGAACTTTACTAAAAGGGATCCTTAAGACAATTACTTGCCAGATCATCCCACTGATGCTGCTATTATATCAATCTTAAATATTATATTCCACTTTGTAGGTGATTAACAAGATATATATAAAAAAACTTAGGAAATAACTAATGATACTCAAATGCAAAATAATGTCAGACTTTAGATGATATAAGGACACATTCTTATCCAAATTATATCAACTTCCAGACTCAAATCAAGAATTCTAGAAAGTTATACCAAGATTACCATCATTATTCACAAAATCGTCAGAACCCATCTAAAAAATGAGGGTGAGGGAAAAATAAATTGTAGACAATTAGACATGGGAAAAATAGCTCAAAAGATACAAAGAGTTTAAGCTAAATTGTGTAATGGTCTGAAATTTAGAGATTAATTGAAGAAACAAGAAAAGTTTGGAAGAAAAGAATTTGGAGATTTTTGTTATCAATTTGGATTCCAACTGTTGCCCAAGATAACAACCCAAGAGGAAGAAGAGGTGAATTTGGTTTTTAAAAACTTTTACAAACTTAAATAATGATTAGGTAAAACTAATCTAAACTTACGTATGTGCAGTAGAACGAGTGATAAACAAATGCACAAGATGAGAACAAGCACAAACCACTCAAATATAAAAAATTTATAATAGTTTAGAGCCACACTCAACTCCTACGTCCACTCCCTATGGCTTCCTCCTTGAGACTTTTACTATAATCTATCAACAAGATTACATATCTATTGTTTTCCGGGCTCACAACTAAATCCAATTGATTTTCCATGGCTATCAATCAAAACTAAGCTATTTCGCAGGTACAGCTGGACCAACAATAAGTTTCAACATTTAGGTACTCCTTGCTGATTTCCAAGTTGAGCAAAATTTAGTCGATTTTTGAAAGAAATCAATCGCAATCTACCTATTACCGGGTACGGCCAAACCATACAAGGTAGCTAATTTTTTTATGGTGTCAGTCACACCAAAAACCCCACACAAGATTCTCTAATCTCATGTACAAAAGAAAGATGAAAAATAAATTATAATATAACCTCTACAAAGGTTGGATTTATGCCATTGTAGATCGAGTTTGATTGCTCTAAATGTTGGGATCTTGAAGAGAACAGAATACATCCCTCTCCCATTTCCATTTCTTGCTTCCTCTTAATTTTGTGGTGGAACTCAAGGATTAAAAGTTGAAGCTCTCTTTATAGACATTTGAAGCTCTCTTTGAAGTAGGTGGGGCTTTGAATGGTCACTCCTCAAATTGATGCTCAAGAAGTAGTGGCTGACTTGCATTCCTTTTTCTTTTCCTCATCCACCCAATCTATTCAATCCACACCTTCTCCAATTTAATTTGGAAGCTTTTATAGTTTGAAAAGATATTGGAGAGCTATTTCTAGCCTTTAGAGAGACGAAACTAGCCATTAGAAGTGTCAGATGCAGAGAGATTGACTTGAGTTCTTTAAGGGTCGACTCGAGAAAGTGTTGATTTTCACTACATTCTGTTTTTTATACGAGATCATTTCATAGACGAATCAGCTAATCCTGGGGTCGACTAATGCTCCATAAGGGTCGACTCAAGATCTTCTGTCTAAGTCTGAAGGCATTTAGAGGTCAGCTCCTCAGAGTTCCAAGGTCGACTTTTTCACTGCAAAAGCACTTTGAATATTTTTCCAACTTTAGGATTTGTTCTTCTATGCTTCTCCGTGCTTTTTTAAACTTTCAAACTCATTAATCTGCCTATAAGACAAATTAACTACTCCAAGAATACAAAATTATTAGTATCATAATCAAATGCTTTGTACTTATTAAAATTAATTCATTGGGTCAACAATCTTTTTCTTTTTGATGATAACAAAATTTTGAGTATATGCAAAATAAAAAATATTGTATTTCTAAGATTTACGCATAATTAATTCATTTAAATAAAATATGAAATAAACAAATAGATGTCTTGAGAACATACTTCATGAATGCTTTATAAAATATTCAAATTAACTGAAGCTAACTTTACGTTTAATTAAATATATATTCAATAAAGCATACACTCAACTTATTCTCTCTTCCTTTTGACAGCATCAAAAAGTTACTTTTTAATATTTAGAGAATATCAAAAAAATTATAGCAACTTCAAGTTTGTCGCAATCAAATTTCAGAGCAATTAAAGAGTTTAAGGATGTAAGCATGAAAGATCAGTTTTAGAGCTTTTAATCATTCAAATCGAAGAACTTTAGATTTAAGAATTAATTTTCTTGAGAATTTTCAAACTTAGTCATAATATAAAGCAAAAGTTAACTTATTCTCTCCTCCTTTTTTTAATCAAGATGTATGGTGTATGGTAATAATTAAGGAATGTTTACAAATGCTTACTATTACTCCCCAATTTTGTCAATTAGTTACACATGTTGTATTCAATGATACCACATTTTCGCCCCCTCCGTGTAGAAGTTTTTGATTTGTGCTATTACGTTTCATATAACCTTTCCCCCTTAAGTCCTCTTTCTCCCCCTTAATTAATCATTCCTCTTAAAGTTTTAGGATTTCGTGATTAGTTTTCAATAAAATGTTTATATTTAATGATTTGGGGCAAGTGTTTCCTATGCGTTGTAGCTCAACTTGATTAGTTTTCAATAAAATTTTTATATTTAATGATTTGGGGCAAGTGTTTCCTATGCATTGTAGCTCAACTTGATTATTTCAAATAATGGTACAACTTAAGTCAATAAGATCAAGAGCATCATAGTATACTCAAGTAGCAGAACATAGAAATACATATTTCTGAGTATAAGAGCTTATTTGTTTCATAAAAAAATTAGAAACTTTGCATAAAATCAAGACCAAATATGGGGCCAATATTGAAGAGTTTTAGCAAGTATCAGTGCATTATAGCATGTATCAAAGGATTAAGTACAAATATCATAGAATTAGAGCAAGTAAGGCATCACATAGGAATTCATCAAAATCAATCCATTCTATCACTATTTCAGTTCTAACTTATTTACAAACTTAGAAGCATTTATTTCAGTTTTCAGAATCCATTTTATTCCAATTTGGGTTGAATTATGTTTCTTTCAGATAAGCATAGTTACGATTCAATTTCTAGCATTCATAATAATTTCAAGTTTAAATCAAAATACCTTAATACTGATTTATATTTGATTAATCAAGAAATCAAGTTTTGGTTTTAGGTGTCCAAATTTTCTTAAATCCTTGTTGACTCATGATTACCATTCTCTTAGAAACCCAAATTTTCTTATTTCCAGCATCAGTAAAGTTTTTAAGGGAACATGTATGTACCATATGTTCCTTTCTTCCATAATAATTATATTTTATGAATGATCTATTAGAGATAGTTACTTTTATATCATAAATATACTTTTGTTTGCCTAGAATTAAACCTAATTATATTTTTGAAAGCTTAGTATTTAAGTTTTTTAATTTTAATTTTAGATCATCATTTTCTATAGTTAACTGATATTTTTTCTGAAAATAGTTTTTCTCTTCAGATAGTTTGGAGTTTATTTTTCTAACTATTTTATTTTTCTTTTCTAAATATTTTAATTCAAACAGTAAATGCGTCTTGCAATTCATCCAATGTAAAATCAGAACAAGATCTCGATTTTACCTCATTTTCTTATGCCATAAAGCATAAGTTGTTTATCTTTTGTTCTTCTTTCTTGGAGCTAAAATCTTCCCTGTAGCTCCAAGGTGCCTTCTTTTTTGTTTTTGCTTAGATTCCATCTACAAAAGATGACCTATCCAGAAGTGCTCGACCGGCCGAGCATAGAAGACAAACCAGTCTCTATGCTGCAAATAGATTTTGAGCCGAGCTAGATAGACCCACTCGTGGAATACCTTTTGGATGGGACACTCCAAACACAGAAGAGAAGCTCGAAGGCTAAGAAACCAATCCCGACCATCCAAAGCCAAATATGCACTTCAGGAAGTCCATAAAGATATTTGTAGAAATCATCTAGGGGTTAGGGCATTAGTTTACAAGGTCCTTCGATAAGGCTACTAGTGGCTAAGCATTCAAATGGACGTTGCTGACTTCGTAAGAAAGTATGATCAATGCCATAGGCACATGAATATCTAACGACAGCCAGCAACTTTATTCACACCGATCAGCACTCGTCCTTTTACTCAATGGGGGATGGATATCCTCACCGTACCGTTCCCTCAAGCGATCAGGCAGAGAAAATTCTGGATAGTTGTCATCGACTATTTCATTAAGTGGGTCAAGTCTGAGCAGCACGACGAATCATCTACCCTAGTCATGTGTCACTCAAGCGTTCACTTCCAGATGATCTCCTGGATCACCATCGGTCCCTAAACATCTAATCATTGTGCTAATATTTCCGCCATGAATGAAAGATAGCCATAAGGGCACAACCGGGTCGCTTAGCTCGACTTCATGGATTATCTCAGCCGGTCAGCCTCATCAACAGAATTACTTCTATTGCATGAGCTGACAAGTCTAGTTCGACCTAGAAAGTGAAGGGCCAATAATATACCTCAAAATCGACCACAGTCCATGTGGAGGACTGGCCAATCACAACCCTCCATGAAGCCTCCAATCCGCCAATCACAACCCCCTCCATGTACCCTCCATGTGGCGACAACCCTTTGAATTTCAAAATCCACCCATAGCTGGCAGTACCTCGGCTACAATCGTAGACGGTTTCCCAAACCGCACCTACAAGATATATAGGACGAGATGCACGTGCGACATGACCGCATGCGATCCTCGAAAACGTGCGGTGGCCAACCCCTGTGCCCGAATTCTCCGACAATCGGCATCGGCCTTCGCTTATATAATCCAATCCTAGGAGACCTTCCAAATAAGTGCTCTAGAGTTCTAGCAAACCATTGTACTATTGCTCTCTAAACCTCCACTGTTCTCTAAGCTTCATTCTCACTTATCCTCCGCCGGAAATTCTCCAATAAGAGGACTTCTTCGTCTTTGTTGTTCAAGCTGAACTTGATGGCGAACCAGAATCCCAAGTGCAGCCTCAACATCCTAGCACGGTTTTGGGTGCACCGCCGTTCTGCATGGCTCGAGCAGTTGACTGCTGAGACCCCTAGCAACTTTTTTCAGTTCAGTTCCTCAATCAAACCAATTTTCAGCAGCAACAATTTGTGCAGTTCTATTTTATATGCATTTTAATTTTTCAACTTTTGTTATAAAAAATTAAGGTAGTTGCAATGGAAGTTCATAATGCACAATAACCAGATCATCAAATTGTTGGGTATATAGGATTAATCCAATGGTTGTTTCTGAACTTGGTTTTGAAAAATAATTCATTATGAATCAAGATAAACGATAGCCATCCAAGATGAAACAAATGGACATTATTTTCCAAGTTCAAGCCAAAACAGATTTGGAGTATTCAGCTATCACTGACACACTTGCACCCTTTATTGGACAATTTGGGAAGAAGAATAGAACAGATACACGCTGGATTGGACCATTTAAAACTAGTGAGAAAGCGTTTTGGAAAAGAGGAAAAGATGTACCTCGATATACCTCTCCTCCTCCTACTTCAACAGAAATCGTCACCTTGTGGCAGTAGTAGGAGCGTAGATGATAAAAAGAAGAGTATGCAATTTGTTAATTTTGAGAGGTCCTTTATTGATTATGAGAAGATATATTCAAGAATGGAAAAGATCTGTTTTGTAATTTTATAGGCATCTAAAAGATTGACCAATTACTTTTTGGCAAACCAAATAATGAAGGTCCGTAAGTCCACATGAGTTCAAGAAAATATAACACAAGAAGCAATATCACTTGAGGCAATACAAAATGACAGAAATGCTGAGGAGAGGGATTTGTATAAGTATAAATACTACAATAGAATAATAAAATAGAAGTAATGAAATAACTAGAGATCACCTAGGAGAGTTTGCATCCCAAGGCTCTTGCTCCAAAATTTGTTAGCCTTGTTCTTTGATCACAGTCAATACCTTCAAATCCCGAGAGTTGCTCGATCATCACATGGAGTAAGCACAACTTCCTTTCACAATTCACTGAGCTATGGAGTCAATATTGTAGGTTTCGAAAGAGTCAGCAGCACACAAAAGAGGAAAGTCATCAACGAAATCTCAAAAGAGAAGAATGCATGGTTATTTATAGTTATGAGGTTTTGCAAGCATGTAGAACTTAATCCTCATTTCTATGAGAATACTATTTATAGTTATGGGGCTTTGCAGCATTTCCTGACAAAACAAAAACATGAAAAATAGACAAAAAAATTAGTCAGAATTCATCCTTGGATCAAACTAGCTGTAAAATAACAAAGCCGTAATTTTTCTGCAACTTCCTCAATAAATTTCAGCATGATAGTTTTTCACTTTGTTGATTATAACTTCTTCATCCGGACTCTGATTGAAACAGTTGAAGATGCATTGGAAAATTCATTTGATAGCAACGGCAGCAAAAGTAGTAAAAGTAATCTCATTTTAAAATTTAATAATAGTAACATCAGATAATGTCCATTTGATCTTCACAGAAGTATTCTGAATCCATTCCACACCATCACACTTCAAAAAGTACAGGAATGTATTTAATTTAAACCAACCAATAAATACCTGGAAAATTGATCGATCGAGTAAAAGCTTTTGAACAAAGCAAAAGTGATCGCAAGATATGAAGACAGAACAAGTCATTATTTCTGATATCCAACATTGGAACCTCCCATAAACATTTTAGGACCAACCTGTAGCACGTAGAAACAAAAACTCATGCAACCCAACTCCAAAGAAATCCAATTTACAGTTCCTTTTATCCTTATATATAGATTTAACCAAAAAAAAAACCATTGCAAGATAGTGGATCCTTTGGTAATGTTAAAAATAATTTTTCAAAGCAGAAAGAAAATGCAAGAAAAGAACAATTGGATTGCATTACATTCGGGCTAAAACCTGATGCCTCCAAATCTTGAATAAACATCTTCTTTCCCATAATGTATGTGCTGGAATATCTTGAAAAGAACATGAGTAGCACATCATATCTGCTTTCAGCATACAAAATAATGTCATGGGTGAAGTTAATAGAAAGTAATGACAGTACGAAGCAATATATCTTCTACTGCATCTCATCATCCAAACAATTTAGAGAACTGGAATCCAAATGAGAAATGGAAGGCATTCAGTCCTTCAATACGGCATCTGACTACAAAAATTAAACAGCAGGACAGTTAAGGGGAGTATTCACAGGGATTGCAAGAAACACCAACAGATACAACATCTTTATAATGGCCCTACTTTAAGGTTGTTCCTTTCCTTAAAATTATATTTGGCTAGTTATTTGAATTAGTTATACTGATATGCAGAACAAAAAAAAATTCTATGAAATCCGAGACTTGAATATGTGGGGTCACAGTGTTCATCCAAAATAACAATGGCCATCAGCAGAAATTCAACAATTACAGCTTTACAGAAGGGTAATATTTTATGTGAAGCAAATAAAATAAAAGATGGAAAGTCTATGCTATTTAAGAGATTTGCCAAGATAAGATATGTTAACTGTTCCAAACTTTGTCAGAATGGCCGATGTTCGCCTGTCCATAAATAGTTTACCAAAAGTTCAGCCAAAAAAGCCCGTACACTTAGATGATCCGCATAAGCACTTTTTGGTTCTTCGATAGCCACCACCACTTCTCATCTCTTCATCTTTGCTAAAATCACGTCCACTCAGACCATAATCATAGGTTAGCTCTGTCATGGGAGGAATATGCTTACTTGCAAAGAACATGATATGTGGATATTGATCATCACCATGATCATGCAGAACTGGCTGCCAGAAGACATTAGGAGAGCAACTGTGATTCATAAAGCGGGACACATTGCCCATATTCTTTGCACTTATGATAATCGGCAACGTCTTAGAAGACTCACTTGAGTCAAGATGGCTAGGTTCTCCCAATAACTCAGGTCCATAATTCCATTTAAAAGTCTGGTCAGCATGCATTACTTGAAAGACATACTCATCTTCCTCGCAAGTTTCAGCCACTTTACATTTATCAATAACTTCGCCTACGTATTCACAGATAAAAGTGCCTGCCCGAATAGGGTCCCAAGAACGAAGACCCCACCCCCGGTCCCTTGTCTTGAAAACTTCAAAGTGGAGTTGGATACCCTTCTGCGTCACTCGGTTCCTGCAATTGAAAGAGCACTGGCAAGAAGCACCACACTCATATATTAAAGGCTTACGACTCACAAGGATTCCAATGGAACTATAAGGAAGGTCAGCCCCATTTTGCTGCAAACAAGAACAATTGACATCACTTGGGAGGCAGACATTATTACAGTTGCAGCCTTGCAAAGGTTGCATTGAGCTAATAGGACCCAAATAATCAACTTTAGTGGTATAGGTGAAATGGCTAGGTCCCTTCTCATCATCAACATCATTTACAAGACAAACAGGTTTCTTTTCAATGCCAGAGGATATGTCTGGTAATATGACATTGTGTCTGGATGATGGATTTTCTTTCCATTTCTCAGTTTTCTTCCATACTGCAGTTCCATCAGGCTGCCCCGGTTCTCTCAGTAATTTATACTTAAAAACATTAAAGCCCGATTTTCTTTTCTCCACCCATGACTCATGTATCTTATAGAGGCCATCATAGACATAAATCTTGCCATTTAGACAGCTAAAATCTTTAGCACTACGAATGACCCTAATCTCATTAGCCCGGTGCAAGCTTCTCTCCAAAGCAAGATTACCCCTTTCAAGTTTCTGGTCATCCTTGCTAGAACTTCCCTGGCCACTGTAAATCAGGACATCCGCGTTATTGTCTTCATTTTCATAAACACCAGCAGAAACAATACTAAGAGCCACAGGATCATCCTCATTCCCGAACCTAGTAGTCATATAATCAATTCCTGCAATGCTCTGAGAATGCAGCCCAACCAAACACATTTCAATCCTAAAGTAGAAAATATCTCCAACCTCAACTCCAGGTACTTGCCCTATCCTCTTGATCATATTAGCCCGGAGGTCATTGTCCATCATGACAGTCCCAGCCCTCAAATCCGAACGTTGTTTCACATCCTTTATTTCATCTAATTGCTGAAGCCTCCTTCGGATGGCATCAAACGTCATAAGGACCACTTCAACAGACTCACGGGGTTCATCTGACGAGGAGGGCAGTGCTAACAAGTCATTACCCTGAACTCTCCTTGCCCTCCGGCGCTTGACCTTCTTCCCGTCAGTGCTCTCTATCTCTGAACTACCCACCAGATAGCTGTTCCGCTTAATTGTCCTTCCAGATGCTGAAGTGGCACAATTCACCAATGAGTCTTCTTCATTCAAGGGCATGACAAATACAGGTGGAGTCTGAAATGGACGACTGCATGGTGTGTCGTGTATAGAGCTATTAGCATCAAAACCTTCTCCAATATGGGCAGCTCCATTCTCAGAGTTCAGAGAAGCTGGATCCACAGGTCTCTTGTTGATGTCTTGGGCTGCAGCAAAAGTTGGGAACAGCGGAGTGAAGCTGGAAGGATACACAGATTTGGCGGCAGTAGCAAAGGAACCAAAGGGTGTGACACAAACAAAAGAAGGGGCCTCAGGAGGAGAAAATGTGCTCAACCCAAGTGGAGCAGGGAACATCGGAGCCAAGGATCGCAATGGCTTCACATCCAACACTACAGGTTCTTTGGGCAAACTGGGAGCACAATTCGAAGGTTCTTCCATTGCTGAACACTATCAAATAATTCAGCATTAAAATTTACAAATTTCATGCACTAACCCCTTGCTTATTTTGAAGCGACCATATGAATGTCCTCATAGAATGGTTGAAATCAAAAGAATTTCCAGAAAATAGATAACTAAACAGAGAAAGGAGCCTAGAAATGATTTTAAAAAGTTAAAAAAATCGATCTTACCGCAGAAAAGGAATAAGTGGAGAGAAACCAATATGAGAACAGTAGCTTTTGAGCAGAAACACTAACACTGCAGAGATAGAGAAGAAATAAAATGTAAAGAGAAGATCGAACTAAAAACTAAAACCAGGTACGGTTTCAGAAGGATCAACATAGTGAAATATAGAAATCGGTTTCAGAGAGATCAACATAGAGAAGCAAAGAAACCCTAGAATAGTGAATTCAGAGATAAAGGGGTTCTAGATCGCCGAAATGCGATCTTGCTGAAATGTGCATTAAAAAATCGGATTTTTAAGGGAGTTCGAAGCGAATTTATAGATCCGAATGCTAAAAGATTTGCATTAATCAATTCTTCGGAGCGAACAGTCAGAGGGATGATGGATTTAAGAATCGAAAGAGCAGAGAATAGATACCTGAAATGGTGTGGTAGGATTCTAGAGTTTGGGTTCCTCGACAAACAAGCCTAGGTCCCAAATTTCGGTCTGAGGGGCTCTCTGTTCACCTTCGACAATTTTCTCCTGAAGTAGTTTGGTTTTGATTCGCTGGACCCTCGGTTTTCACTATTTTTCACATTCTATTACAAGATGGGTGCTGATTTTTTCTATTTACGACACATTTTTTGGGGGCTCCCAAACCAGACTGGGGTTGCATCTGCTGCGTGGAAGAGTGATGATCTTCTTTCGCGATATTGGCCGTTGGAATATATTTTGCACAGATCTCAAAGTATTATACATAGATATATATATATATATAATACTATGGTGGATGCATCATACATTATGGTATGGAGACAGCCAAAAAAAAAAAAAATCAAACAGGAGCGCACCAAGTAATCCACTCTCCTCCACCAAAAAAATTGTGGAAAAAATTAATGAGCACGCGGTACCTCGAGTCGCGTGCGCGTCTGCCAACAGGTGCCTATTAGCGCCCGCTGTGATTTACGTGGGCGTGCGCCAGCCGGCAACCACGTCCCCGAAAAGCGGACGCATGCCAGCTCCCACTGGCCGCATAATTACAGCGGATGTGTCCGCAAAAAGACCGATATGCCCTTGCAGTAAAACTCTATAAATACCTCCTATTTTATTCTATTCGGCACACGAAAAATAAGAGAAAAATAATGAAAAAATTCTGGAGAAAAATTATTCCTCCTCTTAGCCACTTCTTATTTTTATTTTTGCAATTTTGTTCAACAAAGTTTATTTTATTCATTTTATTTTGTTCTTCATTGGATTTGCAAGTCCGATCGGATTCAATTTGGCTTATTCTGAGACGTACCGAAGACTCGTATCTCTGAGGAGGATTGCCAGGAGACCCATATGTGGGGGAAACCACTTCATTGGGACAGCGTCTACGCACTTCGACCTGTCTTCAATCAAGTTATTTTCTTCTATTTTTATTTTAAATTTAATATTAGTAGATATGTAGGATTTGCAATTTTGTGATTTAAATTTATTAAATGAATAGATTTATTTTGTGCTAGAATATATTTCTTTTGTCTATAATAGATTTATTTTGATGCCGAATAATATATATATATATATATATTATTTCTTTTAAGTTTTTTTATTAATTACAATTATAGCTTGATTTGCTTATTTAAGTGATATGTTGCTAACAATCCAAAGAAGTGTTTTTTTATTTTTTTTGTTAGTAATAAATAATTCATTAAATCCTTTATTGCAATTGTGACATATTAGATTTTAATTATAATAATTGTTTTGCTAGCACAAAATTAATAATCACTTATTATAAAAAAGTAATAATTTGCTTAACCTCCAAGAGGTTTATCATACCTCCATTTGGACTCCTCAAGAAGTAATTTTCAGATCCCATTCAAACAGAAAAGTCGAAAATTGGTTGATCCATAATAACTAATTCATTGAATTGATAAATTAGATCTCAATTATAATAATTCTTTTGCTAGCTCTAAATTAGTAATCAATTATTACTAATTCGAAAAATTCAAACGGAAAATTCGAAAATTGGTTAATCCGTAATAATAAATTTAAGTTTGCACTTAAGCTTTTCTAAAAATTGAATTTGTGTGATTTCTAGTGATTATATCCACTAATTAATAGTGTCAAAGAAAAGCTTGTCAAAATGGCATACGTGCCTAAGAAAGGCTGGTACTCAAGTGAGTCTAGTGCTCCACCACCAATCTAGAGCTGATCTGGCTTTTATTTTTTGGATATATTAACTAGACATTTAAAATTCAATACAAATTTTAGTACAATCTTTTGACATAAATCTTTTGCCTTCATTCAGATTTTTGTCTCTTTACTAACCTTGAACCTATGGCCTCTAACACTAGTGACCACCTTAGTGCCAAATCTGAAAAATTTGATGACCATAATTTTAGGAGGTGGCAGAACCAAATGCGGTTCTGACTCACCACATTAGGATTGATCTCAGCCATAGGTAAGAGCACTACTAAAGTTGATAATGGGTCCAACCCAACTACTTCACGACCTGCTACTTGCCAAAATCCAAACCCAAACCGGAGTTCATCTTCCTCCCACACTGAACCTTCTACCTTCACCAGCATACCCTCTAGGATACCTGATGAGATAGACTATCATTGCATCCATAGAATTCTAGGTGCCCTTTTTGAGAGGCTGTATGGCATTTATTACATAGTGAAGAGTGCCAAAGAACTCTAGGACACCCTAGATAGCAAATATGGTCTTGATGATGCTGGGGTAAAAAGAATTTATTGAAAAAGAATTTCTAAGTGAAGGATTGTTTAAGTTGAATATAATAGTTTCTTCAATAAATGAAAATTCTTTGATCATGAATATAGAACCTCCTTCTATTTGGCATGGTAGATTAGGTCATGTAAATTATAATACAATTAAGCAGCTAATGAATCTAAATTTAATACCAAAAAGTGATCTTAAGAACCATGAGAAATGTGAAATTTGTGTAAAAGCCAAACTCCCTAGGAAGCCTTTTAAATCTGTTAATACAGATTCGGATCTATTAGAGTTTATCCATAGTGAAGTTTGTGACTCTGGTAGAACTTCTAGGAGAAGTAACAGATATTTTGTGACCTTCATAAATGATCTATCCAAGTTCTGTTACATCTATCTAATTAAAACCAAGGATGAGGTGCTCAGCAATTTAAAATTTTTAAGATCGAATCTGAGAACAAACAGGAAAAGAAAATTAAAATCCTTAGATCAGATCGGGGAGGTGAATATATATCTAATGATATAACTCAATTTTGTGAAGATCATGAAATCATTCATGACGTGATTGCTCCCTATTTTTCCCAATCAAATGGAGTAGCAGAAAGGAAGAATAGGACTTTAATGGATATGATCAACTCCATGCTTATCAGCTTAGGAGTATCTGCGAATTTGTGAGGGGAAGCTCTAGTTTCAGCCTGTTATATTCTCAGTGGGATTTCCTCTAAAAATAATGATCTAACCCTATATGAAGTTTGGAAACATAGAAAACCTAATCTTAGCTATTTGAAGGTATGGGGGTGCTTGGCAAAAGTGAAAATACCTGATTTGAAGAGAAAGAAAATAAGGCCTAAAATAGTGGATGCCATATTCATTGGATATGTAGCCACTAGTAATGCCAATAGATTTTTGGTGATTAATTCAAAAGAAAATAATATTAATAACAACACTATCATAGAAGCCAGAGATGCAACATATTTTGAAGACACCTTTCCACTTAGGACTAGAGTAGATCGTGGTATAGCTAGTTGCTCTAGTAGAATAAAGATAAGAGAAATAGAAGTAGAAGCAGAACCTAGAGGAGTAAGAGATCTAGGGTAGAGAAAATATTTGAAGATGACTTCTATACCTTTCTTATAGAGAACTCTCCAACTACTTTTGAGGATGCAATGAAATCCTTGGATTCATCCTTTTGGAGAGAAGTTGTGGACAATGAGATGCAGTCAATTATCCAAAATCATACTTAGGAACTGACTGATCTTCCTTCTAGCTGTAAAACTATAGAGTACAAATGGATCTTTAAGAAGATACTTAGGCTTGATGGGTCTGTAGATAAATGTAAAGCTAGATTGGTTGCCAAGAATTTTACTCAGAGACCTGGGGTAGATTTCTTTGATGTTTATGCACTTGTAGCTAGGATTACGACTATTAGGGTCCTTATAGCATTAGCCTCCATCCATAGATTAGTAATGCATCAGATGGATGTCAAAATAGCTTTTCTAAATGGAGACTTAAATGAAGAATCTATATGGACCAGCCAGAGGGATTTATAATCCCAGGTTAAGAAAATAAAGTTTGCAGACAAGTCAGATCTCTCTATGGTCTTAAACAAGCACCCAAGCGATGGTACTTGAAATTTGATGAAATCATACTAACATTTGGATTTGAAATCAATAGTACAGATGAATGTGTATACCATAAGAGAGTTGGAAATAAATTTATAATCTTGTGCTCTATGTAGATGACATACTGATCTTTGGGACAGATCTTCAGATAGTTAATGAAGTAAAACAATTCTTAAGTCATAAGTTTGATATGAAAGATTTGGGACAAGCTGACTTAATTTTAAATACCAAAATAATTAAAAGTGCAAATAGAATTGAATTATCTCAAAGTCATTATATAGACAAGATTCTCAATAAATTTAATTATTCCGATTGTCAGCCTGTCTCAACTTCCTTTGATCCCTCTACACACCTCAAGAAGAACTTAGAAATTCCTATTCTTCAAAGCCTATATTCTCAAATCATAAGCTCACTAGGATTCCTAGCAAACTACACCAGGCCAGATATAGCGTATACTGTAAACAGACTTAGTAGATATACTGTTAATCCAAATAGAGATCATTGGACAGCATTAGAGAGAATACTTAGGTATCTTAAGGGTACCAAGTCCTATAGTTTGCACTTTAGTAGGTTTTCTACTGTTCTAGAAGGCTATAATGATGCCAACTGGATCAGCGATACCTTAGATATTAAATTCACCATAGGATATGTCTTTCTTCTAGGAGGTGCTATTGTGTCTTGAAAATCCACCAAACAAACCTTGATATCTAGGAGTATCATGGAGTTTGAACTGATAGCTTTAGACGCCACTAGCATAGAGGCTGAGTGGCTCAGAGATCTACTTATAGGCCTTTCTGTAGATGAGTCACCTTTACCACCTGTCTTCTTATATTGTGACTGTAAATCTGCAATAGATAAGTACAACCAAGAAAATGCCAATGTAAAAATGAACAGACACTTAAAAGTGCGTCATAAATCATTAAGATATAAATTGAAAAATAACGTTATAGCTTTGAATTTTGTAAAATCAGAAAATAATTTGACTGATTAGCTTACAAAAGGTTTGTCTAGAACAGTAGTTCTAGAGTCGTCGAGAGGGATGGGGCTTAGCCCATAAAGATAGATCACCACGATGGGAACCGAACCTTAAAAGGTTCAATAGGTAGAAACACACCGAAGTGTGACTAAGAGGAGCACTGTTTTATGTTTTCCTCATCCCAATAGCGTTGTGCTCATAAAAGCAAGCGGTAGGATGAGTTTGTTTGTATAACTCTTAATGAGTCCAAGATCCAAGAGGCAGGAGCTTCCTTGCTAACTTCCCTTTTAGGACTCACCTATAAGTGCAGTCGTGAGGCCGCGATTATAGAAAATGGGCGATTCCCTAAAAAGCACATGAAAAATACCTATGCATGGCCATATTAGCGCAACCCGCTTAGAACCCAGATCGGGTTATATTATGTGTGCTGTTGATTTAATCTGAGCCATAGACCGAGGTTCAAGGTTAAGACCACCTGAGCTCCACAGATATAATCAATTGTCACTAAGTGAAGGTTCAAACCGAAAGGTACCTATACTATTACATAATATAAGATATCCAGCATTTTATTTTGATTTTAAAAATATTTAAAAATTAATTTTTGTGGGGGATTGTGTCTGCCAGCGGGTACCCATTGGCGCCCACTGGCAACCGCGTCCGCGGAAAGCAGACGTGTACCAATGCCCGCTGGCCACATAATTACCGTGGACGTGTCTGCAGAAGGCGCGTTTACGTCCGCAAAAAGGCCGATATGCTCCTGCACTAAAATCATATAAATACCTCATATTTCATCCTATTCAGCACACGAAAGAAATAGAGAAAAATACTAAAAAATTCTGGAGAAAAGTTCTTCCTTTTAGCCACTTCTGATTTTTATTTTTGTAATTTTGTTCAGCAAAGTTTATTTTATTTTTTTATTTCATTCTTCGCTGGATCTGCAAGTCCGATCAGATTCGATTTGGCTTCTTCTGAGATGTACCGAAGAAGAAGTTTAGGATCGTCGTATCTCTGAGGAGGATTGCCAGGAGATCCGTACGTGGGGGCAAATACTTCTTTAGGACAGCGCCTACGTGCTTCGACCTGCCTTCAATCAGGCTATTTCCTCCTACTTTTATTTTAAATTTAATATTAGTAGATCTGTAGAATTTACAATTTTGTGATTTAAATTTATTAAATGAATAGATTTATTTTGTGCTAGAATAGATTTCTTTTGTACTATAATAGATTTATTTTGATGCCGAATAATATACATATATATATTATTCTTTTTTATTTTTTTATTAGTTGCAATTATAGCTTGATTTGCTTATTTAGGTGATATATTGCTAACAGAAATATCTTCAGAGTGATTGGTCACATAGTAGGTTACCTAATCTGCTTCCTCGTTGGCCTCTCTATACATATACTTCGCCTGTAGGGACATCCCATCACGGACCATAGTCGGATGTCTTTAAGCAGCAAATGGTAATTGCTTACCCCACTCACGTTCTGCTGGATGCACCCAAATGACAGCCACCAAATCACTCTCGAGCAATACAGCCCTAGCCTGCAGCACCCACCGAGCATAACATAAGTCAGCCCAAGATCTCAGCTTAGCCTTCGAGATCGATGTATCGAAAATCTAGCAACCTCAAGTCACAATTACCTTGGAGTCTGAACCTCTAATAATAAAGTCGGCACCTACCTGCTCCCGACATCCAGTATGCATCTATACAAATTTTGATTTGACCAATTATGCAATCCAACAGCGGATTCGCTCGTGCTTTGCATGAAAGAAACAATCCCCGTCCCTCCCTCACCATGCCATTCCACTTTACCTAGTGATATAAAAAAAAAACAAATGCTGCAATATTCCAAAGGGCTTTTAAGTCTTTTTATATGTAATTATCTCTGGTTGTCTAATTCAACATGGATAGCCATGACTTATCCATTGAAAATAGTTTGTAGCTAATGATGTGCAGAGCTGGTGCAATAATTATGTTAAACTTCAAAATGGTTTTCAAATAAAGTGGGTGTTTGGTGTGGTATTTCAGTTGAACTTGAGAGGTGTTGTCAAAACCCCCTCTTCCCCCTCAACTTGAGATGGCGAGCTATCCAACAATAAAGACTCCGACGATTAATAAAGGTCATCAATTGGCCAACAATCAACAGCCATGGCCACTCCTAATTGGTCATTGCTGGTGGCATCAAGCAACAATGGTAAATAGCGGATGGTGAGCAGTAAAGGCTAGCCATTGGCCAATAAGAGATGATGCCGCCTCTGCTGATTGGCCCTCGTCGGTGGGTCTCGGTAGTCATGGCCAATCCTAGAGGGCGAGCTATGAAGGCCAGCCATTGGCTTTTTTGAGATGGTGTGTCTCTCCTGGAGTAGCCATAGCACAAGCTCCCCATCACTAGCAGCAATCACACTTCCATTCCTTCTCAAAAGTAGGTATAGCATAACCTGCCCACCATCTATTCGACAAAAGACCCAACCCCCCCCCCCCCCCCCCCCGCAGCAGATCTTAGCCACCACCTATTCGATGAAAAGACAAGCAAAGCTTCCCTGGTATTAGTGTCGGTTAGTGCCATTAATGGAGAGCTATTGAACATAAATCTCTCTTTTTGTTGCTGCGATAAATGACTACCGTAAGGTAGCACACAAGAATTCGTCCTGCTCATGATTCATGTAGCAGATCCGATGCACCTAGAAATTCTCCAAACCATTCTAATCAAGCTTCCTCGAGAAATCGCCCCCGACATGAGATCGCGAGTCAAGAATCGCGGCAATCGCCACATACTCATAGAAAACTATTCTCATGAGCATGCAAGGAATCTCATCATGATATCATAATCAGGCAATGGAAATAATTTAGATTTTATTAGAAAAATAAGGTCCAGTACCTCTATACTTGATTTTTTTGTAGATGATGTAAATCAAACTTCTCTCTTATAAATGAAAAACAACATCTTAATTCCGAATAAGAGCATCAAGTTTCTTTATCAAAATATCAACTACTCTTGATTAATCGATCTATCGCAAGATTGGATCATCAACAATTCCTAGCCACCCCTAGTAGAATATTCATCAAGGTTGATACATAACCTCAATCTCTTTCAATCAAATGGAGGGTTGATATTAATTAAAAAAGTACAAACTTCAGATTTAGGAGGAAAGAGGTCTACACCAAAATATTCTAGATTCAAGATCAAAATTCAATACTCCATTAATTCTAGTCTCAAGACGCTAAGAATTCGACATAAAATTCAGAACCTAAAATAGTACAGCAACCATTTACTATGGCTATCTCCTCATTAACAGTCACATGATTACAAAGGTCTCTAAGGGCGGCAAAGCTTAGCCAATCTTGATGGCTGATAGAGGTGATACTCGAAGGAAAGAAGCCAAAATAGAGCAAATAGGGGATCTATTTCTCTGAGCAATTTTTGGCCAGTAACTATGAATCCTAGCTGTGGGAAGGAAACAATGATTGCTACATAAAGTGATAGCAATGATTCAAGTTTGGATAAAGATACCCGTGATGTAGCCAAATTATGTCTCATGGCTCATGAGGATAAGATAAATTCTAAACACTTTAATGATTTTGCTTTTGATGAACTTCAAAAAGCTTTCTATGATCTCTTAGATGAACTAAAGAAGTTAAATTTAAAGAACAAAGATCTGAAAATCAAAAATCAATGTTTAGCTAATGAAAAGGAAGAAACTTTAAAGGAAAGGAAGCAACTAATATAAGAAAATCAGAATTTAAAGAAGGATGTAGATAGGTTGAAACATTTTGTGGATAAATTCACATTAAATTCAAAAAAACAATAAATGATTTTAGATAATCAAAGAGCGGCTCATAATAAGGCCAAACTTGGCTATAATCTGCAGAAGAAATAAAAATTTCTAAAAAATATATTTCTTAAATCTTCCAATAACAATGAGTCACTTATTTCAGCTATGGTTCGTTAAGACATAAATCTATGCATGCAACTTTAACCAAAAATGATCCAAAAAAGCTTAAATTAAAACTTAAATTTTTGGTTGTAGATGTATCTTACATCCCATAGGATGAAAAGAAGATGGTACCTCGATGGTGGTTGTTCAAAGCACATGTCGGGTGATGGATCTCAATGCATCACTCTTGAGGCAAAAGATAGAGAGATGGTCACCTTTTGGCAACAATGGCAAAAGAATTATGATCGAAATTGGTAATATTGGTATCACTCCCCCTCCACTTTTATTAGAAATTTGTTATTAGTAGATGGTCTTAAATATAATTTACTTAGCATTAGTAAACGTCTTAAGATTATGTTTGAATTCTCTATGTGCCCTTCGATCCGAGATTCCTATCTTGCAAGAGCTGTTGTCCGAGGAGATGCTAATCAACATCGGTCTGAGCTCGGCCAACCCCCAGGGTACGCTTTTTTCTGAATTATTTTCTATCTTTTCACTTCATCGCATTTTTTTCCGACCTTGTTCTCGATTTTGCAATTGTCACAACAATGAAAATCGACATGGCAGTGATCGGCAAGAAGATATAGAAGAGGGCAGTCGTGGCGTCCGGGGACAAAACCCCCAAAGAAAGAAGAAGTTGAGGGGGGAATCCTCGTTGGCCCCTGTCGCCGAAGCTACTGCCGAGGTCGCTACCGTGGCCTTGGTTCCCGAGGTGCCTGTACCTTGGGGAAGAATGTGAAGCTCAACCCAAAGGTCAAGATTATGTTGCCGATCAGGTCGGCCCCTCCGGAGGAGGTCACCCTCACACAATCTTCCACTGCTGCCATGCCTTTGTGTCGATCGTCCCTTGAGGCCTATGCCTCAACTCGGTCAGGTCTAAGCTCGTTCGCTCTAACCGAGGAGGGCCCTTTAGCTCCGCCCTATGCCTCTTAGGACCAACATCCCAAGGTGGTTAGTCTAAGAGTCTGATTTGGCTCTGGCAACCCTTGGATGGCGAAGGAGATGGTCCGAGCTATGCAAATCCAGGCTGATAGGGAGATCATGAGCTCCATCCATGCCAGCAAGTTGTTTAATGGGGCCTTCGCCTAGGTCATCTGAATAAGCTTCTAACTTATAAATCTTCACTAAATTGTTCACTTCGATAACTAATTCTTCTTTTTCTTTTTAGCATGCTCACGAGGTCCGCTATATGTATGAGCCAATCACGATGTTCACAAGATGTGGCTCGGAGCTCCAGTCGAGGTGGGAGGCTGTTGAGGAAAGCGTCGGGTAGGTTCAGGAGAGGACAAAGGCTCCCGAGGAGCGGGCCTGGCAGGCTGAGCAGAGGACGAAGGATGCCAAAGACAAGATTGAGTTGGCAAAAGCCCATGCCACAGCCATGCGAACCCTCACAACAATCAAGGAGGACCAACTATCCGCAGCTAAAAAGGCCTTCAAAGCTATTGAGTAGAAGGTCGCGGAGCTTTCTACGAAGTTAGTCCAGGCCGAGCAGAAAGGCCAGGGAGGCCCGAGAGTTTGACATTTGAGCTGAGGGGAAGGTCCTCGAGGCCAAGGAGCTCATCGTCCAAGCCGAGTAGAGGGCTGCCAAAGTGGTCGAGGAATACCTCTCCTCAGACCTGTACAAGGATGAGTACGAGGAGAATGCGACCAACGCTTTTGTGAAGGGCTTTGAGAAATGCCAAGCTCAAGCCCGACGACTCTTTCTGAGGATGGATTTCTCCAACCTTAAAACCTGACTTCAACGAAGAAAGCAACGAGGATGGCAAAGGCGGCGAGGACGGCAAAGGCGATAAGGCCAATGGAGGCGACAAAGATGGCGAGGGCAAAGAGGTTGCGAGGGTGGCGAGGTCGGTAAGGGGGGCGATAACGATAGTGAAGGCGAAGAATGAAACCCTTCACTTCTTTACCTTTTGCTTTTTTGCTCAGATGGCCCAGGCTTGATGTACTTCATTTTTGGCTCAATTTTTACCAAGGTTGATGTACATCTCTTTTTGCTTGGCCTTTGTCGAGGTCAATGTATAAATTCAATGGCACTAAAAGTAAAGAATTTTCCAGCTCATCTCTGGAGGAATTCTGAGCGAGCTCAGCTTGAGGAGGTCCTAGGTCGGCTTGGAGTGTCTCCTTAATTCACCTCTCAAGAGTTCATCTCTAGAGGAATTCTGAGTGAGCACGACTTGAGGAGGTCCTAGGTTGGCCCAGGGTGTCTCCTTAGTTAACCTCTCTGGAGTTCGTCTCTAGAGGAATTCCGAGTGAGCTCGGCTTGAGGAGGTCCCGAGTCGGCTATGGTATCACCTTATAGTTGGTTTCGTTACCATACTATCATTGACCTCAGAGGTCTTGTAGTGTCTCAAGTCGAATACATTTGTCATAATTATCCAATCTGAAAGACAAACACAACAAGAAGAATTTTAATTATCAATCTAACCTGTAAACGATCCACTTTAAATAAGTTTAGGTTTGACATAAATGCATTTAGATTATAAATAGATTAACCCATCTAAACCGTTTTATTAAGTGAGTTAGGTTCAAATTTAGACCTTTGACCCATTTAATAATTAGGTTGTGTCATGACCTGACCCCTTTAACCTATTTAACATGTTTAAAATCTACTTAACCCATTTTTGTCATGTTTAACCCTATCTATTTAACTTGTTTCACCCTTTTTAATCTATTAGAAACCCACTTAACCTATTTAACCATTTAACCTAACTTTATTTATTTGATAAATGGATTATGTGGGTTGGATTAGGTTACCTGTTTAATAGATAGGTCAAGTTTGGGTTGACGAATTTTGACCTGACTTGTTTTTGACCTAACCGAACATTAATAGCTAGGTCAAGTTTGGGTTGACGAATTTTTGACCTGACCTGTTTCTGACCTAACCGAACCCAAACCCCATCCCTAACTCTACCCATCATAGATAGAGCCTTCTACTCCTAACCATCCTATCTATTTAAAAACTATTGTGTTAGGCGACTACACTCCACTAAACATGGTTTCTTACTAGAAATAAGGGCCCCTAGATATTGCCATGTACCCTCTAACTCCTTATTATGTATACGATTCTTGATACTTTGTTGGGTAAGAGTATTAAACTTTAGGCTAAATTTTACCATAGCATTCAGAATTCACTCTTTGACTAGAAAATCTACCATAATTATTAATAATAGAGACTAAAGTTAGTGCATTAGATAAACTAGCTAAGGAAAATAATATGCAATTATTAGTAAAAAGAATGTGAGAAATAATTACCCCTTCATGGCCAGACTGATACACAAACAACGAATTAACATCTACTAGAGTCTTTTATATTCTTGAAAGAGCATCTACACATATAATAAATAAATAGGATGATAAAGGGCAACCTTGTCTCACACCAATAGAAGATTGGAAAGACATAGAAGGAGCATCATTAATCAGAATAGAATAAAAGGGCACGAATAACCCTGAATCAAATCAATCCCGACACCTGAAATTCCTAACTATTGAAGAGAAGTGAAAAGAAAATTCCACCGAACTCTATCATACACTTGTTCTATATCCAATTTAATTGCTACATAATTGTGTTTGACTAGAGCTATCTATAAATTATACATAATCTCTTGAGCTATATATAAGAACATTATTAGAAATACTTCTACCTTTGATAAAAGCATCTTGCTTTAGATTTATTAAAAGATGTAGCATATACTGCCTTTTATTAGCCATTAGTTTAGCAATAATTTTGTAAAGGGTATTACACAAACTGATAGGATAATAATGAGATGGAAGTAATGCATATGATCTCTTAGGAATGAAAGTAATAAAGGTGCCTCCATGACAAAAAAAATTGCTTCACTACTATGCACACACCTTTACGAGTAATCAACCAAAAATATTTCAAGAAGACTAGTAGAAAACCATTAGGGCTGAGAACTTTATCACCTAACATAGAGCACAAAGTATCTTTAATCTCATCATCTGAAACTGTTCTAAGTAGCCTCACATTATGAGATTCTAATAAAGGGATATTTGGTGGTGGAACATTGACTGGATCTATATCGTCCTCCTCCATCCTCCATCTGGAGCTAAAAAATATGAATAATTCATTTATGATAGTAGCTTCATCCTTTATATTGTTTCTCTTGCTGTATTTAAGGAAATTGGTTCCATTCGTTTTTCTTCTGAGAATAGTAGCATGATGAAAAAATCTTGTATTTTTATCACCCTCTTTAAGCCATTTAATTCTTGATCTTTGTCACCACATTCTTGTTGATGCAAAAGAGTATAGTGCTGAGTGAGACTAGATTGAAGAATAGATAGATCACCATCAGAAAGGCCTCCCAACTTACACTTCTTTCTTTGTAGCTCCGCTAATCTCTTAAAAATATCACCTACTGCTATTATATTTTAGGATTTTATCCTCTGTTTTGTAAGCTCCACTCTTCTTATCACTTAATACATAGTATCCCCTTTAACTGGAATATTCCATGCACTATGAACATGTTCAAGTACTAGGGATAATGCAGCCAAAATTTTTCAAAATAAAAAGGTGGTTTGCAAGAAATTTCAAGTGTAGTCTCTACTAGAATATAATAATGATCAAAAGCTATACAAGGAAGATACTCACCTAATAATTAGGAATGCATTGAATCCTAGAATAGCCCACTAGTAGCAAAAACTCTATCAATTCTCTCCCATACCCTTGCTTGACCACTCTAATTGTTACACCACATAAAGTGAATACCCGAATAGCCCGAATTAGAAAATCCATTGGAGGAGATGAAAGAATGAAATTCTTTAACACCAATTTTCTTAGTAAAAGCCTTACTACCTATCTTCTCAGAAGGCCCGTCAATATAATTGACTCCGGCAATTAAAGTTGGCAATCCTTGATGAATAAGTGTAGAAGCTTCCATCCAAATAAAATGCTTTTGGTGAGATCTTAGGTTTGCATATATAGCCAACAAAACTTAAGTATGTTTGCTTGGCTCTATAATAACAAAAACAATTTGTTGTGAACTATTATTGAAAATAATAATTTTTATATTGGCTTGTTTCTAGATAGCAATAGTACCGCCCTTTTAGTCTTTGTGACTCTATAGCATGATAGCACCAACGAGGAGGGAGATGGAGTTGCACCCGAGCTAAACTCCTACTTGATAATCTAATTTCAAAGAAAACATGAATAAAAGGATTATGTAATTGAATCAATCATCTAACAGTTAGCATAAAAAAGAGTTTACAGTCTCCGTACAATTCTACAAAAGAATCTTTATTTAATATTATAAGGATTTAAATTTTCATCATCATGAGCATTCTCCATTCAAGGTCCCTCGTCACCATCAATTTTCTCTGAATGGAGACTATTTCCAATGCACCCTTCATCAATGTAAGCACCTTATTACGTTCATCATGAGTTAGTCTACAACTGTTCTTCTCCTTATTTGGTATCACATCTCCTGACATAACTGGAGTTTGTGGGACAAACTCCACTTTTTCCTTTCCACGGTTGGAAGAACATTCAGCCTTCCATGTAGATGGAATAGGAGCTGATGTAGATGAGAAAACGAAAGGCCCATTTGACTCAGGGTTTGAATTAGTTCCATAACTAGTTCCGTAGGAATGGATTGGGCTCCTTAATTTGCACCACTTTAGTTGGCTTTTCCTAGCCTTCCTCACCAAAGAGTCCAATCCATTCAGACATCAACTCAAAAGGCCAAGTTTGAGGCAATTTGACCAAGATACTGGTTGGTTCCTCATGTTAGGGATTCTAACCTTTGTCGCCACAAGCCATGGCTCGTCCTTGTTCTTCGACGAGGTTGAACAATGATCATCGTCACCAATTGTAGAGCCACCACAACTATTCTTGCCTAATTCAGAGCCTCCATCAGAACCATTATTTTCTTCCACCATAACAAAGTTCTCAGGTTGGATTTTTGACTTGCTTGCAGATGAAGAGATGATTCTTCATAGCAATTTGCCTCCCAATGACCTAGACGACCACAATGATATCATACAATTAGTGTATTCTCATATATGAAAAGGCTGCTAGAAAATTGACTTCGATCTTTGAATTGGCTATCATGGAATCAAGGGTTTTGTGAGATCAATTTTAATGTAGACCCTAACACACTCCAGCCCCAAGACATTATCAATGAATTCATCAACAAATATAGGTTGGCTGGTGGTAGAGACAATCTTAAGAATTGCAGATCTCTCCCAATACTCCAATGGTAACAACGGCAACCTCACCCATAACAAAGCAGATTTAATTGCATCATTTTTAGGGAAAAAATCTGGCGACCATGGCTCAATAGACTTGCATTGAGTTAATCCATGGTCCCTGCATTAAAATAGAGTCCCTAGCTTTCTTTGATTGAAATCTGAACATAAAGCAACCTTTCTCCGTAGCGAATGCCTTGACATCATTTGAGAGTTTGCACTTTCTCTAAAATTTTTGGCTATCACTTCCATAGGAACTCACCAACCTACACTCTTAGCAACCATGAAGTCCTCTCCTAATTGCTATGAGCGACAATCATTTCGTTTTTCAGTAGAATAAGATCATTAGAGAAGTATTCTTGCAGAGCAGCAACTTCCTTATCAAAAATTTTGTAGGTATGTCAAGACAGCTGGTGCTGCCTTTAGATGACTCCCTTCCATGATCACAATCCAATGCCTCGAACAAAGGAGGCACTAGCATTATTCTAATTCGACGACATGACTAAAGATCAATTAGTCTCGTCGGAAAGAAAGAAGCCAATAAGCATCGCCAATAGCCATAGAACACTACCAAAATTGTGGCAAAGATAACCCTAACCATATTTGACAGAAATGAAAGAAATAGAGGATAGCATGGCTTTCAATGCAAGCGTTAAGTATTGATCCTTGTTAGCTTCTTTATTCTTTTTTCCTCATGTTTGCAAGGAGGCAAATCCCAGTTGGCTTTTGAAATATGTTCCTTAGACATTTGCATGATTGGCAATAAAAAATACTGACTTCCAAATCAACTTGCCCCTTAGATAAATGTTTGTTAAATGGGTCACTCCATTTAAGTGAGTTGATATTAAAAGAGAACAGAAGAAATGAACAACTGACTTGTAGATACCCCACTATTCAAAATCTTAGCTCCTTAGTTTCACAACTGAGTTTATGTGATATAAAACAAACTAAAAAGCATATGAAATCAAATGGATCCATGTTCACCTCCTAACTAAAAAAAATGAAAGCATCAACTTTTTATTATTTTTTAATTGGGAAATAAAATATAAACTCTACCTAAATCTGGCCTAATTTCTGTCCAAATCCAGATTTAAACTGAATATAACCAAGATCCAGAACCACTTATACTTCTATTTTTTGCTAATTAACTTGAAGAAGATGCTTGCCAAGCATACAAAATAGTGGCTTTCATTCAATTAATTATGTAAACATATTCTTCGAGAGCTATGTATTGCCATCTAGTAATAGCTTGTTAAAATTTCAAGCATATCATAAAATGGTACACTCTTATGCATCTCATAAATAACGCATATTTCTGACATATATAGCAAATACTCTCAACTAAACATCTCTTGCAAAAGGTACTTACCCCTTAAAGACGTACATCATTGACACAAAATTTGTTGGAGGAAAGAACAAGGAATAGTTAGGAATCAACACGTCATTGTACAATTTGTCCCCAAATCAAAGATGTAATAAGAGCTCGGATTGCTATGGATTATAACAAAGCGCGCACCTTCAATCACCAAAAGCAACAATTCAATTTTAGCAAAAGGGAACAAACTATAAATAATTACCACTAGATGTGGCAAAGCAGTTACTCAGTACACATGATACATCAAATTGCACACCATTCACCAATACTCCTAAGAAAGGAGTAGGAACCCAAAAGCACACAATAAACATTATCATCAGCAAGATGATCTGCCTTCAGCCAATCCCCCTTTCCTCTATGCATCCCCCTCCTTCAAAAACTTGGTACAAAATCCCCAATGAAATAAAAATAAAAATACAAAACTCGAAGCTGCCTTTGGCTTATCGAGCAGTTTCTTTGCAGGAGGATGCCGCGCAACAGCTCCATATTGAGGGCTCGAATACTTCTTATAAACCACCTTCAGCTCACTCTCTACTGCTGAGGAATGAAATCTCACTAGATGCTGTGCACAATCCCTGTGTCCAGATATATTGAATTGGTTCAGTTATCGTGCTCAATGCTTTAGATAAAGCCATACACACATAAAGTTCTGTAAATGTTTTAAAGGTAGTGAATACTTACAGCAACTGTGGCTCTGAGAAACCTGTGTGATGCTCGAGTGTTTCACTCCAGAAGGGAGTCTTCTTAAGAGTGTGCCGTGCAGCATACACAGCAGAAGTAGCGATCAAGGATGGGCAATACATGATCATTGAGTAATGCATCAAAGCCAACTCAGCAAAGAAAAAGACCATATGCTCCATCTATAACAACAACCAAATGAATCAGACTATTTATTGAACTGAGATTGGCACTACTTTAAGACCACACAAGTAAAATTGTTCTCACCTCTTTATCACACATGGCTGCTTTCTAAAAACGCACGAGGAACGCATAGGGTGTGGGCACAGTTAGGTTCCATTCAAGCTTGTCTAGAATTCTTTTCTCCATGGTCAATATCTGCTCTTTGCTATATGCCCAGTCTGATATGCATATGAAGTCCTTGACCTGCTCTCAACCAATTTCAACTACTCAGTAATCAATACATGAAAACAAAAGCATTAAAGAAATAATCTTTAACTAATGAACAATATAATTACTACCTCTGGAGCCTCCACGATCATCTCCTCATACTTGCAGGCGATGAGCATGGCGCTTATACCCACAAGCTGCAACTCTTTCCTCAGAACTGTTTCCCTGGAAAGGTACAGGTCAATTATGTAAAATGTAAGGTAGAGAGTCTCAGGCCTTAGCTTGAACTTAAGGTGTTCTTCAATCAACCAAGCAGCCAGAATTTCTCTCTTCTTTGCGGTGATCTCAACTTGGGAGCCCATATAGTCATGTGGTTGGCTAGAGTTCTATATTAGCAGAAAGAGCAAACACTGGTCAGCTAAGATAGGTAAACTAAATGGAGAAAATGCAACAGAGAAACTACATATATACCTCAGCATATTTGTAAAACTTGTAGATGTCTTCTACATAATCCACCACAGCTAACTGATCTTCAGCACTCAAAGCATCGATATCATGAACCAGATCTTTTGGCTCATCAACAATCCCACAAGTAGCCTGAATTGAAATTTCAATGCAGATAAGAAATTTAATGATTAATCTATATTTAATGATAACATTCAGTCCACGACTAGACATGATACAAGGAAAATGGGTTCATTGAGGGGGAAAAATTGATAGAGATCATCGTTTATACCTCATTAGCAGCAGTGGCGGTGGCTGTTTGTGCTTCATCCTGAATCTGAGCACCAAAACTTTTAGGAAGACACCAATGTATTAGACGTTTTAGACCAGCGATCTTCTTGAAATAATTTAAAGAACCTAATGATCAGGACAAATTCAGAAGAATTAACACAAAAAAGAAGACCAACAGAACATCATAAAGAAGAAAAAAGAGACTAAATTTCCAAGAGCACAAGTTGAAATTTTAAATGAAAATAATAAAACAAGGGCCAATACTTAGTGATTCACTATCGCATGTAGAAGAGCAACAGCCTTGACGTTGGAACTCAGGAGAAAGGGGAAGATCAAGTCCATAAAAGTTGCCAAAATCCCCAATTCTTTAACGGAAACAAAATAAAATTTGAAGAGGGAAAACAGAGCATTGAATCCACATAACAATGTAGGGGTAAACACACCGGCAGAGCAATGCATTACAGCGTCTGAAAACCTACACTACAATTGATTTAAAAGAACATGGAAAGAACTCAAATAACAAATTTAACGTGAGGAAACCAAAATTAGACAAAAGAACGCAAGGGAAAGGAGAAAACAAAGAAAAGATCTTCACCCCAGCTAACACACAGAGAAACAAACGAAAACCCTAGAAAGAACAACAAGATAGATATGGTTCAATGTAAGAACAAAACAATTAAAGATTTGAATGAGAAAAAGATACCAAGAAATGGCCTTTCTCTCACGAAACTGTTCAAGAAACCAAGCTAACAGATGAAAAAGAATGAAATTTAAAGGAGGTGGGCTTCTGATTCTATCTCACCTCGCTGCTGCTGAAGAAATACAAGATCACGCCTCGATGCCATGGCTTCTTCTCCTCCTCCTTCCAGGCTCTTCCCAAAGAGGCTAAACAACATCGAAGAAAAGTGAAGGCCTTTTCTGTTCGCGACTCCCCTTTGCTACTCAGATTCGCCAATGTAGGCGAGATCCAAAGGCTTCCCAGCTGCGAGCAAGAGAAAATTAGGAGGGAAAGAGACAAAAACCCTTGCTTTCCGGCCTCTTCTTCCCTTCTTTCTCAGGTCTCTCTCTATGCTCTGGTTTCTTGAGAGATGTTGTCAGGTTTCTTTCTTTCTGTCGCTCTTTATAGTTTGTTAGATAAGAAGGGGATGCAGAGAGGATTTCCCTGTTGGGTGAGGAGATGCCTCCAACGGTCGAATTAAATCGAGATCTCAACAATCGGGTGGCTCAGAGCGGTTTGTTAGATAAGAAGGGGATGTGGAGAGGATTTCCCTGTTGGGTGAGGAGATGCCTCCAACGGTCGAATTAAATCGAGCTCAACAATAGGGTGGCTCAGAGCGGGTGAGCGGCTGTAGCCAAGCCGTCGGGATGAGGATGGGGATTAAAAGAACAGAGTTAAGAGCGAGAATTAAAAGAAAAGGCCTCTTCCGTGACCAAGAGAAAAGTAGGAGCTTGTATAGTTTGTTAAATAAGAAGGGGATGTGGAGAGGATTTCCCTGTTGGATGAGGAGATGCCTCCAACGGTCGAATTAAATCGAGATCTCAACAATCGGATGGCTCAGAGCGGGTGAGGAGCATGCGCTGCATCTTAGTCGTCGGAAGAATGACCAAAAAACAGGGGACAATTCCATACATCAGACAGAGAAATTAAATCATTAATCAAAGCAATAAGACAGGAACACGACAAAGACCTAGATGATTGGCACAGATATTGAGAATCTTGACTTGCCTGACCAACGGTCGAATTAAATCGAGATCTCAACAATCGGGTGGCTGAGAGCGGGTGCATCTTAGTCGTCGGAAGAACTGCAGACCAAAAAATAGGGGACAATTCCGTACATCAGAGATAGAAGCCACCAAGGTAGTAGCCTGGTCGTAAGAGGGCGATAATTTCACCCAAGTTGCTCAGATTCGAAACGCGAGGGCGTCGATTAAATTAGGGGACCGGATGCCCCACGCCCAGCTGGCTTGTTGGCGGTTATGCTTTCCTTCCACTTGTACCAAAGTGGCGCTGAGGTGACGTACCCATACGTGAGGCGGTGAACCCAGTGGGGTGAGCCCACGGGTCGGGGAAGGCACGCGAAACCTGCGACCTGTATCGAACATTCCCTAGTGGAAGGGGAGCCCAGTAATAGGGCTGCTACACGGGTGGGCTGGTCCCTCCCCTCCCCTCCTATTTTTTACCAAAAAAAAAAAAAAAAAGAGATAGAAATTAAATCATTAATCAAAGGAATAAGACAGGAACAAGACAAAGACCTAGATGATTGGCACAGATCTTGGCCCGCCTCATGACCAGCCGGACCTTTCTCGTCTCCTTGTGCTTCAGAAGCTTCACGCTCCCATGGCCCCGCTCCTTCCACTGGTTCCCCTCTTTGTCGAATCGGTACAGCTTCGCCATCCTGAAATCAAGAACCGATCAGGTTTGGAAGGTGAAACCCTAGGATCTCCCGCGAAAAACCTAGGACGTGAGGGGAGGAGAGGGGATCGGGGCTTACAGGTCGAGAAGGACGTCTTCGTCCTGCTCGCCGGTCGTGACGGCGACCTCCTCGAACCGGACGATGGGGGCGACCTGGGCGCCGGTGTTCTCGTCCTCGCCGCCGGCGGCCTCTGTCTCCTCTTCGTCTCTGCGCTCGGGATCGGTGCTGGCCATGGCGGCGAGCAGTGGAGATCGAAAGGGAAAACGAGCTACGCTGCAGCGGGGGACGCGAGCAGCGACGGGCTGGCAAGCGTGACGTGAGAGTGAAGGGATGGTGCTATGGTTTTATTTCATCATACAGAAGTTAGATGGCTAGAATTGGAATTACAGAAGTCAGACGGCTAGAATTGGACTGGCAGGAGAATTTTATAGAGAACCCCTTGTCATGTTGTATATTATATGCAAGTTCCTGACTTTTCAAAGATTCGCTTGTGAGAAAGTGGGGAAAAGGAGAGATTGGGCATGTTCTCGTGGCCCCTGCGGATCGGATAACATTAACATATGACAGGTTTATTGGCTTTTTTCATCGACCTGTGTCTTTTATTTTTATTTTTCCATCTTTAGTGCAGTGTTTAGCTTATTCCAATAATGTCGAGGCACAAGCAGGTCTCCCTATCATTGTTAACTAGCAGCCCTTAGCATGTGGGATGGGTATATAGAGATGGATGGCAGTCATACAATAAAACAATAAAAGTTGTAAAGTTTTTCTTTTTTTATTTTTTCTGGTATATAAAATGAGACCTATTTGGCATGGAATAAAAAGCAGAATTAGATTGTTATGGTCCCCCATTATGGTATTCATGAAGCTAACTCTCAAGTCTAGGTTAGGAGTATGTTGGTGAAATACCAAGCATGTATGTCTGCATGTAGTTTGAGTTTAAAATCCGGCAGTTAGCCATAATTGAATAGTTGATAAATAAATATAATAAATAAAAATAAAAAAGTGCTAATTTTAACATGAATTTTTATTCAAATATTTTTAATTTCGTCCAACTAATGGATCATTCTTAAATTTACAAACTTTGATTTTTAATATATTATGTTGATTTGCTTAATGGTATTATAAATAAAAATCTACATAATCAAATAATGAAATAGTAATTGTTAAATATATTTTAGTTAAAACAGATGGGAGGAGATGTAGTTGTTAAGATAAAAAATGAAGAATTACTTTAAATGATATTTTATTCAATGAATTGGGAAAGATGATCAAAATGGAGAAGTAGGTTTATATGATTCAGATTTTTGGACTGAGTCGGATCAAGTTCGATTAGTGTTAGCCCATTTAGTTGACCTAAATGAATCCTAGATAACATACAGAATAGGTTAGTCAGGTTGAAAATTACAATATCTTGACCAGACCCAAAATTTAGATAAGGTCCAATTTTTTGAAGTCAATGAAGCACATGGTTCTTCAAATACGGATCAAGTTTGGAGTAGGTCTAGTCACGGATCAACTCGAGACCAAGTCTGGTCATGGATCAACTCAAGGATAGGTCTGGTCATGGATCAAATCACCCCCTCCTTCAGGACAAGCACCTTACTTTCCTTCTATCTTTTGGACAAGCACCTTACTTTCCTCCCTCACATAGCTCTGATTTAATTTAATATTTTTGAGAAAATCCCTTTTTAAGTACTCCTGTTTAAGTTTCCGCTTTCACCTCTCTGTGCCTCTTTTATTAATCTCTTACTTATCCTGATATCGCTTGTTAGGGAACTCTTTAACCTCTCCCTCCATCCTTTTTTTATGGCCTGCCCTTATTAACTTTAATATCCTATATGCATTACTTCATCATCCATGTTGTAAATGCCTTAATTGATTCCTATAGTCTACCTCACTGTCCCTAATATCTTGTCCATGTTACATCATCGTTCGTCTTCTAAATACTCAATTTCACGAGGGAACAGAAGAAAAATTGGGAGCGAAATAAAAAAAGAGAGTTTGTATAGAAGAGTTTGAAATAGAATAAAGAAAGATTATATAGAAGAAAGATGGTTCATATGCTTGGATCACACAGGTAAATAAGAATAGAAAAAAAAATTGGTTGTCGAATTCTAGTGCTTATTTCTTGTAAATTAGAAAAAAGATTAGATATCTATTTTCCATTTATTTATGTTGAATACCTAATTTTTCAATGGTACCTCCAATAAAAGATGACATATCCATTGATTCTTTCTTTCAATCTAGGCTCTTGGATCAAAACTAAAGAGTAGCCTAGAAAAAATTATAGGCATCGAAGCAAAAACCTTTAAATTATGGAAAGATATTATTGCCTTTGGATAATTGGGGACTCAAAAGTCTGAAACTACTTTCCTCTATCTTCATCTCTTTCCTCTCCACCTAAGCAACAGGAAAACTAACCCTCTTACCTTCCTCTATTGCATATGAAGGAAAAAACAATGTAATCTTGTTGGACTGTATGGTACATCTATCTCGTGTTGTTAAGTCTTTTCTTTATTTATTTTTATCTTTATAGAATGATTGTTCTTTAGTAGAAATGTTATAGCTAAGTTGTTATATGATGGAGCAATCATGCTCAACATTTTTCCATTACAAAATTTTTTCTCATGAAATTATTTGTTGAAAATATCCTTATATCATATTGGATTTTGTTCCACCACTTTAACTGTAATAATATGATTTTGATATTTTAGATACATATCAGCACCGAGTATATCACACCCAAAACCCATCATTCGGGCCTGACATGTGATATAGCCACACACCCCTTAGGGCATAACCATAAGAATATGCAAGGTCTAATAATCTAAACCAAATTTTTCACAATAGAGGGCAAAATGTCAATATATGCAAAACATAGTTATAAATCACTAAGAATTAGAGCTATCCAAAATATCAGGTATAGAAACATCTGGTATTAGATACAAGATCTAACTAATATTCTCTCTTCAAAATTCTGGATCAATCCCATGAAACTAAGCATCCTATGGCTCTGAAAAGAGATAAAAATGATATAAGCCAAAGCTCAGTAAGAATCCTACACATGCACGCACACAGACTAGAATAGGATAGCAATTTTTAGCAAATATATAAATGCCAAGATAATATCAAAGTATAGCTATTATAAAATTCATATGCTAACATTTTAATGATAATATATATATTTAATAGATCCAAAAAGATGTTTCACATAAAAATCAAATAACACTACCATATGCATATCACATAATATTTGTAGAGCATTTCTATTTCATAAAATACATAATCAAAGTAGTATTTCCATTATATGTATACATATCGTATGTCACTAGATCAGCAATTCTAGCCAACAACAATCTCAATGAGATTACTTATTATCTATTTAGCATAGGTTGAATGTAATATCTTATTTCTAGAATATGGAGCCACAATGTTACTCCAGCCTGCGACAACTGAATCTCCCATTACTCATGTGTCACTTTAGCCTGTAGGTAGCGACCAACGTGCCATGTTTCAACTCATGACTATCAACCAAGCTTGTGAAATTCGTCAAAGAGCCATAGGCCCCCCCCGGAGTACCCATTCCTGTGCAGTAACAGAAGACAAAGAGAACTGGTTACCTATAGGAATTGAAAAAACAAACCATGGAAAAAGATAACAAATTTTATAGAATTCATTGATGCAAGTTTGTCCATTCCTATATAGACAGCGAAAGCACCCGCCTGTGTAGGCTTGCTACATTAAGAAGTACCATGGTGCTTTCCGTTAGTAGCCTGGAAAGCCCAGTTTCGAAAGCCTCGGCCTAGAAGCGTCTTTCTAAAACCTCAAATAGTCCAGGAGGCGAAGTGCCTATCTCGAAATCCCAGAAGCTCATATGGCTCTTTGATAAATTTCACGAGCCGAATGAAGGAACATATGGAGCCATCGAATTGGGAACTCCGTACTTCAACACACTATTAAAGAAAAGGCGAAATAAGTCTCCCTTCATTGAGTAATAAAATTAATGACTCGCAATCATTTGTCTTATGATTAAATCAGTCGTTGTCTACAGTAATTGCTCTTTAGCAAGAAGCTCTATTCAATCAAGTAGGCTAGTTTGAAGCATTAATCAGAGTGCCATGCTCTAGCTTGTGGTTAGCATGAACTAGTGGCTGGCAAATCCTCATAGCGGTGAGTCTAGATGTCCCCATCTCCTCCACCTTACTATTATATCATATTTATCTTATTATTAATTTTGGGCATTGGATTAACTATAGCCATGTTCTAGCTTGTGGTAGGCAAATCTCTCATCACTCGTGCTAGACCTCAGCCTATGTCTGGCAACCAAAAGTGTCATATTTTGGTCCATGATTGGCAACCATAACAAGGGTGTCACTGTTTGCATGAAGTTCCCCTTGCACAGTCTAAGGGGATGGACATACTAAAGAATTCGTTGGCACAAGTCAAAAAGCAAGATAGATAGGTTTGCGAGTATGCTATAGGTGTTATAGCAATCGGAAAGATAGTCATAGAAGGAAGGATATGGGAGTAGTGTAGATCCAGGTGCCTTGACCTTAAAGTACTTTCACTATCGTCTCACCACCATTCGAAGAAGATGGATTCGGATAGGAATAGGGATGGAGCCTGAGCTATGGTGGTTGAGATCTGGTTATGTCTGCACCACTCCTATTGTGAAAGGCTACTCCTAAGATAAGATAAAATGCATTGATTGATTTGTCAAAAAGTTTTACCCCTCTTTGTAAGTCCCGGTAACTAGCAAGATGTGTGCCACTTCTCATCTTGAAAACTTGTCCTTTCTATTATTTAACATATAGCCTAATGTTGCCATATATAATAGGTAGTGCTACCCATCCTCTCACATCATGGATAATAAGAAGATGCATATAACTACCCCACTCCTTTCATGTTATGAATAGTGGGTAGATAAATAGTAACTACCATATTTAGATTCAGCTTCATCTAGACCTACGGGTGCAAATGGGTCGGGTCGGGTTGGGTCCTGCGTGACCCCGACCTGACCCAGTTTCTTTTTCGGGTCCTAATTTTGGACCCATACCCAATCTGATTGACAATCGAGTCGGGTCGGGTCCAGCCTACAATTTTTAGTTGTAATTTCTTCACGATTATTTATTCATGGCATGCATACATAACTAAGAATAATTGGATATCATGTGGAGATAAAAAATTTCATACTCATAAGCATATAAAATATCCAAAACTATATGGTTGGTTGTGTAGAAAGACTCTTACCTCTACTTATATTGTCGTGAGTAGATATGCTATGCTTAGTTCGTTACCTTTTAATTTGACTAATTAGTCGCTATTTTTTTTTCTAACTTCTAGAAGTCCAGTTTTATAACCCTAACTCTAACCCATGATCTTCAGTAGCCGCCCAAACCCCCCACTTAGGTCGATCACATGACACGGCTGCTTGAACCCTAGAGTAGTATCCTAAAGATCATGAAAGGCCTAAGATAAACAAATATCTAACAACTCTAGAATTTAAAACAATAGATAGTAACCAAATTATCTAACTAAATAAATCCACCAAGATCAAATAATCAAACTTATTCAATTATAGAATATTTAAATATTCATTTGGTATCAAAAAATAAACTAACCAACTAACTAATGGTTTCATCACTTGATCTCCATGCGCAATCCAATCAAGACTATAAATCCTATCACTCTGAAAAAAAGAGAAAAGAGGTGGTGTTAGTTTTACAGCCTAATAAGAATCCTCCATACTGACACCAAGATAGATATATTAAATTTAAAATAAAGATTTTCTATAAACCATATCAAAATGCAGGCAAAAATTATAAAATTTTATACTAATTATTTAACATAGCTCAAATAAATCTATATAAATATGTATATATAAATGTACATCATCAAATATACAACTCATTCAAAAAAATATGTCAAATATATCATCAGTTTAAAGCTTTTCTTCAATAGTGGTTTCATATATCTTATCTTCTATTATAAACTAGATTTTTTACCATTAATTATCTTTCTGATTTAGACTATCCATGATCATGCTTCGGGTTTGTCTCCCAAAATATAATTTTATGCTTCAGCATGTGGTGGCAAACCATAACATCCACGCTGATGAGAATACAAAATGTCATATATTTTTTTCTTAATGTTTAATATTTTATACTTATTTTGTGCCTAAATGTACTCATTATTCTTATATTTTAATTTAGGATGCAAATGGAGGTGTTAAGTGCAAAATGAAGCTAATTGGATGATTTTGGATAGTTTCGATATTGCTTCATAATCTGGGCAAAACTTTTTCATCCGAGCTACGATTTAGATAATTCAAGATGATGTTGAATACCAAGAAAACGTTCTACAACTTTCATGTTTAGAGTTTTGAGAGATACGGGATTTATAAAGGTTGAAATCTGGCTTGAAGTTGCTGCACGGGCACTGTTGATGTGCTAGAAAGCCTTAGCCTGCAGTACGTGGATTTGACTCGGTCTACTTTCAGAGGTCTCCAGATCTGATGCATGAAAATCTCAGCTGGAAACACCACTTTCCCAGTTATATTAAAACTTTATTTTATTTTTTTTAATTAGCCAGATTTGAATATTTGTTAGGAGATTTTTTAGGAAGGGATAAACGTGAAAGAAAGGAGGCTGCGGAGACTCCTCTTGGAAGGACGCCTCTCTTTCTCTTTTGTTGCCCAAAAAGACAACCCAAGAGGGGGGGGGGGTGAATTGGGTTTTAAGTAATTATTGCAAATAAAAACTTAATGAGTAACTAATTAAACCTTATTGCAAGTGGATTAATTAGCTTACTATATGCAGTGAATGAAGGGAATGGAAGAGACAATGAAACAATCACAAATACAAGAGATTTTATAGTGGTTCGGAGCTAACCCTTGCTCCTACGTCCACTCCCCAAGCTTCACTTGGGAGTTCACTATAATCCCTCGGATTACAGCCGGTTGTTTTATAAGCTCACAACCCAACTTGTTGTTTTACGAGATCACAACGAACTCGGTCGGTTTTTACAGGCTCACCAACTAGAACCATCCGATTGTTTTTCCGGGATCACAATCGAACCCTTACACGTTGGTTTTACCCTCGGCTCACCAACCAACCTTAACACCCTTGATTCAATCCCCTAATTGAATCAAGTAAGAAAAGCTGTTTTAAAAGAGTACAAGGATAGCTTCTTGGAAAGCAAATATAAGCAATATGAATAAAGAAGAGTTAGAAGCCCTCAAACAGATTTTTGGATGTGAAGTAAGGGGCTTCTCGAACTCTGCAACTCCTCTTGAGTGTGCTGAAGATTTGCTGTCAGAAAGGGAGCCTCGAATGCGAGGAAGATGTTTGGAGGATGGACTTCAATGCACTTCTTCCTTCTTTCTCTTGTATTTACTCTAGACTAGCTTTGGTAGGTGGAAATCCTTTTTGCTTTGAATGAAATCTCTCTCTTAATGTCTATTACTGTTCACTCTGGCTATTTAAGCAATCCCCATCGAAAACTAGCCGTTAGACACACTTTTAGAGCCGTTCTGCACAATCTGCAACTTCTGACACAGTGTTCGTTGGGATCGGAGTCGATTCGCTCGATCTGAAGTCGACTCGCCTGTTGCTGGAGTCGACTCATGCTTTACTGAAGACGACTCGCCCACTGTTCAAAATTTGAAATAAAGTGCTGTCCCGTTCTGGAGTCGACTCGGCCAAACTTGGAGTCGACTCGCCAATATCCGAAAATGACTCTGCCTTCTGGAGACGACTCGTTTTCAGGAATCCAAAGGTCTTTCTTTCGGGTTTACTTCCTCGAGTCGACTCGGATTCTCTTGGAGTCGACTCGGCTCTCAGAGCCTGAAAAACTGGTCTTCTGTCTTTGGAGTTGAACTGCCTCGGAGTCGACTCGGACTTTGCTGGAGTCGACTCATCTCGCAGAGACCGAAAAAAACTGCTCTTCTGTCGTTGGAGTTGAACTGCTTCAGAGTCGACTCGGACTTTGCTGGAGTCGACTCGGCTCTCAGACACCGAAGTTGGCTCTCTGACTTTTAGTCTTGCATTCCTCTGAGAGTCGACTCTTGCCTTTTTAGGAGTCGACTCGCCAACCGTTGGAGTCGACTCGAGTTCTTCTGGAATCGACTCGGCTCTCAGAGTCCAAAAATAACTTCTCTGTCTTTCTGTCTGTTACTCCTTGGAGTCGACTCGGAACTATCGGGGGTCGACTCGGCAAGCATCGGAGTCGACTCGAATTCTTCAGGAGTCGACTCGGTGACAGGGTCTGAGATTCATCTTTCTGTCCTGCTGTCTGTTCTCAGTCGAAGTCGACCCGCAGTGTGCCGGAGTCGACTCGAGCCTGTGCCAGAACATCTGAAACACTTGGAGTCGACTCGAAATCCTCCTGAGTCGACTCGAGTTTCAGTCTTTGACTTAAGCTGATTTCCACATGCACTCAAAAGAGGATTCTTACAAATTTTGCCTGATATACTGGATTTAATTCATTAGTATAACATAAAATATACTCAATGGCTTTGTGCTCATCAAAATCAAATAGGGTTATAATCAATCACTCCACATCTTTTCTCCTTGGAAGTTTGCATCCATGGCCCTGCGTGGCTAAAGCTTTTATTGGTCTAAAGAAATAGAAGCCTCGAAATCAATAAAACTGTGAGATCAGAATTTATTTTTGTTGTCGGCTTTCTTTTGGTAGACCTAAGGATGACTTAAAAAGAATGTCGTTGTCAAAATTATAACCAACAAATAATTTTTTTTTTATATTAGTCTTACCATCCTCTATTCGATGAATAGTGGTTGTAGGAGGTCGATCTACAGGGAGGCAATTGGAGCACACAAAAAAATAATAGAAACTCCATTAAGATTCATGGCAATATATATATATATATATATATATATTTCTTTTGAAAATAATTTCTTGAGGATATTTGATTAATATCTAACCAACCAAAGCTAGTTTTCTAATCAAAAATAAACAAAAGAAAGAAAGAAAACTTTGCAATTGAAATCTGATGCAAAGTAGGGGTCGATTTTCAAAGACAGAACATAAATGAAAACCGCAAATCGAACAGCAAAGATTAATTTTAGAATTATCTTAAAACTAAGAATTTCAGAATATATAAAATAAATTGCAGAAATTAAACTGAAACTTAAACACGGATTGCATAAAAGAAAAATGATAGATTTCATAAAAAGAAAATTGATTACAAAGTAGAAATGAAGATTGGTAGCCTGATGCTGCCTTTCTTCTACAAATAAAATAAAGAAAAGAAAAAAAAACAAGAAACTTCTTTTCTCCCTCTCGGTGGAACACTCTCTTCTTTTTTTTCTCTTTCTTTTTTTTCAAGAATAGAGCATACTCTATTCTTTTCCTCCCCCCCTCCGAACAGAACTCTTCCTCCCTTTATATAGATCACCCCCATCCTTTGAAGCCGGCGTTGAATCCATGGGGAACGGACGCATGATCCTTGGACCGGAATGCACGCAGATGGTTGGATCAAGGGAGCTGGTTCGATGGGAGCTGGCCGCAGGATCACTGGGACAGCTGGTTCCGGAAGCTTCGTGGAATGCATCACGGGAGGAGTGGAGGACAGGGTCGTCCGGGATGCTAGCACTGATCCGGAAAGGAGGATGCCGCAGGATCAGCTGGGCGGATCATGGAGGAGGCTGGGATGAAGTGCATGGGGCTGGGATTTGGATGATTTTGAATCCGGAAGGCTAGACGCGGCGTCTGGGATCACGCCTTGCAATCGGACGGAAGAAGCTTGATTGCAGCATGGGATGCCGTCGTGGGATGGGCGAAAGGAGCTGGGAAGAGGACGTGGGTTTTCCTCTTTGGACTACGGGAGGATAGACATGCCGGATGTGAAACGGGAGGCTTGATTGCAGTTTGTGAAATGGAAGGAAGCTGAACATTGCGGGGGAAGACGGACGCGTGATCGATGGGATTGAACCTCCGAGAGCTGGCTGCAGGATCGGCTGGGCGGATCGTGGGGGAGGAAGAGCTTCGGATGCTGATTCGAAAAGGAAGCTGGGATGCGGACGGCTGGGACTTCGCGTGATCCCACGGGGTGAGAGACGTGGAGGTTGCAATGGAAGGAAGCTGGGATGCTGTGTCAAGATGGGCAGATATGGAAGGATGTGAATGCCGGTCCATGGAAGGTAGGAGATGCGAGCGCATGGACTGCACGTGGGAGGACTCTAGAAGGTTGTGATGAACTCATTCAAATGGACACACGGGATGCTGGATCAAGGGTGCTTCATGGAAGATAGACGGCTCGGCTTGGGATGGCATCCTTCTGAAGTTAATTTGTACTCAATGTGCATTTTATCTCTAATTTATGATAATCTGTGCCAAACACAAATATAATATTAATCCAGTGAATTTATCATTATATGTTAGCTGTAATACTAATTTAAGCAGCGTGTAGATCGTACTTTTGTGCTCTCATCACACCCCCCAACTAGCTTATTGCTAGTCTTTAGCAATTAACAAGCATACGATAAAATGCGAGTACAAAAGATGTAGTCTAACTTATGACTTTTTATTGAAGCTAAGTACACAAAACTGAGATATGTACCCATTTTCGTAGAGGATCACGATTGCACTTAGCACGTGCAACAAGCCTTTAAATCCCTAGGTTATCTTAGTGGACAAGTATTGTCTCGTGAGGGTTTGCAATGAAGTTACCCACAAACTTCGTCAGTCAGGAATTTCCAATGTTTAACTCAAAATTTGAACAAGTATTACTGTATGAACCTAAAATTACCAGAACAATAGAGACTTATTGCTATGATATTTAAGTGGACTCTAACTCAAGTTTCATTACACCCCATCTATCTGCTAACAAGTCAAGAATGTAGTGAGGTGCAAGGTAGTATCATATAAATGAGTGGTTTTCACTTACTTCCAACATGATCGCTCTAATTTTCAAAACTTTTTAGAGTTAAATGATAATGAACATCCAAGATTTAACTTTTAATCAGATTGAATGCTAAGAAGAATGACTTGTGCAATATCTAGCCTTATTAAGCTTTCTAGCTGACCCATGTAGCGAGTGTTAGGCCAATGACTCCCGATCCATATGGCTCAGGGCACTAGGTGTAAAGATACCCTAACAGGCTTAATAACTCAAGTCAACTAGGCTCCAAGGCCAAATTAGTCACTTAGAGTTTAATCTCAGTCATCCTCACCTTTTTACGCGAACACTCGCTGCTTGCCAGGCAAGAGGTCCGATTACTCAGTGAGAAGACTTAAACTCATTTTATTTTCTTCTTTCCTTTTTTTTATTTTTTAGAGTGTTCATCACACATATAACTTTAAATTATCCAGAAGATTAAAAATATTCATATTAGTTGCAAGTTCACATATCCCACTATTCATGTGCTTACGTGTAGGTGCTAAATCGTCTTCTATCATGTTAGCTGGAGACAGGTGAGACGAAAACTCAAGCTAGAACTGCTATCATATTTCTTAACTCAAAGTTATTGTCAAAACAATTCCTAGTTTATACAGCCAAAAAGATTAAAATTTGAGTTAAAAATTTGAAATCCTCTATTTATTTTTATTTTTATTTATATATGTATATTATATTTTAGGCACAAAAATCTTTTTTAGGCAGAAAAATCAAAAATATTCTCACTCTCATATCTAAATTCAGCATTGTCCTCAATGTTAAGAAAACTAAAACAGTAATAAGGCAGAGGAGACATTACCTGATTTTTGGATCTTGATATGGCTGGATAAATTGAAGATTGGGAAAAATACCCCCAAACCTGCATGTTAGTAATTTTACTTGTTGGGTTGCCTCTCAAGAGTGCTAAGTTTTATGTCTTCAGCTAGACAATTCTAATTTACTCATAATAAATAGGGTCGGTCAGAAGTGTCTCCTCGACTTCTTGACTTAGATACTCAAGGTATGGTTTTAAAGGATGTCCATTGACTTGAAATGACCTACCATTCTTGGTATTGCATATTACTACCGCATCATGCGAATGCACTTTTTCTACCGTGTATGGGCCAGTCCAGCGAGATTTAAGTTTTCCAGAAAATAGATGTAATCGAGAATCATATAAAAGGATTTTTTGTCCTTGGTGAAACTCCTTATGAGTGATCATTTTATCATGCATGACCTTCATGCAATCCTTGTACTTTTTAACACACTCGTAAGCATCGTTCCTAATTTCTTCAAGCTCATCGAGCTAAAGCTTTCTATGCTCTCCTGCCTTGTCGAGATCGAAATTAAGACGTTTGATTGCCCAATAGGCCTTGTGCTCTAACTCGACAGGTAAATGATAAGCCTTGCCATAAACAATCCTATATGGAGACATTCCAATTGGTATTTTGTAAGCCGTACGATATGCCCACAATGCATCTGTTAACCTAAGGGACCAATCCTTTCAAGATGGATTGACAGTTTTCTCAAGGATAGTCTTGATTTTTCTGTTGGAAATCTCAACTTATGCACTCGTTTGTGGATTATATGGTGTACCGACCTTGTAGGTGATGTTGTACTTCCTAGCAAGGGCTTTAAAAATTCTATTGCAAAAGTGTTTTTCCCCATCACTAATGATAGCATGAGGGGTGCCAAAACGAGCAAAGACAGACTCCTTAAGAAACTCGATCACCACTTTGTGATCATTGGTTTTACACGCGACAACCTCAATCCACTTGGACACATAGTCAACAGCAAGGAGTATGTACTGGTGCCCAAACTGTTGGAATCCCTCGCACGCCGCAGAAAATTTCAGAAAAATTCTGCGCGTAGCGGAAGACATGCGCGAGATCCCGTTCATCTCATGAACTTATTTTAAAACCGATGTTCGTAGATAGATTAGGATTAAATACTTTTACATAATATTAGGAAGATCAGATCTTCACCTTGTGCGGGTAGATGATCACCGCAAATCTGATGATCGTGGACTTGTTGAAGGTTCGCTTGAAGCCGCACACGCGTCCGGCCTCTACGGGTATCCACACGAGGCAGAGGACCAATCCAAACTCTCTAATCTCCCCGGGGTGCTAGCTCCCTTGCAGAGATATGTTTTGATGGTTGAAATCCTCTCTTTTGAATCAACTCTTGATTGCCTTAGAGAGGAGGAAGAAGGATAGATCAAAAGGAAGAAGGCAAAACCCCTTTGCAGCCTTTTCCTTTTCCTTTTCTTTTGGAACCAAAAGAAGAGAGGGAGGAAGGGCTGCATGCCTCCTTCCTTTTCTTTGCTTGCTGGTGGCTGAAACCATCATGGGAGAGATGGGTTCACGGCACAAAAGGGAGGAGAAAAATCCCACGTCCTTCCAAAGGAGGGGATTGTCAAGCGGGCCCATGAGAGAAAAGATGGGTCACCTGCCACCTATCTTTCTTCTCCTCCTTTTTTTTTTTTTCTTGCAGCTCCAAGGAGGCTGAAGGGAGGGGGTTCACGGCTGGATCACCAAGATGGGAAGATGGTCCTTCACGGCTGTAAAGAGAGGGGGAGGAAAAAATTAGGGTGCTGCCCCCTTTCTCTCTCTTATATATGGCATGTGGAGCTCCTAAAATTTAGGAGCTCCCATCCTTATCTCTAAGAAAAGAGGAGGGGCGTACGCCTCTCTTCTTTTCTTCACGTATTCAGCCAAGAGGGGCGTAGCCCCTCCCTCTTCTCCCTATTTCACGCACGCCCACTTAATCCAATTAAGTGGGGTGTGGGGCCATGTACAAGGTGGGTCTAATCCTCTTCCAAAGAGGATTGAGTGCGCCCATTTTCTTTTTCCTTCAAATCCTAATCTAATTAGGATTCAATTGAACCATGACTCAATTGAACTCTTCAATCCTAATCCAATTAGGAGTCTTTTAATTAATTAGATTAAAATTAATTAGGACTTAAGAAATCCTAATCTAATTAGGACTTATTAAATTTCAGTCCTAATTCAATTAGGACTTTAGAAATCCTACTTCAAGTAGGACTTTAATTTAATTTGAAATCCTAATCCAATTAGGACTTTAAGAATCCTAATCCAAGTAGAACTCCTAATTAAGTCCAATTAATTAAATCCAATTAATTAAATTAAATTACAATCCAATTGCAATTATTCCTTCTTCAACTCACTACTCTTAGCGGGTTAACCAATTATCAATCAAATTGATTATTTGTGATTCCTAATCACAATTCAACCATCGGATCGGTCAATACCTCTAATGTGTGTGACCCCATAGGTTCTATTCTATCTGGTAGTGAGATATATTGCGATCTCTATCACAATATCATTGAAAACTCCTTTCAATGGGTTGGAACAATTCCAACTCAACTCACCAGGGACCATCGATCATCAAGATAGTCCCTGTGAGTCTCACCATCCACCAGTGACACCTAGCAGCATGTAGTGGCAACCCAGCAGAATGGAATGATGAACCTCTAGGTGCAGTTATCATATGATACGGTCCTTCTATCATGGATCCCTACAGGACGGAGGTCATGGATAACTCGTCAAACCCCATCGTCTGTCATATGTCAAGATTTATTCGACTTAAGTTCGAGAATGGAAAACTCCTTTTCCACTGTACATACTACCCCGGCCGAGGATTTACGAACTCAGTCTCATAAATCACATAGGATCTCTCTTAACCTATCAAGATCGATAGATTCCATCTAGATGCACCCCTACTCCTACAATGAACCTACTGCAGCCAATCTGCACCACAAGAACCCAATTGGCTAGGGCTCATGTTTATGTGCTCGTCAAACTACAGCAACCTCACTGTGAATAGCCGAGGCATCGCAGGTCAAAGGACCAGTCATACAACTGCAGCATCAAGTAAGTCACTGACGAGTGGATAGACATCCAAGTGACTACTTGCTATGGTCACGCTCAGTACCCTTGTTCTCTAACAAGCACTTGCACAATTGCTCCAGTGTCGCCACACTGTGGACTCAAGACTCGTCCATCAAAGAAAGCGATCTGTGCACTAATCTCAGCGGATCGATCACCGTCCTCGTGATGATCCATCGATCAAGAGCAATTCAGAAATTAATCACCAATGACACATGCCTCAAATTCTCAACTCTTGAGAATATGCGTCATCATCTTATTAATTTCTTGGACGATTCATGGACACATAAGAACATGAATGAAAAGAATGCCCATTCTAATAAATTCATTATTAGGTCAAGTACAAATTTATATCCCAGAATAAAATAATGCGTCAGCCAAATTGGCTTCTAGGGCATACTTCTAACAATCTCCCACTTGCACTAAAGCCAATCAGCTATAAACCTAAACCCCATCTTCTCAAGATGCGCTTCAGTTTTCTGCTGACTTATCTGCTTAGTGAATGGGTCCACCACATTTCCTGTGGAGTCTACTCTCTGATCCTTTACTTATTTCTTTTCAAGGTAGTCGCTTATTAGGTTAAACCACCGCTCTATGTGCTTCGGCTTCTGGTGAGACCTTGGCTCTTTAGCTAGTGCTATGGTGCCTTTGTTATCGCAGTAGAGTGTTATGGCATCTGATGACATTACACCTAACTCAGCAATGAACTTATTAAACCAGAAGGTTTCCACTGCACCCTTAGATATGGCTAAACATTCAGCTTCTAAGGTAGAATCTACAATAATCGGTTGTTTGGAACTCTTCCAATTTACTGAACCATCATTGCATATAATCTGATGTAGACTTTCTATCATCAATATGTGTGCATCCTTCTACCTTCAACTCTGATCTTCTTCCAAAGACCAAGAACATGTCCGTAGTTCTTCTCAAGTATTTAAGACTGTTCTTCACAGCTATCCAGTGCTTCTTGCCTGGATTTGACTGATATATGCTCGTGACACTCACAGCATGTACTATATCAAGTCATGTACATAGCATGGTATACATGAGGCTCCCTATAGCCGAAGTATAAGGGATCTTGCTCATCCACTGAATCTCTTCAGATGTGTTGGGGCACATCTTCTTGAAGAGATTTACCCCATGCCTAAGGGGTAATAATCCCCTTTTAGAGGTTTCCATGCCGAACCTCTTCAACACTCCCTCTATGTAATATTCTGTGATAGGACAAGCATCCTCTTAGATCTATCTCTATAGACCTTAATTCCCAAAATATAGGATGCTTTTCCAAAGTCTATCATGGAGAATTCCTTAGACAACCAAACCTTGACTTAGGATATCATCCACGTACAATACGAGGAATGCAATAGTCCTCCCACTAACCTTCTTATAAATACATGGTTCCTCCTCGTTCTTGAAGAAATCAAACGATTTGATTATATCGTTGAAACGAGTGTTCCAACTCCGAGATACTTGTTTTTGTCCATAGATGGACCTTTGCAGCTTACAGACCTTGTGATCACCATCACAATATCATGATATGCTACAACAACAAGCAATATTCGAATGGACTTCAGTATGGCTACAGGTGAAAAAGTATCCTGATAATCAGTGCCTTCGCACTGACTATAACCTTTCGCCATTAGCCTTGCCTTATAGGTATCTACCTAGCCATCCGAACTTAATTTTCTCTTGTAGATCCATTTACACCCAATAGGTACTGTACCTTCCGGTGAATCTACTAAGGTCCAGACTTGGTTGGAATGCATGGAGTCTATCTCTAACTTCATGGCTTCCAGCCATCTCTCGGAATCGATGTCTAACATCGCCTCGTTGTAGGTATTGGGATCCTTACCTTGATCCCTATCTTCCATGAGGAACACTTCCTCTACATCCTCTGTAAGTATACCTAAGTACCTTTCAGGAGGATGGAAGATCCTACTAAATCTACGAGGTGGAGGAGGTACAACATGTACTGGCTCGATATGAATAGGTTCTATAGGCACAATGGCTCGTTGCTCTTTAGAGACTTTCTCTTCGAGCTCAATTTTTCTCCTACTGCCTCTATCAAGGATAAACTATTTTCCATGAAGATAGCATGTCGGCTCACAAACACTTTGTGATTCTCTGGGACGTAAAATTGTATCCAAATAACTCTTTAGGATATTCTATAAAACGAGCACTAATTGTCCTATCCTCTAACTTGTCCGCCTGTTGTCATTTGACTTGGGCCGGACATCCCCAAATCTTGAAATAACCAAGACTCAGCTTCTTACCATGTCATATCTCATATAGTGTGGTAGGAACAGACTTAGAGGAAACACTATTCAATATGTAAATAGCTGAAAATAGGGCATCTCTCTAAAGAAACAAGGGTTGATCAGTGAAGCTCATCATGGACCTGACAATATCCAATAGGATCTGATTCCTCCTCTCCGACACTCCGTTAAGCTGAGGTGTACCAGGAGGGATCCATTATGAAACTATACCATTCTCCTTGAGATAATCACGGAACTCTCCACTAAGGTATTCACCTCCTCGATCTGATCGAAGAACCTTAATGAGTTTTTCTGTTTGTTTTTCTACTTCATATCTGAACTCTTTGAACCTTTCAAAAATTTCAGATTTGTGTCTCATACACATATCCATACCGTGAGTAATCATCGGTAAATGAAGTAAAAATTACAACCCCTAGCCTGCACATCGAATGGGCCACACAGATAAGTGTGTACTAGGGTAAGTATCGCAGTGGACCTCTCCCATGTACTAAAAGGGATAATTTGGTCATCTTTCCTTGAAGGCAGAATTCACAAATCGGATATGACTCGAAAGTCAATGAGCTCAGAAGCCCATATTTCTTCAATTTGTTTATTCTGTCTTCTCCTATATGACCAAGCCTGAGGTGCCACAAATACTTTAGATTTATCTCATCTCTAGATCCTTTTGGATCCTATGGTACTCACTGTTTGCTTAGATACATTCATAGGTACATCCAAATGTAAGTGATAGAGACGGTCAATCATAAAACCATATGCATCCAATTTATTTCTCAAACAAATTGAACAATAGTCTTATAAAAATCTTTCTGTGCTAAACAAGATACAGAAATCAAATTTCTGTTTGCAACAGGTAACAGTCCCTAAGTATCCTTTTAATAATGAGCATATCTGGCATACCTTCTGAAGGTCTGTCACCCTTCTTACTCTTTATGCTTTCCATGTATGTAGGACAGTTCCTCTTCCAATGTCCGTCTTATGATGCAATGGAAACACTTTTCCTTGCAATCGGCCTTTTTTTCTTGGAACTTCCTTACTTGGCCTTTTCTCGGTCTTCTGCCTTTTCACAGGTTTCTTCTTCTTCCAAGTAGACTCTCTCTTGGAAGTAGAAACCAACTCGACAGCGAGAACGATGCCCCTTGAACTCTTCAAGGTCCCTAAGGTAGTTACCAATTTTATTTAACAATTCTATTTTGGTGCATACAATCTTGTTCATATGGTAATTTACTATAAACTGTTCATATGAAGCTAGAAGGGATTGCGGGATCAAATCCATTTGCAATTCCTTGTGCATGGTCATGCCGAGCTTCTCAAGCTCCTCTAAGTCCTTTATCATGGTCAAACCATGATCATGGACAGACTGCCCATCACGCATCTTAGCCTTGAAGAGCCTCTTGGACACTTCAAAACATGCTGCGTGACTCTGTTCACCATACAACTCTTGTAAGTGATATAATATGTCCCTGGCAATCTTCATGTTCTCATGCTGGCATTAAAATTAATTGGACATGGATGCCTTTGTGCAGCACCTAACTTTATTGTCATTGTTCGTCCACTTAGCATGCGTCTTATGCTGACCAGTAATCGGACGGATTGGTAACACAGGGATTCCATGGTCTAGCATATACCCTAATTTCTCACAATTCAAAACTATTTTGAAATTTGCTGAGCTAGTTTTTATAATTGGGTTTGGTCAAACAGTTGTTCTATAGGATATGAGTTAAGAGTCTAGAAGCTGACTTTATAATCCTCAGAGAGTAAAGATTCTAGTTAGAATTTTGTACTTGAACTTTATTTGTTTTAGGGCCTTTTAAAACAAATATACCTCCCACTATTTTCTCGAATCTCTCACACTCCTCTAGTAGAGAAACGGAAACCTTGCGACTCTAGGTTTCAAGTGGGGTGCTACGGTCCCACCAATTTACATACCACCTCACCTAACAGTTATTGGTGACAAATAAATGATGAGTGTACAACTCTTGTACAATGCTTCTCAAGCAAGTTGTAGCGCTATCCGGTCTCTAAGTAATGAAGACCTCACCTAACAGTTATTGGCCCCATTCCTTAGTTAAGTCGGACCCACCGTATAACCGCAGAAGCAAAGCCGTCATTGGGTCCCTCACCTAACAGTTATTGGGCCCAACCCCATCTTTACCCCTACAACATCTCATGCCTAATAGAGAGGTCCAGTCCCCCGATGCAACTTGCCCACTGTATCCAGCCGAGACAAATCAACGCCGGAAAGACCTTAGCAGCTCTACTACGGTGGAAGACCTATGGACTTAATATTTTTCGAGGAGATTTAATTTAGGTCTCTTTTATTTAATTATCTACATCTCATGCAAATAATTATCTAACCGCTATGCATAAACATAAACATAAACATCCAGGCATAATAACAAAAATTAAACTGGTGATGATCATGGATCCAGGATGGGGTCATAGTACAAGCACATGCACGTCAATTGGTTAGATCGTCTTCAACTCTTGACTCGATCTTAAGCACCCTTGGTCCAATTGCGATCAACTCCTTGATCCATCTCCAATCAACCCTTGATCTCGATCCGCGCAAATCGTGCTTGTAGAGGCATGCACCGATCAACCATTGACATGCAAACACATCACAGATTACATCCCAGATAACTTTAAAAATAAATAAAATTAAATAATAGTTACAACCCTTTTTTATGAGACACGCAGGTCTCTAATACATCAATATAAGATGCACGCAGGCATCTGAAAATCTGATTTACATGCATCACATAACATCACAGAACATCTCAGACATTGCAGAACATTTCAGCACAATTAAAGGGTCCATCCATGATCATCACCATACGCATCTCATGCATTAAATAAAATTTACAGATCTGAATATTTAACAGATTATGTCATCTTATGAGTTGCTGATCATGCAAGATATGATTCTAAATATTTTTAATCTCATTAACAAATCAATAGAATCATTAATCTAATCGCATAGAAAATCAGCATGCAGAAAAATCAGCAAGCTGAAAATTCTGCATGCAGAAAAATTCAGCAAGCATAATCTTTAAATTTTCAGATCTATTATGCCTTAATCATTTAATACTAATCTTAATCTACGCAACCATGGCTCTGATACCACTGTTGGAATCCCTCGCACGCGGCAGAAAATTTCAGAAAAATTCTGCGCGTAGCGGAAGACATGCGCGAGATCCCGTTCATCTCATGAACTTATTTTAAAACCGATGTTCGTAGATAGATTAGGATTAAATACTTTTACATAATATTAGGAAGATCAGATCTTCACCTTGTGCGGGTAGATGATCACCGCAAATCTGATGATCGTGGACTTGTTGAAGGTTCGCTTGAAGCCGCACACGCGTCCGGCCTCTACGGGTATCCACACGAGGCAGAGGACCAATCCAAACTCTCTAATCTCCCCGGGGTGCTAGCTCCCTTGCAGAGATATGTTTTGATGGTTGAAATCCTCTCTTTTGAATCAACTCTTGATTGCCTTAGAGAGGAGGAAGAAGGATAGATCAAAAGGAAGAAGGCAAAACCCCTTTGCAGCCTTTTCCTTTTCCTTTTCTTTTGGAACCAAAAGAAGAGAGGGAGGAAGGGCTGCATGCCTCCTTCCTTTTCTTTGCTTGCTGGTGGCTGAAACCATCATGGGAGAGATGGGTTCACGGCACAAAAGGGAGGAGAAAAATCCCACGTCCTTCCAAAGGAGGGGATTGTCAAGCGGGCCCATGAGAGAAAAGATGGGTCACCTGCCACCTATCTTTCTTCTCCTCCTTTTTTTTTTTTTTCTTGCAGCTCCAAGGAGGCTGAAGGGAGGGGGTTCACGGCTGGATCACCAAGATGGGAAGATGGTCCTTCACGGCTGTAAAGAGAGGGGGAGGAAAAAATTAGGGTGCTGCCCCCTTTCTCTCTCTTATATATGGCATGTGGAGCTCCTAAAATTTAGGAGCTCCCATCCTTATCTCTAAGAAAAGAGGAGGGGCGTACGCCCCTCTTCTTTTCTTCACGTATTCAGCCAAGAGGGGCGTAGCCCCTCCCTCTTCTCCCTATTTCACGCACGCCCACTTAATCCAATTAAGTGGGGTGTGGGGCCATGTACAAGGTGGGTCTAATCCTCTTCCAAAGAGGATTGAGTGCGCCCATTTTCTTTTTCCTTCAAATCCTAATCTAATTAGGATTCAATTGAACCATGACTCAATTGAACTCTTCAATCCTAATCCAATTAGGAGTCTTTTAATTAATTAGATTAAAATTAATTAGGACTTAAGAAATCCTAATCTAATTAGGACTTATTAAATTTCAGTCCTAATTCAATTAGGACTTTAGAAATCCTACTTCAAGTAGGACTTTAATTTAATTTGAAATCCTAATCCAATTAGGACTTTAAGAATCCTAATCCAAGTAGAACTCCTAATTAAGTCCAATTAATTAAATTCAATTAATTAAATTAAATTGCAATCCAATTGCAATTATTTCTTCTTCAACTCACTAACTCTTAGCGGGTTAACCAATTATCAATCAAATTGATTATTTGTGATTCCTAATCACAATTCAACCATCGGATCGGTCAATACCTCTAATGTGTGTGACCCCATAGGTTCTATTCTGTCTGGTAGTGAGATATATTGCGATCTCTATCACAATATCATTGAAAACTCCTTTCAATGGGTTGGAACAATTCCAACTCAACTCACCAGGGACCATCGATCATCAAGATAGTCCCTGTGAGTCTCACCATCCACCAGTGACACCTAGCAGCATGTAGTGGCAACCCAGCAGAATGGAATGATGAACCTCTAGGTGCAGTTATCATATGATACGGTCCTTCTATCATGGATCCCTACAGGACGGAGGTCATGGATAACTCGTCAAACCCCATCGTCTGTCATATGTCAAGATTTATTCGACTTAAGTTCGAGAATGGAAAACTCCTTTTCCACTGTACATACTACCCCGGCCGAGGATTTACGAACTCAGTCTCATAAATCACATAGGATCTCTCTTAACCTATCAAGATCGATAGATTCCATCTAGATGCACCCCTACTCCTACAATGAACCTACTGCAGCCAATCTGCACCACAAGAACCCAATTGGCTAGGGCTCATGTTTATGTGCTCGTCAAACTACAGCAACCTCACTGTGAATAGCCGAGGCATCGCAGGTCAAAGGACCAGTCATACAACTGCAGCATCAAGTAAGTCACTGACGAGTGGATAGACATCCAAGTGACTACTTGCTATGGTCACGCTCAGTACCCTTGTTCTCTAACAAGCACTTGCACAATTGCTCCAGTGTCGCCACACTGTGGACTCAAGACTCGTCCATCAAAGAAAGCGATCTGTGCACTAATCTCAGCGGATCGATCACCGTCCTCGTGATGATCCATCGATCAAGAGCAATTCAGAAATTAATCACCAATGACACATGCCTCAAATTCTCAACTCTTGAGAATATGCGTCATCATCTTATTAATTTCTTGGACGATTCATGGACACATAAGAACATGAATGAAAAGAATGCCCATTCTAATAAATTCATTATTAGGTCAAGTACAAATTTATATCACAAACGACATAGGAAAAGGACCCATAAAATCAATACCCCAAACATCAAAGATTTCTACAATTAAGATCGGGTTCAGGGGCATCTCATTTCTTCTTGAAAATTTTTCTAGCCTTTGACATCGGTCACATGTTTTACAATACTCGTGTGAGTCATGGAATAGTGTGGGCCAATAGAATCCATATTTCAAAACCTTTGCAGCCGTCTCTTTACCACTAAAATGACCACCACAAGCATGGTCATGACAAAAGGAAAGAACTTTCCTTTGTTCGTATTCAGGGATACACCGTTGGATGATCTGATCAGGACAGCATTTGAATAAGTATGGTTCATCCCAAAAATACTACTTCACGCGAGCTAGGAAGCAAAATTGCTCTTGCTTGGTCCAAAAGCTGGGCATTTGTTCAGTAACGAGGTAGTTGACTATGTCAGCATACCATGGAATATTGGTATGGAAAATCATCATTAGTTGTTCATCAGAAAAAGTTTCAGATACAAGTAAGGATTCTGCAGATGACTCAACAATCAGTATGGACAAGTAGTCAGCCACTACATTTTTAGATCCTTTTTTATCTAGAATTTTTAGATCAAATTTCTGGAGCAATAGGATCCAACGAATGAGCCTTGCCTTGGCATCCTTCTTTATAAGAAGGTACTTAAGGGCGGCATGATTAGAATAAACAAGAACCTTAGATCCTATCAGATAGGGACGAAATTTATCTAGAGCAAAAACAACCATCAATAATTTTTTTTCAATGGTGGAATAGTTGAGTTGGGCATCATTCAGGGTTTTGCTCGCATAATGAATAACATGGGGAAGCTTTCCCACTCGCTGACCCAAGACAACACCTATGGCATAATCAGATGTATCATACATAAATTCAAAAGGATGACTCCAATCAGGAGACCTTATGATGGGTGTTGAAGTCAATTCAGACTTCAGTCTTTTGAAAGCAGCTACACAAGTTGGCGAAAAATTGAAAATAGCATCTTTGGCCGACAAATCACATAAGAGTTTTGATATTTTGCTAAAATCCTTGATAAAGCGGCGGTAAAAACCCGCATGCCCTAAAAATGATCGAATTTTTCTAATAGTCTTGGGAGGTGGCAATTTAGCAATTAATTCTATTTTGGCCTTATCCACCTCAATTCCCCTTTGTGACACAATGTGTCCTAAAACAATGTCTGATTCTACCATAAAATGATATTTCTTCCAGTTAAAAACTAAGTTTTTCTCTTTATAGCGCTCTACAACAAGTATCAAGTGGTGCATACATTCATCAAAATTTGATCCAAATACAGAAAAGTCATCCATGAAAACTTCTAAAAATTTCTCCACCATGTCGGAGAAAATACTCATCATGCACCGCTAGAATGTAGCCGGTGCATTGCATAGCCCAAAAGGCATGCGATGATAGGCAAAAGTGCCATAAGGATAGGTGAACGTGGTTTTCTCTTGATCCTCATGTGCGATAGGAACTTGGTTATATCCAGAATAATCATCGAGGAAACAGTAATGAGAGTGGCCAGCTAGACATTCTAGCATTTGATCGATGAAGGGCAAAGAAAAATGGTCTTTCCTAGTCATGGCATTAAGCTTCCTGTAGTCGATGCATACTCGCCATCCTGTTTGGATTCGAGTAGGGACTAATTCATTGTGATCATTACACAGTGATGCCAGACTTCTTGGGTACGACTTGAACTGGGCTTACCCACTGACTATCAGAAATAGGATATATAATCCCTGCGTCTAAAAGTTTGATGACCTCGGCTCGAACTACATCCTTCATGATCGGATTAAGTCGCCTTTGTGGCTCTCTAGAGATTTTTGCATCCTCTTCTAGATGGATCTTATGTTGGACCCCAGAAGGACTAATCCCCTTAATATCAGCTATAGATCAACCGATAGCTTTCTGATTCTTCCGAAGGATACTTAACAACTTCTCTTCCTATTCTTTAGTCAGATTCGATGCAATTATAACAGGTAAGGTCTTATTGTTTCCAAGAAATGCATACTTCAAGTTTTCGGGAAGGTCTTTAAGTTCTAGCTGGGGAGGTTTCACATTGGACGGCACTAATGGAGATTCCGAAATAGGCAATGGTTCGAACTTGGTAGCCCATCTGCTAGTGTCCATCACAGGAATGGAATCTAACAATGCATTAACCTCCTGACTTGATTCACAAGCTTGACCAAAATTAACCAAACATCTTTCTAATGGATCAGAATAACTTGACTCTTCAAAAGAACTGCTAATTATGTTCTCGATCATGTGAATTTCTTCCAAATCATCCATCTCAGTTGACTGACTACTACTGTGAAAAACATTGAGCTGGACAGTCATGTTCCGAAAAGCTAGAGTCATTATTCCATTTCGGCAACTGATCACAGCATTTGAAGTGGCCAAAAATGGTCTACCTAGGATCATCGGGATGTGACTTTTTGGATTTTTTACTGGTTCAGTTTCAAGGACTACAAAATCCACAAGGTAGTAAAACTCATTAACTTTTACAATCACATCCTCTACAATTTCTTTGGGATACTTTACAGTCTTATCTGCTAACGAAAGAGTGATATTTGTGGGTTTTAATTCCTCCAAACCTAACTCTGTGTACACAGAATAGGATAACAAGTTTACATTAGCTCCTAAATCTATGAGGGCTCTCCAAATGATGGTTTCTCCTATTTTAATTTCAACGGTGGGGCAACCAGGGTCTTTATATTTTGGGGCAATCTGTTGTTGAATGAGAGATGAGGCTTGTGCCGCCATCACATCTTGCCTAGGAATACTGATTTTTCTTTTCACCGTGGTGAGGTTTTTTTAAGATTTTGTATAGGAGGGGATCTGTTTGATGGCATCTAGGAAGGATAAATTTATTTGGACATTTTTAAAAACCTCCATGATTTCATCATACTGAGATTTTTTCTTGGAGTCTTGTAATCTACTAGGAAAGGGAGCCTTGGGTGTGTATGTCTCTATTGGTTTTTCCTCTATTCCTTGTGTTCCCTATTCTTGCCCCTTCTTCTGGGTGGGGTTCAATTCATGCTTTTCTTCTTTTTCTTATACAGAAAGTTGGACCTTGTTGTCTACTTGCTTGCCAGACCGTAAAGTGGTAATTGCCTGGACTTCATGGGTTGGGTTTTCATTTGAGTCAATCTGAAACTGGCCTCTCAGCCCTTGATTCTATTGTCTACTAGGGTTAGGCACTGGCTGACTGGGTAATTCACCTCTCTTCCTATCCCCTAGGGAGTTAGCTATTTGGCTCAGACTAACTTCAAGTTTTGCAATTGCTTGCACATGAAATTGGTTAGTCTGGGTTTAAGCCATGTTGGTCTGTTGTTGCTGTTGGACGAAGTCTTGTTGCTGCTTCATCATGTTAGCCATCATGGCTTCCAACGATGTAGATTATTGAAGGATAGGGGTACTATAAGTAGGAATAGGTGAAGCCAATGATTGGTTCATTTGTGATGGACCTATCCTAGAAAAATTCTTCTGAAAATCTGGTGGACCACCCTGATGCTGAATAGGTTCATTCTGCCTGTATGAGAAGTTTGGGTGAAACCTATTATCAGGGTGATAAACTGGGCTGAATGAGTTGGGAGTGGGTTTCTTAAAGGCATTATATAAATTTAAAGCATTTGTCTGCTCGGCCTTGATGTTGGGTAAACTAGGACAGCACTCCACTAGATGTTTAGAACTGTTACACAATATGCATAAGCCCTGTAGCTCGTGTTCTACTTTCATAATGGGATTTGACTCTTTTTGTGAGTTTGAATTAGTGGAAACCGTAAAAGCATCCAACTTTTTGCTTAGATTATTCACCCCATTCACCAGATTGGACATGATATTCTTGAGTTCTGGGTCTGTTTTTATTCCGTAGGTACTTGGTTCTCTAGATCCATAATCATCTCTATCTACCTCCTGACCGTAGCTACTCCAATTTTGAGCATTTTCAGCTAAGTCCACAAAGAACCATAGGCTTGATCAGGGGTAGTCCATTGTAAAAGAAATGTACTAAATCAGCCTTGTCAAGCCCATGGAGCGGGCACTTGACCAAAAGATCGTGGAATCTTTTCCAAAGTTGGAAAAATTTCTCCTCAGATTTTTCTCTAAAAGTTCTGATGGCATCCTTAATTTTTTCAGTCTTTACCATGGGATAGAACTTAGCCATGAATTTTCTAGATAGTTGTTCCCATGATGTGATGGAATTTGAAGCAAGAGAATACAGCGATGCAGCAGCACAATCCTCTAAAGTCATGGGAAACAACCTTAATTTAATACCCTTTTCATCTAAGTTTTGATTTCGAAACGTTTGATAGATTGTCAAAAATTTGTTTAGATGAATATACTGTTGTTCACTCTTAAACCCATAAAATTTGGATAACATGTTTATTGTTACAGCCCGAATCTCGAATTGGGCTGCACTATTAATTGGTAACACTATGCAAGTAGGAGGACTAGCGGATGCAGGTGCGAACAACTTATTCAAAGTTCTAATGTGTTCACCCATTGTAGAGATTGACGGTTGTCTTGCAGTTCGCTGGGTGTAATGAAAAGTTCTGTCTATCTCAAGGTCAAATGGTATTAACTTTCCCCTTAATGACCTTCTTCCATGTATGCACTATCAACAATTTATTAGATTTGACTCCTAAAATGAACGAAATCCTAAGAGAAAAGAAGGGCTAGACCAGATGACCATAACCATCACCACACAACAATTTGGCTCTATTAGTCTTAAAATTAAGTGAGGTTTAGTAGCTACTTAAATCTAGTTGCGCAGAGAATTATTAGGTAAAAATTTCTAAAATTCTCTCCTAGATTAGACAGCTCCTAATCTCTTTTTCAGATTAAACTTGAGCATACCAGTTAAGAAGATCTAGTAACTAGTGACCAGGTAAGTCTCAGGATGTGTGGTGGTGCACGAGGCTCACTTAAGTACCACAATTTTCGTAACAGTTTTCGTTGTTATAAAACTTGCCTAGACATCATCAATTACTAAAGTTCTCACTGGAGTGCCTTCAGTCGCTTCTTTTCAAGAGCCTATTGAGCTCGAAAATCCTAAAGCCGATGTCTAATTATTTTTTATATGATTAGGCTTAGAATATTTATGCACTGTGATAATTTTTGGGCTAAGGACGAGTGATGAAATTCCGATCTTATCTTTTTAGTGGGTCTGCCCTTAGAATATTTTATGCAAATACTTTACACCACATGCAACTATCATAATTTTTTTTTAAAAGTTTTATGGCATGACATTAAATTCCTTTAATTAAATGATCAAGCAAAAAAATTTATCTATTTATTTTTTTTAATTTTATGTTTTTTGTTTGTTTATTTAAATTTTTTTATATATAAGAAGAACTTGAATGTAAACTAAAAACTAATTCTTATGTGTCAGTCAATCTCCGAATGCCCGTTGAATAAGCTCTGGAGATTATTCTGTGAGGAGCCCCAATAGAAGTATGATAACTTCGAGGGATTGCACCCTATCAATTACTAGAAAAAAAATTTAATTTAATTTTTTTAACTCTTTTTTTAAACTTTAATCTAGGAAGAATTAAAAAAGGTAAGATTAAAATAATCTAAAAAAATAAATCAAGGCTAAAATTGAAAATTTCACACTTGATCTTAGTGGCGTTCGTTGAATCTTCCTTGTGACTCACCTTGCCTCTCCGGCAACGGCGCCAAAATTTGTGGCTTTCTTTTGGAAGACCTGAGGATGACTTAAAAAGAATGTCGTTGTCAAAATTATAACCAACAAATAAATATATTTTTTTTATTACTCTTACCATCCTCTATTTGATGAATAGTGGTTGTAGGAGGTCGATCCACAAGAAGGAGATTGGAGCACACAAATAAAGAACAGAAACTCCATTAAGATTCATGGCAGTATATATATATATATATATTTCTTTTGAAAACAATTCCTTGAGGATATTTGATTAATCTCTAACCAACCAGAGCTAGTTTTTTATTCAAAAATAAACAAAAGAAAGAAAGAAAACTTTGCAATTGAAATCTGATGCAGAGTAGGGGTCGATTTCTAAAAACAGAATATAAATAAAAACTGTAAATCGAATAGCAAAGATTAATTTCAGAATTATCTTAAAACTAAGAATTTTAGAAAAAAAAAAATTGTAGAAATTAAACTGAAACTTAAACATAGATTGCATAAAAGAAAAATTGATTACAAAGTAGAAAAGAAGATTGGTAGCCTGATGCTGCCTTTCTTCTGCAAATAAAATAAAAAAAAGAAAAAAAAAACAAGAAACTTCTCTTCTCCCTCTCAGTGGAACACTCTCCTTTTTTTTTTTCTCTTTCTTTTTTTTTTCAAGAACAGAGCATACTCTGTTCTTTTCCTCTCCCCCCTCCGAACAGAGCTCTTCCTCCATTTATATAGATCACCCCCATCCTTTGAAGCCGGCGTGGAATCCATGGGGAACGGACGCATGATCCTAGGGCCGGAACGCACGCAAACAGCTGGATCAAGGAAGCTGGTTCGATGGGAGCTGGCCGCGAGATCACTGGGACAGCTGGCTTTGGAAGCTTCGTGGAATGCATTACGGGAGAAGGAGCGGAGGATGGGCTCGTCCGGGATGCTGGCGCTGATCCGGAAAGGAGGATGCCGCGAGATCGGCTGGGCGGATCATGGAGGAGGCTGGGACGAAGTGCGTGGGGCTGGGATTCGGATGATTTTGAATCCAGAAGGCTGGACGCAGCGTCTGGGATCATGCCTTGCAATCGAATGGAAGAAGCTTGATTGCAGCGTGGGATGCTGTCATGGGATGGGTGAAAGAAGCTGGGAAAACAACGTGGGTTTCCCTCTTTGGACCACGGGAGGATAGGCACGTCGGATGTGAAACGGGAGACTTGATTGCAGCTTGTGAAATGGAAGGAAGCTGAACATTGTGGGAGAAGATAGACGCGTGATCGATGGGATTGGATCTCCGAGAGCTGGCTGCGGGATCGGCTGGGCAGATCGCGGGGGAGGAAGAGCTTCGGATGCTGATTTGGGAAGGAAGTTGGGATGCGGATGGCTGGGACTTCGCGTGATCCCACGGGATGAGAGACATGGAGGCTGCAATGGAAGGAAGCTGGGATACTGTGTCAAGATGGGCTGATATGGAAGGATGTGGATGCCGGTCCATGGAAGGTAGGAGATGCAGGCGCATGGACTGCACGTGGGAGGACTCCAGAAGGTTGTAATGAACTCATTCAAATGGACACATGGGATGCTGGATCAAGGGTGCTTCATGGAATATAGATGACTCGACTTGGGTTGGCATCCTTCTGAAGTCAATTGTACTTATTGTGCGATTCCTGTCTACCTAAAAATATACTAAACAGATCGTTGTTAGAATCGACAGACAAAGTTTAAATTAATTTTACTCTTACCTGTTCTACTCGAAGAATAGTGGTTGTAAGAGGTTGATCCACAGGAAGGCGGTTGGAGTTGCATAAAAATTTAAACATTCACTCGGATTCAAAATCGATTTTTTTTTTTGAATAACAAAAGAAAAACATTACGTCGGGGATGTTGAATATTTTCTAATTGAAAATAAACAAAGAGAAGAAAGAAAACTTTGCAATTGAAATTGGATGCAGAGTAGGGGTCGATTTCTAAAGATAGAATATGAATTAAAATCACCAGTCGAAAAGATTAATTTCAGAGTTATCTTAAAACTAAGAATTTCAGAATAAATTGCAGAGATTAAACTAAACCTAGAGCACGGATTGCAATAAAAAAATAATATATTGTATATAAAGCAAACATTAAAAAGATTGCATAAAAAAAAGGAAATTAAACTGAACATAGAACAATGATTGTATGAAAAAGAAATGATAGATTTTATAAAAATAAAATCGATTACAAATAACAATGGAGAATAGAGGCCTAATACTCCTTCTCTTTTGCAAATAAAATAACTAAAGAAAAAAAAACAAATCACTTTTCTTCTCCCTCTCTCTCCCACGATGGAACTTCAGCATAGAATATATATATATATTTTTTCTTCTTTCCAAGAACAGAGCAGTGCTATGTTTCTTCTTCTCTCCCCACCGAACCAAGCCCTCTCTTCCAAACCAAACCGGGAACCTCTCCTCCCTCCTTTGTTTCTTGGCCTCCACCGAGCACACCCCTCTACTCTTCCTCCTCTCTTATATAGATCCCATCAGCAAGCACGTGGAGAGGATCGTGATTGATGGGAGCTGATCATGGGTGAAGATCCGACGCGGATGCAGGGATCGGCTGGGCGGATCGCGGACTTCCTTCTTCGGGCCATGCTGGGATCACGGAGAAGGGGCTGGACGTGGTGCGGGATCGCCGGATCACGAAGAGGGGCTGGGATCGTCGGTGATTACGGAGGATTTGGGGACGGGCGTTGCTGGCATGCGGTGGGGACGCTGAAGATGCGTTTGAAACGGGCGCCTGGGATCTGGGACGGATGCCACAACTGGAGGTGCGGACGGATCGCGGGATTGGAAGGAGCTGGGGATGCGGGCGTTGCTGGCACGGTGGCTGGCACGGATGCGGGATCGCCGGGATCACGGAAGAGGGGATGGGTTGTTGCGGCTTTGCTGGGAGGGATCGCGGAGGAAGCAGTGCGGGATCTGGCACGTGGTGGAACGGGAGATGGACAGCCGCTGGAAGCTTCCTATTTCCTTCTTTCGGTGATTTGGAAGGTGGATTCGAATGATGGCTTGCCAATGGAGGGATCTGGATTACCGGCTACTGGAATGGATCGCGGAAGATGACATGGCTTAGGGCGTTGGGGTTGAAGGCTGAAGATGATGGTGATCTGATGGACGGTGCGGATGCTGGGACATCGCTACGTGATGCTGATGATGAACCGTGGGATGGCTAGCACAATGTGGGGAATGAGCTGATTGGGCTACTTGCACAAATAAAACATTAATTAGTTAATTTTATTATTAATGATTAGCTAAAATACTAATTAAGATGGTCTAGCGATTGCACTTTTGTGCTCTCATCACACCCCCCAACCAGCTTATTGCTAGTCTCTAGCAATTTAGTACGAAAATGAGAAAATGAGAGTGCAAAAGTTTATTATTATTATTATTATTATTTATTTTTATTTTATATTTTTTTAGTATTAATTATTATTTTATATATATATATAAACTAAAATAAATACTCACTTTCGTAGAGCACCACGATTGCACTTAGCACGTGCAACAAGCCGTTAAACCCCTAGGTTATCCTAGTGGACGAGTGTTGTCTCGTGAGAGTTTGCAGTGAAGTTACCCATAAACTTTAATCCTTTTTTTTAAATAGTATTTTTTTTTGAAATGGAAGTCTAATTTCAATTACATAACTGCTAAGAATTTCAAAAGCACACAAAGTTTTAATTACTAAGTAGCCCAAATTCTAGGTTAGTATGCAATTTAAGTTGAAGTAATTAAGTTTTCTGTTAGGGAGTTGTAATACTTATTTATACTTGAGTGCTTAGTGAAGTCTAGACCATGCACCAGCTAAGGTTTCGGATCTCCAAAATATCGCTAATATTAGTAGTTTCCAAGAATTGGTCGGACAAGACCTATTTGCTGATTCAAAATCATCTTTTCTGCAGAATTTCGAAAGCTGTGGATGTTTACTTTAATACCTCATGGGCTTTATCTGTAATATTTCAGTTTAGTCGAATTTTTGCAACGACGGCTTTCACACTATTGTCTTTCTTAAGGTCATTATATATATATATATATATATATATATTAGAAACATGAAAATGTTTATATTGTGCACTTTTACTCCTGTGATGATTCCTCCATGTAGCGAGCAATTAGTCGACAATTCTCACACCAGTTGGCATGAGGTGTCGGGCATCAAGACTCCCCTACGGACCTATGCTCGGGTTCCTCATCACAAGCCCGCTGATCTTTGACAATAGGTAGCCCTTTTCGATGTACCTGACTAAATCCACCAAATAGTTTTTTTTTCTTTTTTTCTTTTTTTTGGGATCAGAAAAAGATGGTTCATCAGGATTCGAGGTTGCTACCATATTCTCAACACAATGTCGAACCTATACCTTAGAAAATGCAGGCCAGATGCGTTGTGAAATTCAAAGCACTAATTAGCTTACAACTCACTAAAAGGAACTTAATAAAAAGAACTCACTTTGCACTACTTCCGACTAGTCATTGGGCTCTTAGATTTTATATACCTTATGTGTTGTAATTTTTTTTTAATTCCAAAAATTTTAACTAAATTTTTTTTTATTTTTATAAAATTCTAAATGCTTAAAAAATATCTCCAAACCTAAATCTAACATTGTCCTCAATGTTAAAGAAAATTTAAAGCAGTAAGAGGACAGAGGATAGACATTACCTGATATTGGACCTTGATATGGCTAATAACTTGAAGATTGGGGAAAATACCCCCAAACCTGCATGTTAGTAACTTTTTTAAAAATCATAATTTTAATCTTTACCTATTGGGTTGCCTCCCAAGAGCGCTAAGTTTTATGTCTTCAGCCAGACAATTCTAACTCAATTAGTATAAAGAGGATCTACCAGAAGTTTTTTCTGGACTCAGATAATCGAGGTATGGTTTGAGGCGATGTCCATTAACTTGAAAAGATCTGCCATCCTTCGTATTGCCTATAATTATCGCACCATGCGGATGCACTTTCTCCACAATGTATGGGCCAGTCCAACGGGATTTAAGTTTCCCAGGAAATAGATGTAATCGAGAGTCGTATAAAAGAACTTTCTATCCTGGGTGAAATTCCTTACGAATAATCATTTTATCATGCATGATCTTCATGCGATCTTTGTACTTCTTGGCACACTCGTAAACATTGTTTCTAATTTCTTCAAGCTCATCGAGCTGAAGCTTCCTATGTTCTCCTGCTTTGTCAAGATCGAAATTTAAATTTTTAATAGCCCAATAGGCCTTGTGCTCTAACTCAACAGGTAAATGGCAGGCCTTGCCATAGACAGTTCTATATGGAGACATTCCAATTGGTGTTTTGTAAGCCGTCCGATATGCCCACAGTGCATCTGTTAGCCTAAGAGACCAATCCTTCCGAGATGTATTAACAGTTTTTTCAAGGATGGTCTTGATTTCCCGATTGGAAATTTCGACTTGTCCACTTGTTTGTGGATGATATGGTGTACTAACCTTGTGATTAATGTTGTACTTTCTCATAAGTGCTTTAAAGATTTTATTACAAAAATGTTTTCCTCCATCACTAATGATAGCACGAGGGATGCCGAAACGAGCAAAGATAGATTCTTTAAGGAACTTGATTACCACTTTGTGATCATTGGTCTTACACGCGATAGCCTCAATCCATTTTGATACATAGTCAACTGCCACAAGAATGTATTGGTGCCCAAAAGATAAAGGAAAAGGACCCATAAAATCAATACCCCAAACATCGAAGATTTCTATAATTAAGATAGGGTTCAGGGGCATCTCATTCTTTCTCGAAAGTTTTCCTAATCGTTGACATCGATCGCAAGATTTACAATAGTCATGCGCATCTCGAAAAAGTGTGGGCCAATAAAATCCGCACTGCAAAACTTTTGCAGCAGTTTTCTTCCCACTAAAATGACCACCACAAGCATGGTCATGACAAAAGAAAAGGACATTCCTTTGATCATGTTCAGGGATGCATCATTTGATGATTTGATCAGGACAGTATTTGAACAAGTATGGTTCATCCCAAAAATACCATTTTACATGAGCTAAGAAGCGGAATTTCTCTTGTTTGGTCCATGAACTATGCATTCGTTCAGTAACTAGATAATTGACTACATCAGCATACTATGGAACATTGGTATGGAAAATCATCATTAATTGTTCATCAGGGAAGGTCTCAGACACAAGCATGGATTCTCCAGATGATTCAACAATTAATCTGGACAAGTGGTCAGCCACAACATTTTCAGATCCCTTTTTATCTCGTATTTCAAGATCAAATTCTTGAAGCAATAGGATCCAACGAATGAGTCTTGCCTTGGCATCCTTCTTTATGAGAAGGTACTTAAGGGCGGCATGATCAGAATAAATAAGAACCTTGAATCCTATCAAATAGGGACGAAATTTGTCAAGAGCAAAGACAACAGCCAACAACTCTTTTTCAGTGGTAGCGTAGTTAAGTTGGGCGTCATTCAGAGTTTTGCTCGCATAATGAATCACATGGGGAAGCTTCCCCACTCGCTTACCTAGGACGGCACCTATTGCATAATCAGATGCATCACACATGATTTCAAATGGCAGATTCCAATCAGGGGACCTTATGATGGGTGCTGAGATTAGTTCAGACTTCAGTCTTTCGAAAGCAATTATACAAATCGACGAAAAATTAAAAATAGCATCTTTCGCCAACAAATCGCATAAGGGTTTCGACAATTTACTGAAATTCTTGATAAAGCGGCGGTAAAAACCCGCATGCCCTAAAAAGGATCTGACTTTTCTAACAATTTTGGGAGGTGGTAACTTGGCAATTAATTCTACTTTGGCTTTATCCACCTCGATTCCCTTTTGTGATACAATGTGTCCCAAAACAATACCTGATTGGACCATAAAATGACATTTTTCTCAGTTAAGAACTAATTTTTCTCTTTACATCGTTCTACAACAAGGATCAAGTGATGGAGACATTCATTAAAATTAGATCCGAATACAGAAAAGTCATCCATAAAAACTTCTAAAAATTTCTCCACCATGTCGGAGAAAATGCTCATCATACACCGCTGGAATGTAGCCGGTGCATTGCATAACCCAAAAGGCATGCGACGATAGGCAAAAGTGCTATAAGGATAGGTGAATGTGGTTTTCTCTTGATCCTCACGTGCAATTGGAACTTGGTTATATCTAGAATAACCATCAAGAAAACAGTAATGAGAGTGGCCAGCTAGACGTTCTAACATTTGGTCAATGAAGGGTAGTGGGAAGTGGTCTTTCCTAGTCATGGCGTTCAGCTTTCTGTAATCGATGCACACTCGCCATCCAGTTTGGATTCGAGTTGGGACTAACTCATTTTGGTCATTCTTGATCACAGTAATTCCAGATTTCTTGGGTACGACTTGAATTGGGCTCACCCACTGGCTATCAGAAATAGGATATATAATCCCTGCATCTAAGAGTTTAATGATTTCAGCTAGAACCACATCCTTCATGACTGGGTTAAGTCGCCTTTGTGGTTCTCTAGAGTTTTTTGCATCCTCTTCTAGATGAATTTTATGTTGGACCACAGAAGGGCTAATCCCCTTAATATCAGCTATAGACCAGCCGATCGCTTCTTGATTTTTTTGAAGGATATTTAACAACTTCTCTTCCTATTTTTCAGTTAAATTTGATGCAATAATAACAAGTAAGGTGTTGTTGTCCCCTAGAAATGCATATTTTAGGTTTTCAGGTATATCTTTAAGTTCAAGCTGGGGAGGTTTGACACTTGAAGGTACTAGCTGGGATTTAGGTATAGATAATGATTCAAATTTAGTAGCCCATCTGCTAGTATCCATTACAAGAATGGAATCTAGCAATGCAATAACCTCCTGATTCGACTCTCCTTTCTCACAATCTTGACTGAATTGGGCCAAACATCTTTTTAGTGGATCAGAATAACTTGATTCCTCGAAGGTCTTGCTGATTATGTTCTCAATCATGTGAATTTCTTCTAAATCGTCCATCTCAGATGGTTGATTACTACTGTGAAAGACATTGAGTTGGACGGTCAAGTTTCTAAATGCTAAGGTCATTATCCCATTTCGGCAACTGATTACAGCATTTGAAGTGGCCAAAAATGGTCTACCAAGGATTACCAGGATGTGACTACCTGAATTTTTTACTGGTTCAGTTTCGAGGAATACAAAATCCACAGGGTAGTAAAACTCATTTATCTTTACAATTACATCCTCTACAATTCTTTTAGGATACTTCACAGTCCTATCTGCTAATGACAAAGTAATGTTTGTGGGCTTTAATTCCCCCAAACCTAGTTCGGTGTAGATAGAATAGGGTAATAGGTTTACACTTGCTCCTAAGTCTAATAGGGCTCTCCGAATAATGATTTCTCCTATTTTAATTTCAACAGTGGGGCAATCAGGGTCCTTGTATTTTGGGGCAATCTGTTGTTGAATAAGAGATGAGGCTTGTGCCGCCATCACAGCTTTCCTAGGAATACTGGTTTTCCTTTTCACCGTGGTTAGGTCTTTTAAGAATTTTGTATAGGAGGGGATCTGTCTGATAGCATCTAGAAAGGGTAAATTTATTTGGACATTTTTAAAGACTTCCATGATTTCATCGTACTGAGATTTTTTCTTTGAGTCTTGTAGTCTACTAGGAAAGGGAGCCTTGGGTGTGTACGTCTCTATTGGTTTCTCCTCTATTCCTTGTGTTCCCTGTTCTTGTGCCTTTTTCTGGGTGGAGTTTGGTTCATGCTTTTCTTCTTTTTCTTGCACAGAAAGTTGGACTTTGTTGTCCACTTGTTTGCCAGACCGTAAGGTGGTAATTGCCTGAACTTCATGGGTTGAGTTTTCATTCGAATCAATCTGAAACTGGCCTCTTGGCCCTTGATTCTGTTGCCTACTAGGGTTAGGCACTGGCTGACTGGGTAATTCACCTCTCTTCCTATCCCCTAGAGAGTTAGCTATTTGGCTCAAACTAACATCAAGTTTTGCAATCGCTTGCGCATGGAATTGGTTAGTCTGGGTTTGAGCCATGTTGGTCTATTGTTGCTGTTGGATGAAGTCTTGTTGCTGCTTCATCATGTTAGCCATCATGGCTTCCAATGATGTAGTTTGCTGAGGGATAGGGGCACTATAAGTAGGAATAGGTGGAGCCAGTGATTGGTTTATTTGTGAGGAACCTATCCTGAGAAAATTCTTCTGAAAATCTGGTGGACCACCTTGATACTGAATAGGTTCATTTTGCTTGTATGAGAAATTTGGGTAGAACCTATTATCAGGGTGGTAGATTAGGCTGAATGAATTGGGAGTGGGCTTCTTGAAGGCACTATATGAGTTTAGAGCACTTGCTTGCTCAGCCTTAATGTTGGATAAACTAGGACAACACTCCACTAGATGCTCAGAACTGTTACACAAGATACATAAACTATGTGACTCGTAATCCACTTTCATGATGGGATTTAACTCTTTGTATGAAATCGAGCTAGTGGAAACAGTGAAAGCATCAAACTTTTTGCTTAAGTTGTTCATTCCATTCACCAGATTGGACATGACATTTTTGAGTTCTGGGTCTGCTTTCATTTCATAATTATCTGGTTTTCTAGACCCGAACTCATCTCTATTTACTTCCTCACCATAGCTACTCCAATTTTGGGCGTTCTCGGCTAAGTCAACAAGAAATTCATAGGCTTGATCCAGGGTTTGGTTCATGAACCTACCCTTGTGCATGGACTCAATCATGTTTCTATGTGCCGGAGTTAGTCCTTTATAAAAGAAGTGGACTCGATCAGCCTTGTCAAGCCCATGGTGCGGGCACTTGACCAAAAGATCATGGAATCTTTTTCAAAGTTGGAAAAATTCCTCCTTAGATTTTCCTCTAAAAGTTCTGATGGCATCCTTAATTTTTTCAGTTTTTACCATGGGATAGAACTTAGCCATGACCTTCCTAGATAGTTGTTCCCATGTTGTGATGGAATTTGAGGCAAGGGAATACAACCATGCAGCAGCACGATCCTCTAAAGTCATGGGAAACAACCTTAATTTAATACCTTCTTCATCTAAGTTTTGATTTCTAAACGTTTGATAGATTATCAAAAATTTGTTTAGATGAATGTAGGGTTGTTCACTCTCGAACCCATGAAACTTGGGTAACATGTTTATTGTTGCAGCCCGAATCTCGAATTGGGCTGCATTATTAATTGGTAATACTATGCAAGTAGGGGGACTAGTGGATGCGGGTGCGAACAACTCATTCAAAGTTCTAATATGTTCACTCATTGTAGAGATTGACGGTTGGTTTATAGTTTGCAGGTTGTGATGAAAAGTTCTGTCAATCTCAGGATCAAATGGGGTTAACTTATCCCTTAATGACCTTCTACCATGCATACATTATCAATAATTCATTAGATTTGACTCCTAAAATAAATGAAATCCTAAGAGAAGAGAAGGGCTAGACACAGATGACCACAACCAACACCACACAACAATTTAACCCTATTAGTCTTAAAATTAAGTGAGGTTTAGTAGCTTCTTAAATCTAGTTGCACAGAGATTTATCAGGTTAAAAAGTTCCTGAAATTCTCTCTAGATTAGACAGCTCCTAATCTCCCTTTCAGATTAAGCTTGGGCTTACCAGTTAAGCGATCCAGTAACTAGTGACCAAGAAAGTTCCGAGGTGTGTGGTGGTGCCAGAAGGGATACACCAATACCACAATACCCGTAATAGTTCTCACTATTGTAAAACTTTCCTAGACATCACCAATTACTAAATTCTCACTGGAGTGGCTTTCAGCCGCTTCTTTCCAAGAGCCTAATTGAGCTCGAAAACCCTAAGACCAACGTCTAATTTGATTTTAATTTAATTTGGCTTAGGATAAGTATGCAAGGTGGTGATTTTTGGGCTAAGGACAGGTAATGACTTCCCGACCTTATCTTTTTAATGGGTTTTGCCCTTAAATTATTTTATACAAATGCTTAATACTAAATGCAGCAAATAATCAATGATTTTTTAAAGTTTATGCAATATTATTAGGTTGTACTAATTAAATGAGCAAGCAAATTTTTATATATATATATATATATATTTACTATTTTTTATTTTTTTATTTTTTATTATTTTTTTATTTAGATTTTTATATAGCAATAACTTGAATGTAAACTAAATACAATCCTTATGCGTCACTCAATCTCCGAATGTCCGTTGAATAAGCTCTGGAGATTACTCCATGAGGAGCCCTAATAGAGGTATGATAACCTCGAGGGATTGCACCTTATCAATTACTAACAAAAATAATATTTTTTTTATTTTTTAATTTAATTAATTTTTTTTCAAAATTTTAAATTTCAAATTTCAAAATTTAGAATTCAAATTTTCAATTTAAAATTTTTTTGAATTTTAGAATTTTAGATTTTTTTTCTTTTTAAATTTTTTTTAAAATTTTAAATTTCGAATTTCAAATTTCAGAATTTAATAACTATGAAATTATTAACTAAAAATTATCAAAATAAGAAAAATTAATAAAAATAAAAATAAAAACTTACTACCGGAGTGCGTTCACTCCGGGCATCCAAAAATTTAATTGGATCTTTATGATCGTTCTTGCTTCTCGATTTGCCTCCCCGGCAATGGCGCCAAAATTTTGTTGTGCGATTCCTGTCTACCAAAAAATATGCTAAACAGATCGTTGTTAGAATCGACGGACAAAGTTTAAATTAATTTTACTCTTACCTGTTCTACTCGAAGAATAGTGGTTGTAAGAGGTCGATTTACAGGAAGGCGGTTGGAGTTGCATAAAAATTTAAACATTCACTCGGATTCAAAATCGATTTTTTTTTTGAATAACAAAAGAAAAACATTACGTCGGTGATGTTGAATATTTTCTAATTGAAAATAAACAAAAGGAAGAAAAAAACTTTGCAATTGAAATTGGATGCAGAGTAGGGGTCAATTTCTAAAGACAGAATATGAATTAAAATCACCAGTCGAAAAGATTAATTTCAAAGTTATCTTAAAACTAAGAATTTTAGAATAAATTGCAGAGATTAAACTAAACCTAGAGCACGGATTGCATAAAAAAAATTAATATATTGTATATAAAGCAAACATTAAAAAGATTGCATAAAAAAAAGAAAATTAAACTGAACCTAGAACAATGATTGCATGAAAAAGAAATGATAGATTTTATAAAAATAAAATTGATTACAAATAACAATGGAGATTAGAGGCCTAATACTCCTTCTCTTTTGCAAATAAAATAAAGAAAAAAAAAACAAATCACTTTTCTTCTCCCTCTCTCTCCCACGGTGGAACTTCAGCATAGAATATATATTTTTTTTTCTTCTTTCCAAGAACAGAGTAGTGCTCTGTTTCTTCTTCTCTCCCCACCGAACCGAGCCCTCTCTTCCAAACCAAACCGGGAACCTCTCCTCCCTCCTCTGTTTCTTGGCCTCCACCGAGCACACCCCTCTACTCTTCCTCCTCTCTTATATAGATCCCATTAGCAAGCACGTGGAGAGGATCGTGATTGATGGGAGCTGATCATGGGTGAAGATCTGGCGCGGATGCAGGGATCGGCTGGGCGGATCGCGGAATTCCTTCTTCGGGCCATGCTGGGATCACGGAGAAGGGGCTGAACGCGGTGCGGGATCGCCGGATCACGTAAGAGGGGCTAGGATCGCTGGTAATTGCGGAGGATTTGGAGACGGGCGTTGCTGGCATGCGGTGGGGACGCTGAAGATGCGTTTGAAACAGGCGCCTGGGATCTGGGACGGATGCCACGGCTGGACGTGCAGACGGATCGCGGGATTGGAAGGAGCTGGGGATGCGGGCGTTGCTAGCACGGTGGCTGGCACGGATGCGGGATCGCCGGGATCACGAAAGAGGGGCTAGGTTGTTGCGGCTTCACTGGGAGGGATCGCGGAGGAAGCGGTGCGGGATCTAGCATGCGGTGGAATGGGAGATGGACAGCCGCTGGAAGCTTCCTATTTTCTTCTTTCGGTGATTTGGGAGGTGGATCCGGACGATGGCTTGCCAATGGAGGGATCTGGATTACCGGCTGCTGGAATGGATCATGGAAGATGACGTGGCTTGGGGCGTTGGGGTTGAAGGCTGAAGATGAGGGTGATCTGATGGACGGCGCGGATGCTGGGACATCGCTACGTGATGCTGATGATGAACCGTGGGATGGCTAGCACAATGTGGGGAACGAGCTGATTGGGCTACTTGCACAAATAAAATATTAATTAGTTAATTTTATTATTAATGATTAGCTAAAAGACTAATTAAGATGGTCTGGCGATTGCACTTTTGTGCTCTCATCAGTACTCAATGTGCATTTTATCTCTAATTTATGATAATCTTTGCCAAACACAAATATAATATTAATCCAATGAATTTATCATTATATGTTAGCAGTAATACTAATTTAAGCAGCGTGTAGTTCGCACTTTTGTACTCTCATCAGTTTTTCTTGTTCAATTCATGCTTTGATGTTGGATGTCCTTCTGTGCATATTTTCATGATTGCTTTTGTTTAATTACTAGGAGGCCTCCTAGTTTATTATTTGTTGCAATCTACTGCTAGATTAGATATCAAATCCGTAATTGTTTGATCCCTCTAATCTATGAAGCAACTAAGATCTAATAATGTGTTACATCAAAAAAATTTAGATCTTAGGAAGAACACTTGACTAAATCAAATGCAACCGCTTGTGTTTGTGTTGTTTAGGTTCATCGATCTCTCTAATTCTTAAGGCTTCTACTATATTAAACCTTAAGCCCTTGTCTTGGGTTGTTTAGTAGTTAGGGTTAATTAGATCGCTTGTTTTTAATTAACTACGACTAAGAAAAAATAGAAAAATATTTCCAACGGTGGACATTCAAAATGCAAATTGATATATCCTTGCATGAATGATTAGTTGTCAAATTCCGATGGTGGATGTTGACTTAGACTAAGATTTGTTCTTTTGATTGATTTCAATACTTTAATTTGAATTGTCCCTTAGTTGTTTTATTGTTTTCGTTATACTTAAACCCCCATCCTTGTTCAAGTAGCATAAAACTAGGCTAGATACTCTCCATGGGAATGATCCTTACTCGCACTACTACATATATTTTTAGGAGTATAGGTTTTATTTTTGGTTGCCTGCGACAGCACACCAAATTTTGGCACCGTTGTCAGGGAGTGATTCTAGTTGATTTTTGTGCTTCTTGTGATCCTTATTTCGTGCTGAAAATTTTTGAAAAAAAAAATCGTTAGTTTTCGATAGTTACAGTTTCAGCAGAATTATGATTTCGGTAAAATTAGGCCTTGTTACTATAGTTTTCTGAAGTAAACGACGTTTTGAGCCAGACTAGATAATCCTTTGGATTACTATCCCCACCCTCTCGAGGCAAAATTCCACTATTTTCTAGTTTTTTGTAGGCATTTTTGTGTTTTAGCGTAGAATTTTTATTTATTTTCATTACTCTAAATTTTTCATGATTTGTTTTTCATGGTTTATTAGAGTTTTCTTGATTGTTTATGACTGTAACTCGCTCTTCTAATTAAGGTGATTTGCAGTGTGATCCAGAAATAGAGAGAACTTTGTGCAGGTTGAGGAGGAAAGCTTAGAGAAATTCTGAAGAGAACGATCTAGCTCTTGATTCCCTATTTGTTAGCGATTCTGATTTAGAAGAGGAGAAAGTCATGGCTGAAAATCGAACTTTGAAGGAGCTTACTGCCCCTGATTTGAATCAACAACCCTTATGCATAATGTTTCCTACTTTAGATGCTACTACTTTTGAATTAAAATCTGGACTAATACATCTCTTGCCCACTTTTCATGGCCTTGCAGGTGAAGATCCTCACAAATATCTAAAAGAGTTTCATGTGGTATGCACGAGTATGAAACCCACGGGGGTGACTGAAGAGCAAATTAAATTAAGAGCCTTTCCATTTTCTTTAAAGGAATCGGCTAAGGATTGGCTCTATTATCTACCCTCTGGAAGTATTACCATATGGAACGAGATGAAGAGGTTGTTTCTGAAGAAATATT